>NC_086098.1:194979285-195282315 GCF_963921235.1 Mobula hypostoma
TATGTGAATAACAGGATTTTCTGAGTGAGCAGGATCATTAAATCAAATTACACCATCATTAAAACATTAGTCACATCTCTCACAGGAGAAATAGATCTTTCATATGTGAATAAAGTAAAGAATAGACACTTGAAAAATTTTACAAAATTCACTGTACTACTCCTAAAGTCTGGGTATTGAATGCAAAGTAGCTTTTAGTGAAGAGCCAAAGACTGAATGTCGACACTTCCTGCAACACATTCCCTGAGATATTAGAATGTTGGTGGAGGGGTGTGTGGAAATGGTGAAGAGAAGCTGTGTACATTTAATTGGGAATTCTTGAATTATAGTAACAGCTTTTGTTTCAAATCGAGCTTTATCTTTAGGGATGAAACTACTTCTGGTTTTTATTATTCCTTGCAAGAACAATTAAGATTTGTATAATATCAGCAATTTGCTGCTTGCACTTTGCTATTACTTGGCAATTCTAATTGATGGCAATAAATTCATTTGTTTGCAGCCTGAGCCAGATTTTATACTCCCAGTTTCTAAAGTTAAGGAGATTACATAGCACATGCTGCATCTAATTATCTGAATAATGTAAAGGATTTCCCTTTTATTAGCAGTCTCATAACTTGTCTACATATTGAATCGTTATAGTTGCATTTGGTTTAAAGAAATTGACGGGTCAGCCACACACCAACCAGATCTGGAAATACCATGCATTCCAGTTAATTGGGACCTGTACATTTTGGCCCAATTATACGGCTACCCCAATTAACTGAAGTTTCATGGAAATAGTTAAAAAGGTATAAAAACACAAAGTCCTGTTTAACAGAGTAACAGATTTTGTATTTCAATGAAACACAGAACAAATTAGAAAACTACCAATACTACTACAGTACTATAAAACTTTGTACTATTTCCTAATAGTTATCAATGGAGAAATTCATCCAATGTATGCTGCTGTGTTCTTTACATTGAATTAACAAAATCAGTGCAGGCACCTAACACACTTATCTAAATCAAGTCAAGTCACTTTTTATTGTCATTTCGACCATAACTGCTGGTACAGTACACAGTAAAAATAAGACAACATTTTTCAGGACCATGGTGCTACATGAAACAATACAAAAACTTCACTACACTACAGACCTACCCAGAACTGCATAAAGTGTGCAAAACAGTGCAGGCATTACAATAAATAATAAACAAGACAATAGGCATGTGTTGGCGCGTGGCCAAGTGGTTAAGGCGTTCGTCTAGTGATTTGAAGGTCGCTAGTTCGAGCCTTGGCTGAGGCAGCACATGTGTCCTTGAGCAAGGCACCTAATCACACATTGCTCTGCGATGACACCAGTGCCAAGCTCTATGGGTCCTAAGACCCTTCTCTTAGACAACATTGATGGCATGGAGAGGGGAGACTTGCAGCATAGGCAACTGCTGGTTTTCCATACAACCTTGCCCAGGCCTGTGCCCTGGAAACCTTCCAAGGCAGAAATCAATGGCCTCATGAGACTAACAGATGCCTAAAGGCACAGTAGAGGGCAGTAGGTTGGTGTCAGTCCAGGCTCTGGGTATTGAGAGGTCTGATGGCTTGGGGGAAGAAACTGTTACAGAGTCCAGTCGTGAGAGCCCGAATGCTTCGGTGCCCTTTGCCAGATGGCAGGAGAGAGAAGAGTTTGTATGAGGGGTGCGTGGGGTCCTTCATAATGCTGTTTGCTTTGCGGATGCAGTGTGTGGTGTAAATGTCTGTGATGGCGAGAAGAGAGACCCAGATGATCTTCTCAGCTGACCTCACTATCCGCTGCAGGGTCTTGTGATCCGAGATGGTGCAATTTCCGAACCAGGCAGTGATCCAGCTGCTCAGGATGTTCTCAATACAACCTCTGTAGAATGTGGTGAGGATGGAGGGTGGGAGATGGACATTTCTCAGCCTTCGCAGAAAGTAGAGACACTGCTGGGCTTTCTTTGCTATGGAGCTGGTGTTGAGGGACCAGGTGAGATTCTCCGCCAGGCAAATACCAAGAAATTTGGTGCTCTTAATGATCTCTACGGAGGAGTCGTCAATGTTCAGCGGACGGTGGTCGTTCCGTGTCCTCCTGAACTCAACAACCATTTCTTTTGTTTTGTTCACATTCAGAGACAGGTTGTTGGCCCTGCACGAGTCTGTTAGCCTCTGCACCTCCTCTCTGTATGCTGATTCGTCGTTCTTGCTGATGAGACCCACCACGGTCGTGTCATCGGTGAACTTGATGATGTGGTTCAAGCTGTGTGTTGCAGCACAGTCGTGGGTCAGCAGAATAAACAGAAGTGGACTGAGCACACAGCCCTGGGGGGCCCCCATGCTCAGTGTAATGGTGATTGAGATGCTGCTTCCGATCCGGACTGACTGAGGTCTCCCAGACGGGAAGTCTAGGATCCAGTTGCAGAGGGAGGTGTTCAGGCCCAGTAGGCTCAACTTTCCAATCAGTTTCTGAGAAATGATTGTGTTGAATGCTGAACTCAAGACTATGAACAGTACGTGTCTTTTTTGTCCAGGTGGGTGAGGGCCAGGTGGAGGGTGATGGCAATGGCGTCTTCTGTTGAACGGTTGGGATGGTACGCAAACTGCAGGGGGTCCAGTGAGGGGGGTAGCAGGGTCTTGATGAGCCTCATGACGAGCCTCTCGAAACACTTCATGATGGTGGATGTGAGTGCAACAGGACAGTAGTCGTTGAAGCAGGACACTGAAGACTTCTTCAGCACGGGGACGATGGTGGCGGCCTTGAAGCACGTAGGAATGACAGTGCTGCTCAGGGAGATGTTGAAGATGTCAGTGAGAATATCTGCCAGCTGGTCTGCACATCCTCTTAGCACTCTGCCAGGAGTATTAACTGGTCCAGCAGCCTTCCGTGGGTTGACCCTGCACAGGGTTCTCCTCACATCGGCCACGGTAAGACACAGCACCTGATCATTGGAGGAGGGGTGGTCTTCCTCGCCGCCACGTCATTTTCTGCCTCAAAACGAGCCTAGAAGTTGTTCAGCGCATCTGGGAGGGAGGCATCACTAGTACAGTTAGGTGATGTTGTCCTGTAGTTGGTGATGTCTTGAATACACTTCCACTTGCGCTGCGTGTCGCCGCTGTCCTGGAAGTGGCTGTGGATTCGCTGGGCGTGTGCGTGCTTTGCCTCTCTGATGGTCCGGGACAGTTTGGCCCTCGCTGTTGTTAGGGCTGCCTTGTTGCCTGCTCTGAAGACGGAGTCACGGGTCCTCAGCAGCGCACGCACCTCCGCGGTCATCCATGTCTTCTGGTTAGAGCGTGTAGTGATGGTCTTGGCCACAGTGATGTCATCGATGCACTTGCTGATGTAGCTAGTCACTGATACCGTGTACTCCTCTAAGTTGGTAGAGTTGCCATCGGTTGCAGCCTCCCTAAACATGTGCCAGTCAGTGTGCTCAAAGCAGTCTTGAATAGCAGAGATGGCTCCTGCTGGCCAGGTTTTCACCTGCATCTGAACTGGTCTGGAGCGCCTGATGAGCGGTCTGTATGCTGGGATTAGCATAGCAGAGATGTGGTCTGAGTAACCGAGGTGGAGGCGGGGCTCCGCCCAGTACGCACCAGGAGTGTTTGTAAGGTCCAATGCATTCTCCCCTCTCATTGCAAAGTCCACATTCTGTTGGAATCTGTGGAGCACTGACTTAAGGTTCACATGGTTAAAATCTCCGGCGACAATATACAGTCCATCAGGGTGTGCATTCTGCAGTTCGCTAATAGCCCCATACAGTTCACAGAACGCCTCCTTAGCATTAGTGCTGGGGAGAATGTAGACACCAATTATAAGGACAGTGGTGAATTCCCGTGGTAAATAAAATATTCTGCATCTAACAGTCACAAACTCCACTAGCCTTCATACAGTACTTTTGATGATTACATCCTCCAAATCTTCACTTTCATTGTAATTCAAGATGATTGTCGATACCTTCAAATTCTTCATAGTTTCTAATTTGTTGAAGTAGTGGAATTGTTTCAATATCACTCCCAGCCACTTCTGACATCTCCAAGCCTGAATGCTTGAAGCTCCAGTGAGAAAAACAATTCTGCATTACTTCTCCCTAACCACCAGTGACAAAAATATCCCTGATTTTCGAACACGTTCATCCAATTGCCACTATGTAAAAGCTGTTTGCTCTAAGCACAGTGTAATGTCTAAGGGCCACACTAGTTAGAAATAGGTTCCTATCAGTTTCCTATCTGAAATAAACAAAGTAAATCCTAGCTATTTTCTCAATTTAGTTTTTTTCTTTAAGAGTTGTCCCAAAGAAATGGCTGTCCCAATTAAACAATGGCACAGTTAATCAGAATGCACTATATATCAGCATTCATTTCCTTATCATTGCTGGGTCAATATCTCCTTGACACAGTTGTATGCATAGCCCCACACCTCAAGCACTGCGGAGGTTCAAGAACACTGCTCACTGCTAATCTCTCAAGGACAATTAGAGACGGGCAACTAAATGCCGACAGCTTGTGCAGCCCACATCCTTTGGAAAAAAATAAGCTTTTGATGTAACCTTTGGCATTAAGCAAAAAATATCATAAGGTAAACTTCTTCAAATGTAACAGATGGTTTATGAGACAAGGACTCAAGTAAATCATTGTGTAGATACCTGGCTTTTTGCCAAATTTTAGAAGCATTTTCATAAATCATTTAAATATGTATATTTAGCTACTAATCTAATAAGTTTAGCAATAGGGTTGCAGATACATCAAGTTATTAAGATGGCAAATGCAATGTTGACTTCTGTTGCAAAGTGAATAGAAGACATGAAGAAGGAAGTTCAACAGTATGGGAAACTGGTGAAGCCACACAGCAGGATTATACTCAGCACAAGAGATTCTGCAGATTCTGGGATTCTGGAGCAACACACACAAAATTGTGGAGGAACTCAGCAGCTCAGCAGATCCCTCTCCCCCATAGTCCAGAATCAAAATCAGCTTTATTATTACTGATAAATGTCACAAAGTTTCTTGTTTTGTAAAAAATAAATAAATAGTGCAAAAAGAGAACAAAATAGGAGGTAGTGCTCATGGGTTCATGGGCTATGCAGAAATCTGATGGTGGAGGGGAAGAAGCTGTACCTAAAATGTTAAGCATGTGTCTTCAGGTTTATATCTTCTCCCTAATAGTAGCAATGAGAAGCCATGTTCTGGGTGGTGGAGGGCTTTAATGATGGACACTGCCTTTTTGAGACATCAGCTTTTGAAGATTTCCTTGATGGTGAGGAGGCTGGTGGCCATGATGGAGCTGGCTGAGCATACAACTCTTTGCAGCTTTTTCAGATCCTGTGTATTGGACCCGCCATACCAGACAGTGATGCAACCAGTTAAAATGCACTCAGCTGCACATCTCTCGAAATTTGCTCGAGTCTTTGGTGACATACCAACTCTCCTCAAATGCCTAATGAAATATAGCGCTGGTGTGCCTTCTTTGTAATTGCATTGATATGGCGGGCCCAGGATAAATGATGTTGTCACCCAGTTCACCATTTCCACTGCTGACCCCTCGAAGAGGACTGCTGTGTGTTCTCCTGACTTCCCCTTCCTGAAGTCCACAATCTATTCCTAAGTCTCCACAGCATCAATACAAAGAAGGCAAAGAAGCTGGACCAGAGGGTGTACCCAACTGGGTCCTCAGGGACTGAGCTGGCCAGCTGGTAGAGGTTTTTACAGAAATCTATAACCTCTCTCTGTCTGTTGCTGTGATCCCTACATATTTCAAAACATCATACAGTCCCAAAACAGTCAGCAGAGTAACATGTTTCAACGACTACAGACCAGTTGCACCCACTCCCATGGCTGCCAAGTTCCTGCAGAGACTGGTTGACTCACATTAAAAACACCATCACTGCTGCTCTTGACCCAGCACCAGTATGCCTGTAAGGCAAACAGATCAACCGAGGACACCATCGCCACATTGTACTGAAACACCCTATGCCAGAATGCTTTTTATTGACTACAGTTCTGCTCTCAACACTATTTGGTCCCAATAAGTTGACCATTTAACTACACACTCTGGGACTCAATGCATCCATTTGCAACTGGATTCTGGACTTTCTTACCAATCACACCCAGACAGTCATACTAGGCGAGTATACATCAACGTCCTTGACCCTGAACACCGGTACACCACAGGGATATGTAGTGAGCCCACTCCTTTACACTCTCTTCCCCTATGACTGTGCACCCTGCCTATGCCACCAAGTCCACCATCAGATTTACAGATGACACCACCGTGGTTGAATTAACTACAAGTAACAATGAGACAGCATACAGAGAGGAGGTGCAGAGACTGCCTGGAAGGTGCAATAACTATAACCTTTCACTCAATTTCAAAATAACCAAATAAATGATTATCAGTTTCAGGAAATCAAGAAAGTATGAACAAGCTTCACTACTCATAAATGGTGAAGCAGGTCTCCAGCTTTAAGTTCTTGGGAACTCACCGAGAAGCTCTCTTGAACCACCAACACTTCCGTAATAGTAGGGAGGATCAGCGGTGGCTTACTATCTTAGGAGGTTAAAGAGAGCAAATCAGCTAAACTTGTGTGTAATTTAGAGTATACTGACCTACTACATGAGTGCATGGTACACTAACTGCAACAAGATCAACCGAAAAGCACTTCAGCCAGTGATTAGGACTGCACAGAACTTTGTACGGAAATGACTACCAGATATAGAAAATATAGATGTCGAAAATTTTACAGCAGGCTCTTAAAATCATGATGGACTCATCACACCCCAGTAAACACCTATTCAATCTCCTGCCATTTGGCAGGAGATACAGAAACATCTTTTTACGGACATCCAGATTGAAAAACATCTTTTTTTTCCCCAGGGTTTTTGCTCCATTTTAGAGTTGTCTGATTTTTAATTTAGTTGTAACTTAGATGTCAATCTAAATATCTCAGGCATAACTTTAAATTTAGTGATTGTATTTTTAGTAATTGAATTGTCAGTATGTTGTTTTGCACTGAATGGAGTAGAACTGCAATCTCCTTGTCTTCAGCAATGACATTAAAGTTCTGTTGACCATTTATCAAAAGAACTAGGTTAAGATATTCACTACACAACCTTTAATTAATCGAAGCTCATTTTATTGGCTCTGCACAAACAACAGCATAACTATGTTGAGCCTAGGACAACAACTTAAACCATGAATTCTACCATTCCATCTGTGCCCATACTCACTCAGACAACTTGTCCAGTTTATAACCTGCAAAATACGGGATCTTTGTTGGCCGGACGATCTTCTCCCAGCCGCTGGCATGGGGGTTCTTTCTCGCAATGGTGACTCACCGGAGTTATCGTGGATAGCGCAATCGAAGTGACCACTTTTACATTCATTTCTTATTCTTATCAACTCATATGTAACAGTCCAGTGTTATTGGCTGTAGGTCATGTGTCTGACCTTTAACACCTTTCATTGGCTCTGTTCTATTAATGCCCTCTTCCCAGCAAGTGACATATGGTAATTCATGGCTCTTTGTTCTCAATCAGCAAAGAGCTTGATCCATGCAAAACAGATACTGACTCCAACAGTCAAACACTTGTATGTCATATCCAACCAAAATACGTCTCACGAATAACTTCTTTTTCTGCAATTATCTCTTATTCAGCAGCTTACCTGAAGCACCACTGTGTCTTACTGATCAAACCAAGCAACTCCCATACAAAATAGAGAACATAACACAGTTCCACACAATGGCAGCCTCCATCTCAAAGCACGTGGCAAGAACAAAGACAATTGATCTGTCTGCTTCCACCGTCCTTCACCATTCAAGTTCAATACTTACTTCCAAATTTCAAATCCGCCATGGCCAACAGCTCTAACTAACTGTTAAGCGCAAGGTTGCTGTTCCAACTAGCCAATCTGTCTCATTCCAGCATGTAACTGTGCCCAGCCACACAATTGGGTGTAGAGGAAGTAAGCACAGATTCTGAGGTGTACCTGTCTTGATTGTCAGCAAGGAAGAGTAGTTATTTCCAATCCAAGCTGACTGTGGTCTTGCAACAAGAAAGGCAAGGATTCAATTGCAGAGGAAGATACAGTGGCCCAGGTTTTTAAACATATTGTTTAGTCCTGAGGGGATGATGGTGTTGAACACTGAGCTATAACCAACAAACAGCAAACTGACATAAGCATAGCTGTTCTCCAGGTAGTCCAAGCCAGTGAGATTGCATCTGCTGTAGACCCATTGTGGTGGTAGGCAAACCGCAGTGGGTCCAGGTCCTTGCTTAGGCAGGAGTTAATTCTAGTCATGACCAGTCTCTTAAAGAACTTCATCACAGTAAATATCAGTGCTATTGGGCAATAGTCGTTGAGGCAGCTCATCCCACTCTCCTGGTATGATCGATGCCTTTTGAAATAGATGGGAACCTCCAACTGCAGCAGTGAGAGATTGAAGATGCCCTGAACACTCCACCATGTTGGTTAGCACAGGTTTTCAGTTCCCTGCCAGGTACACCATTGAGGGCTGGTTTGCCCTCTTGAGAGATATTCTGATTTCAGCCTCTGATACAGCTATAACAGGGTTGCAAGATGCTGCAGGAACTTGCACAATGATAGGTTAATTCTCCCTTTCAAAATGTGGTTCCGATTCTGTCTCTAGATTCACATGGATATTTTATTTTTCACTTAAGATAGCCTTCTGTAGATCATATCAGGACTTCTTGTAGGGTTTTCTCCTATCAGATTGTTTCTTCTTTAACCCTTACCTGATCCATCTGTTATCTCCCAGCTTCTTATTCATTCACCTTCCCCCACCCGCCCAGTTTGCCTCTCACCTGGTTTCTCCTATCACCTACCAGCTTGTTACTCCTTCCCTACCCATTATATTTTCTTATTATGGTTTCTTCCCCTTTCCTTTCTAGTTCTGATGAAGGGTCTTGGCCCATAACTTTGACTCTTTATTCCCCTCCATAGATGCTGCATGACCTGTGGGTGCCTCCAGCAATTTGTGAGAATTGGATTGAATTCTGCTTTCCTTTCTTTTTAAAAGAATAATTTACTTGACTTGGAATGAAAAAGCAAGAAAAACTTAACATTGATTCTTAAGTTGGGGAACTTGTCCTATGAGTAATGTTGAAGCAGGTGGGGTCTGCAGTCTCTGGAGTTTAGAGGTGATCCCATTGACATATTAATGACTCAGCAGAGAGTTGATACTGTGAGACCAATTCCCTGTTGGGGTCAATCTAGAACTAGGAGACAGAGACTCAGAAAAAGGAGTAGGCTGTTTAAGACTGAGATGACGAGAAATTTCTTCTTTCAAAGATTTGTGAATCTTTAGCGTGCTCATCTATTGAGACTTGTATATTGTGAATCATTAAAGACATTGAGGGATTGGTAGATTTTTTTTTGACAAAATGGAAATCAAGGCTTCTGGGATCTGAGAGGAAAATCTGAGACCCAATATTAGATCAGACCTAATCTTATTTAATGACAGAGAAGGCTAAAGGGGCTAAATCCTCTACACCAACCCCTAATTCTAATTCCAACATACTTAAGATCATTAGCAATGCCTTAGAATATTTAATTTGGAGACATCATTTTCAAGAAATATGCATAGTTGCCAAGTCTTTCACAGGCTACCCAGTGATTTATTTAACAACTGTGAAACTGAAACAAGAGAAATATTTACTTTATGCCAAAAAAGCATCACAAGATGTGATAAAAAAAATGTGCGCGATTATGCAGGAGGCGGGAGGAGGAGATAGCAGCGCAGCCCTCTGGTGAAAATGATATTGTATCCATTAAATAGGGGCCGTGGACAATTCTGATTTGATGGAGACAGACGTGAAAGCACAAAGGAACATCTGGAGAAATTTCTGAAACGCAGGTTCGCTGCCGTTGTTACTAGGCGATCGAGAATCTTCCGAGGAAAGGCCCCAGAATACCTGGCTTTCCCTGCTGCTGGCGACCGAGATTGAGGTCAAATCGTTTGGATAGAGATGGTGCTCAGTACTCGGTGTCGGAGAGCTGATCGGAGGCTCGAAGTTTTCGGACAACTCAGAGTCAGACTGTGGTTGGGCCTGGCAGGAGGAGTTTTATTCTTTCTCCTGTCTTCATGAGATGTGGGACATTTGAAAGACTTTGAACTTTTTACTGTGCCATGGACTGTTCTTCATCAAGTTATGGTATTGTTACACTGTTGTAACTATATGTTTGTCATGGTCCCTTCTGGCAATCCCCCACCTTGCCATTTGCCTCAAGATTTGGGCCTCGATCACCTCATTTAGATTCCAATCATTCCCAAGTACCACTAACTACACACACCTGCTTCCCATCAAATGGCAGGATAAAAACCCTGAGATCACAGCAAGAAGCTGCCAGTTTGTTGGTTGATTCTTGTGAGAGTAAACCTTGTTTCCTATTCCTGATAACTGTTAGTTCTAAGCTTCGCATCGTCTCCTGGATATTGGCTCCCTGTTTGCGGAGGTGCTATGCCTAATGACTCTGCCTCAGCATCTGTGTCCTGCACTTGGGTTCATCCCCAGCCATGTCCTTGCAACAGAACGAACTGGCCAACATGAACCCAGTGGACACGAATCCTCTGCAACAAGCCCTCGCCAGCCAGAGCTCCCTATTGGGCTTGCACGATCAGCTGCTCTGGGAAGTCATGGAAAACCTCTGTTGCCTGTCAGTAGATGTAAGAAAGGTCAGTGAACAAGTCAACCAAGTATCCACCTATCTTACCCTGTCGACTCTGGGAACTCTGTCTGACCAGCCCAGACAGTCTGTGGTGGCGATGTCTGAAGCATAAACAACATGTCTGCTAAGGGAGCCACATGTCCCTGAACCAGAACCCTACATTGGAGATTTGGGGAAGTGCCAGGCTTTTCTGCTACAATGCTCCCTGGTGTTCAAGCAGCAGCCATCCACACATGCCACGGACAGATCTAAAATAGCTTACATTATGGAGTTATTATGAGAAAATGCCTTGGTGTGGGCCACCGTGATTTGGGATAGTCAGCCAGAGACCTGCTCTTCCTTCCCCACCTTCATCTCAGAAGTAAGGAAGATTTTTGACCATCCCGTCTGCGGTAAAGATGCTGTTAAGCGGCTACTCACCCTCCATCAAGGCTCACGTAGTGTTGCAGAATACTCCGTGGAGTTCCGGACGCTAGCGGCTGACTCGGGCTGGAATGATGAGGCATTTCAGGAGGTATTCCGGCAAGGCCTCTGTGACAAGGTAAAGGACGAGTTGGTGGCTAGGGATGACACTAACAGCCTGGATTCATTGATCTCCCTAGCCACCAGGCTGGACAACCGACTCTGAGAACGACAGACGGAGAGAACCGATCGTCGTTTGGCCACCCCACGGCACGCTTTACCATCTACTCCCAGCCCTAACCTCTCTCCTCCTCCCACTCCTAGAATAGCATCCAGCCCGGCCGTTTCCACCACGCCGGGAGAGGAACCAATGCAGCTGGGACGGAGCCGTCTTTCTCCCTCCGAGCGGCTTCGGAGATTAAGAGCAGGGGATTGTTTCTATTGAGGCCAGTCTGGCCAATTTCGTGACACCTGTCCCCTTCAGCCAAAAGGAAGGGCTCACCAGAAGAAAGGGGGACCCTGGTGAGCCAGACCACATTCCCTTCTGTCCCCCAATCCCGGATGCAAGTCCAAGCCACTGTAAGCTACAACCAACAGTCCCTGTCCTTGTCTGCCTTGATAGACTCCGCTGCTGAGGGGAATCTGTTGGATGAAGATGTAGCAACCCAGGCCGGAATTCCTCAAGAGCTGTTGACTACCCCTCTGGAAGCCCAGGCACTGGACAGAAGACTTCTGGCCCAACTCATTCACTGTACCCCACCACTGTCTTTGATTCTCTCAGAGAACCATCGGGAACAAGTACAATTTAACTTGATCTCCTCTGCTCAAGCCCCAATAGTTCTTGGGTACCCATGGTTGTGCCACCACAACCCTTGCATTGATTGGTCCACCGGGAGGATAGCCAGCTGGAGTCCGTTTTGTCACGCCACCTGTCTGCAGTCGGCCCTTTCCCCTGTGAAAACCACCTCAACCTCACCTGCAGTTGAACCCCCCTGACTTGCCCAGGGTTCCAGCGGAGTACCATGACCTGGGACACGTGTTTAGTAAACAACGCACCCTTTCCCTGCCTCCACACCAACCATACGATTGTGCTATTGACCTTCTTCCCAGAGCTCCTCTGCCCACCAGTTGACTGTATAACTTGTCCCGGCCAGAGAGGGAAGCAATGGAGGGTTATATCAGTGAATCTCTGGTGGCGGGCATCATCCGACCCTCGTCCTCCCCGGAGGGCGCAGGGTTTTCCTTTGTGGGGAAGGAGGATGGTTCCCTACGTCCCTGCATTGACTACTGAGGCCTAAATCATATAACCATGAAGAACAAGTACCTACTGCCTCTGATAAGTTCTGCGTTCGAACCACTTCACGGAGCCACCATCTTCTCGAAGCTGGACCTAGGAAGCGCCTACCATCTGGTCCGAATAAGGGAGGGGGACGAGTGGACGACGGCATTCAATACCTCCTTAGGCCACTTCGAGTACTTGGTCATGCCTTCTGGCCTCACCAATGCCCCTGCAATCTTTCAAGCCTTGATTAACAATGTACAAACAGACTTTATTAACCGTTTTGTGTTTGTCTATCTGGATGACATCCTAATCTTTTCCAGCAGTCCCCAGCAACACATTCTTCATGTCTGTCAAGTCCTACAGAGACTGAGGGAGAATAAGTTATATGTAAAGGCGGAGAAGTACAAATTCCACGTCCCCTTGGTCAGCTTCCTAGGTTGTATCATTGAGAGCGGACAGGTGAGAGCCGATCCCGAGAAGATCTGGGCTTTGACGGAGTGGCCCAAACCCACAGACCGCAAGCAACTTCAATGGTTCCTGGGGTTTGCGAACTTCTAGCGCCGGTTCCTCAGAAACTACAGTCAGGCGGCTCCTCTGACCCGACTTACCTCAGCTGCCACACCTTTCCTTTGGAACTCCGAGGTGGACTCAGCATTCGCGGAACTAAAGAGGCATCTGCTCCCATTCTGATTCAACCGGACCCCTCCTGTCAACTCATTGTGGAGGTTGACGCCTCCGACTCCAGGCTTGGAGCGGTACTGTCCCAACATTCGGGCCCGGATCAGAAACTACATCCCTGTGCCGCCTTCTCTCGCCGACTGTCTCCCAATGAACGAAATTACGACGTAGGGAACTGGGAGCTACTGGCGGCCAAACTGGAATTGGAAGAATGGAGACACTGGTTGGAGGGGGCGGAACACCCGCTCATCATCTGGACAGACCATATGAACTTTGAATATATCCAGACCGCCAAACGCCTGAATTCTCGCCAGGCCTGTTGGGCATTATTCTTTGGCTGGTTCAGGTTTACCCTCGCGTCCCGTCCAGGATCCAAGAACGGGAAGCCGGATGTGCTGCCCCGCCAGCATGACTCCAAGGATGACACCTCCAGACCCGAGACTATCCTCCCACCCTCCTGCGTGGTTGCCACCCTCACTTGGGAGATCGAGGCTAAAGTAAAGGAAGCCCAGCGGGACGAACCCGACTCGGGCAATGGACCCGGCGATCGCCTGTACGTGCCCGTCTCCGTCAGGTCCCAGGTTCTCCAATGGGGGCGCACATCCCGGTTCGCCTGCCACCCCGGGAGTGATCCGACCCTGGCTTTCCTGAGGAAGCACTTTTGGTGGCTGTCCACAGAGGGGGACACCCGTTCTTGTGTCTCAGTTTGTTCCATCTGTGCCCGGGGAAAGGTCTCTCATCGACCACCTGCGGGGCTACTTCATCCTCTACCTGTCCCTGGTCGCCCCTGGTCACACGTCGGCTTAGACTTCGTCACCGGTCTACCCCCTTCCCGCGGAAACACCAGTCCTCACCGTGGTAGACCAATTCTCTAAGGCAGTGCACTTTGTGGCCCTCCTTAAACCTCCTTTCTCTCAGGAAACCAGATCTTCTCGTCCGCAACATCTTCCGCCTCCACAGAATCCCCGCGGACATCATCTCCGATCGAGGTCCCCACTTTGTCTCGCAAGTATGGAAGGCCTTTTGCCAACCCTTGGGCGCATCAGTCAGCCTGTCATCCGGCTTCCACCCCCAGACGAACGGGCAAACCAAGACCTGGAGGCGACGCTTTGTTACGTAACGGCAAACAACACACCAACCTGCAGTGACCACCTCCCGTGGGTTGAGTACGCCGACAACTCTCTGATGAGCTCTGCCATTGGGAGGTCTCCGTTCGAGTGCTCCCTTGGGTATCAACCCTCGCTGTTTCCTGCACAAGAAGAGATTGCAGTACCGTCGATTCAGGACCATATTAATCGGTGCCTCAAGATTTGGGAGGAGACGCGCATGGCCCTACTCAAATCAACAAATCGAAATAAGAAGACAGCCGACCGACACCGCATCCCGGTGCCGGAGTACCAACCTGGGCAGATGGTGTGGCTGGCCTCCAAGGTCATCCCGCTCAAGAACTAACATAGAAAACTCGCCCCTCGCTTCCTGGGACCATTCAAGGTTGAAAGGGTAATCAATCCCACAGTGGTCTGCCTAAAGCTGCCTAGATCCATGCGCATCCACCCAAACTTTCATGCATCTCAGTTAAAGCCAGTTTGCATCAGCCCTCTGTGTCCCCTAGCCGAGACTCCCCCACCTGCCTGTATCATCGACAATCATCTGGCATACACCGTCCGACGACTACTAGATGTGCGCCGTCGGGGCAGGGGTCTCCAATATCTGGTAGACTGGGAAGGGTATGGTCCAAAAGAGCATTCCTGGGTCCCCCGCTCCTTCATCCTAGACCCTTCCGTCATCCAGGATTTTCATTGGGACCACCCAGACAGGCCGGGAGGATCACCTGGAGGCTCCCATCTGGGGGGGGGGGGTGTACTGTCATGGTCCCTTCTGGCAATCCCCCACCTTGCCATTTGCCTCAAGATTTGGGTCTCGATCACCTCATTTAGATTCCAATCATTCCAAAGTACCACTAACTACACGCACCTGCTTCCCATCAAATGGCAAGATAAAAACCCTGAGACCACAGCAAGAAGCCACCAATTCCTTGGTCGACTCTTGTGAGAGTAAACCTTGTTTCCTATTCCTGATAACTGTTAGTTCTAAGCTTCGCATCGTCTCCTGGATATTGGCTCCCTGTTCGCAAAGGAGCTATGCCTAACGACTCTGCTTCAGCATCTGTGTCCTGCACTTGGGTTCATCCCCAGCCACGTCCTTGCAACAATGTTATAATTATGTGGTTTTGTTAGTTTTTTCAGTCTTGGTCTGTCCTGTGTTTTGTGATATCATACCGGAGGAAATACTGTA
The DNA here is from genome assembly GCF_963921235.1 of Mobula hypostoma. Taxonomy (NCBI): domain Eukaryota; kingdom Metazoa; phylum Chordata; class Chondrichthyes; order Myliobatiformes; family Myliobatidae; genus Mobula; species Mobula hypostoma. Next base: position 194,994,613 of record NC_086098.1, read on the forward strand.
TCATTTCTTAATGCATGCATTACTAAATGACAATAAAAGAGTACTGCGTGTCTTCATAATCTAAAAAGCATTGTCATTTCTTATCAACAAAAGCTGCCACTTCAGAGTTAGCATCAGTAGGGAGAGTGATGAACACAATTGCTATATTCTGTGCCAAATTTTAACTTGTCCCATAAAGCATAACCGAGAACATGGTATCTTAATCAGTATTAAACTTAATACCTAAGTTTAGTTCTGATTAGTTTACATCCCACTCTCATCCATCAGGTTAAAGTGGTTTTAATGGAGAACCACAACTAACTTGTATCTGAAATAGACATGCAATAAAACATTAAAAGCTATTTTTGAAATTTAAAACAATGAATCTGAATGCTAAATTGAATACAACAATACACAAACATTTCCATAATACTGTTTCATTGGAAACAGGATAATAGTGAACACTAAACAATGACTTTAATGCAATGTATGTAATTTGACAAGCTCCATGATAATATTCATCAATATGGACTGCAAAGACAATTCTTCAGAGGTTAAAAGAATTTAGTCACTGATCACACTTTATTGAAGGTAAGTATATCATAGTTTATTGACTGATTTTTTTTTAATTAACCTGCAAAATTTGAGCAAAAGTGTAAATGCTGACATACAAACTGCTTTTGTTTCTAATTTTATGCATGAGTGATTATTTATGACTCTGTGTCTGATATCGGGTCTAAAGTTTGTCTTTTACTGTTCCAAGATTTAACTACTATAAGTACATTCTAAGACCAGTCAGACTAATTCCTATTAAGGTCACTTAGCAAAGTTATTTAGGAAATGGCTCCTTTCCAGCAGCTTGTTGTATTAAAATGTTTTTGCTCAAAGTTAAAGGAAAAATAGTTGCAAATTTATGTCTGTCCCTATATTGTGATTACTCTATCCTTCTGTTACTAAAGTGTAATCACCTTTGAAGTATTGACACTTAAAGTAACAAAAAGTGATTTAGTTAGTAGTTTGTGAAATAATGAGCAATCTTGAATATGTAAACAACAGGAATTCTACAGATGCTGGAAATTCAAGCAACATACATCAAAGTTGCTGGTGAACTTAAGTAATTAGTCCTGACAAAGGGTCTCAGCCTGAAACGTCGACTGCGCCTCTTCCTATAGATGCTGCTTGGCCTGCTGCGTTCACCAGCAACTTTGATGAATCTTGAATATGTATTCAGTTTAGCAAGAGTCTTTTTAATTGCTGAGTTAAATCTGAAGATGAAGGGGACTGACAATGGACACACCCCCACCTCTTTCACTACTCCCCATTCCTGTTTCCATCTCACCTATCTCCTTACCTGCACAACACCTCCCTCAGGTGCTGCTCCCCTTTCCCTTTCTTCCGTGGCCTTCTGTCCTCTCCTATCAGATTCCCCCTTCTCCAGCCCTTTATCTTTCACCAATTGATTTCCCTGCTCTTTACTTCAGCACTCCCTCTCCCAGTTTCATCAATCATCTACTACCTTACATTTCTTCCTCCCCTCTTCTTACTCTGACTTATCATCTTTTCTCTTCAGACCTGATGAAGGGCCTGGGCCCAAAACATCAACTTTTTACTCGTTACCATAGATGCTCCCTGGCCTGTTGAGTTCCTCCAGTATTTTGTGTGTGTTGTTTGCCTACTATGAACACAGACAGGGAATGAAATAACATATTCACAACCTATAAGTGCTATTGATTGACGAGTAGACTGAATGTATATCGTTGATATGAAGGTGGAGTTGTGAATAGTGTTGAAGACTGGCAAAGAATACAGCACGCTATAGATCAGTTGCAGATGTGGGCTGAGCAGTGACAGATGGAGCTTAACCCAGATAAATGTGAGGTGTTGCACCTTGGTAGGGCAAATGCAAGGAGACAGGGCAAGACCCTTAACAATGTTGGTAAGCAGAAAAGATCTTGGGTTCCAAGTTCATAGCTCCATGAAAATGGCTACTCAGGTTGACAGAATAGTCAAGAAGACTTGTGGAATGTTTGCTTTTATTGGTCGAGGCAATGAGTTCAAAAGTCAAGAGTTTTGTTGCAACTTTATAAAACTCTGGTTAGGCCACATCTGGAGTATTGCATACAGTTCTGCTCTCCCCAGTAGAGTATGGATGTTGAGTCTTTGGAGAGGGTGCAGAAGAGGTTAACCAGGATGCTTCCTGGTTTAGAGGGCATGTATTATAGTGAGAAGCTGGGCAAACTTGGGTTGTTTTCTTTGGAGTGGTGGAGGCTGGGGGAAGATCTGCTATAGATTATGAGAGGCATAGATAGGATAGGCAGGGAGTATCTTTTTCCCAGGGTAGAAATGTCTCATGCCAGAAGGCATGCATTGTAGTTGAGAGGGGGTAGGTTCAAAGGGAATGTGAGGGGTAAGTTTTTTACTCAGAGCAGTGGATGCCTGGGGCAAATACATTAGAGGTTTTTAAGAGACGTTTAAATAGGCACATGAATGTGAAGAAGATGGAGGGATATGGACATTTTGTAGGTAGGAGGGATTCAGTTGTGGGGGGTTTTGATTAACTGTTTTGCTAGTTCAGCACAACATTGAGGGCCAAAGAGTATGTTCCTGTCCTATACTGTTCTATATTTGATGTTGAATGTTTCCAAGTCTTGATTGTTCAACTAGAAAAGAAATTGTGCAAGTGAATTTGACAATAAATATGAGAAACATGTTTCAATTAAGTAGCTAGACTGAAGAAGCCAATCTATGAACTAATGATTGTAAGCAGATTATCTGCTGCTAAATAAATGTTGATATTATTCTTTTTTTAATTTTAAAGCCAGATGATAGGATATCTTAAAATCAAGCAGAATCGGGTTTATTATCATTGGTATGTGCTATGAAATTTGTGAACTTAGCAGCAGCAGTTCAATGCAATACTTGACAATAAACAAGGAAAAATAAAAAAGTAAATCAATTACAGCAAGTATTTGTATATTGAATGGATTAAAAAAGTGCAAGAACAGATGTAATGTATATTTCAAAAACTTGAGGTAGTGTTCATGGGTTCAATGTCCATTTAGGAATTGGAATGCAGAGGGGAAGAAGCTGTTTCTGAATCGCTGAGTGTGTGCCTTCAGGCTTCTGTACCTCCTACCTGACAGTAACAATGAGAGGGGGCATGACCTGTGTTATGAAGGTCCTCAGTAATGGAAGCTGCCCTTCTGAGGCACCACTCCTTGAAGCTATCTTGGGTACTATGGAGGCTGGGACCCAAGATGGAGTTGGATAATTTTACAACTTCCTGTAGCTTCTTTCAATGCTGTGCAGTAGCCCCAAACCCCCATACCAGACAGTGATGCAGCCTGTCAGAATGCTCTCCATGATACACCTATAGAAGTTATCATGTATTTTAGTTGACAAACCAGATCTCTCCAAACTGCTAATGAAATATGGCCACCTTCTTGCCTTCTTTGTAGCTTCATTGATATGTTGGGACCAGGTTAGATCTGCAGAGATCTTGACACTCAGGAACTTGAAACTGCTCACTCTCTCCACTTCTGATCCATCTATGAGGATTAGTTCATGTTCCCTCTTCTTACCCTTCCTGAAGTCCATAACCATCGTTTTTGTCTTACTGACGTTGAGAGCAAGGTTGTTGCTGTGACCCCACTCAACTAGCTAGTATAGTATATCTCATTCCTGTAAACCCCAACATCTCCATCTGAGATTCTACCAACAATGGTAGTATCATCAGCAAATTTATAGATGGTACTTGAGCTATACCTTGCCATATAGTTCTCAATATGGAGGAAGTAGAGCAGTGGGCTAAGCACACCCACCCCCCGAGGTGCACCAGTGTTGATCGTCAGCAAGGAGAAGATATTACCACCAATCTGCATAGAATGTGGTCCTCCAGTTAGGAGGTTGAGGATCAAATTGCAGAGGGAGGTACAGAGGACCAGGTTCTGTAGCTTATCGATCAGAACTGTTGGAATGATGCTGTTAAATGCTGAGTTATAGTCAATGAACAGCATCCTGATGTAAATGGTGATCCATCTCTCCAATCTGGAAAGTGAACATTATAAATAGAGAAATCTCCCTCCTCATATGTCATCGTAATAAGTCATTCTTTATTATTTTCTCTCTCCTAATTGAATCTTCTCCTGTTCCTCTCATGCGTATCATAACTTGGATTCTATGAACAACACACATCAAAGTTGCTGGTGAACGCAGCAGGCCAAGCAGCATCTATAGGAAGAGGCGCAGTCGACGTTTCAGGCTGAGACCCTTCGTCAGGACTAACTGAAGGAAGAGTGAGTAAGGGATTTGAAAGCTGGAGGGGGAGATGCAAAATGATGGGAGAAGACAGGAGGGGGAGGGATAGAGCCGAGAGCTGGACAGGTGATAGGCAAAAGGGGATACGAGAGGATCATGGGACAGGAGGTCCGGGAAGAAAGACGGGGGGGGGGTGACCCAGAGGATGGGCAAGAGGTATATTCAGAGGGACAGAGGGAGAAAAAGGAGAGAGAGAAAGAATGTGTGCATAAAAATGAGTAACAGATGGGGTACGAGGGGGAGGTGGGGCCTAGCGGAAGTTAGAGAAGTCAATGTTCATGCCATCAGGTTGGAGGCTACCCAGACGGAATATAAGGTGTTGTTCCTCCAACCTGAGTGTGGCTTCATCTTTACAGTAGAGGAGGCCATGGATAGACATGTCAGAATGGGAATAGGATGTGGAATTAAAATGTGTGGCCACTGGGAGATCCTGCTTTCTCTGGCGGACAGAGCGTAGATGTTCAGTAAAGCGGTCTCCCAGTCTGCGTCGGGTCTCACCAATATATAAAAGGCCACATCGGGAGCACCGGACGCAGTATATCACCCCAGTCGACTCGCAGGTGAAGTGATGCCTCACCTGGAAGGACTGTTTGGGGCCCTGAATGGTGGTAAGGGAGGAAGTGTAAGGGCATGTGCCCATCCTCTGGGTCACCCTCCCCCCGTCTTTCTTCCCGGACCTCCTGTCCCATGATCCTCTCGTATCCCCTTTTGCCTATCACCTGTCCAGCTCTTGGCTCTATCCCTCCCCCTCCTGTCTTCTCCTATCATTTTGCATCTCCCCCTCCAGCTTTCAAATCCCTTACTCACTCTTCCTTCAGTTAGTCCTGACGAAGGGTCTCGGCCTGAAACGTCGACTGCGCCTCTTCCTATAGATGCTGCTTGGCCTGCTGCGTTCACCAGCAACTTTGATGTGTGTTGCTTGAATTTCCAGAATTCCTGTTGTTTGGATTCTATGATATTGCTGTTGATTTAGATAAAAGGCAAATGATAAGAGGAGCTGAAGGTGAAGGCTAATATAGTGGGTATTCCCAATGCCTTAGATGTAATCCTGAACTCCAGTGTTATCTGTGTAGAGCTTACATATTTTCCTTGTAACAATGTTTTTGTCCCTGGCATTCTTTTTATATCCTAAGGGTGATCGATTAAATGGTTACTCTAAATTTTTTTGGTGGGCTGCAATCAGCGCAGGGGCAATAAAATAAGGGAGATGTAAGCAGAGCAGCCATTGTGGGAGTAGCTATTGTTGGGGTGGACTAGTGTTGGAATGGTTAGGCCTTGGCTCAACAGGCTTGGGCAAGAACAAGCTTGGGTAAGCACGGAAAGAAGTTCTAAGTAGCTATGTTTCTAGTAATTTTTCCTTCTGTCTATACATAGCTAGTGTGCTGAAAATGAAATACACCTCGCTGCCACTCCTTAGAGACAGTGGAGTCTCTAAGGAAATCTTACCAAACTGGAGCTGCAGCTGGATGACTTTCTGCTCAGACAGGAAAATGAGGAGGTGATAGATACGAGCTACAGGGAGGTAGTCACCCCTAAGTTGCAGGGTAAAGTTATCTAGGTGACTGTCAGGAGAGAAAATAAAGGAATAGACAGCCAGTGCAGAGTACCTCTATGGCCATTCCCCTCGATAATAAGTATACTATTTTGGCTATTGTTGGGGAAGGGAAATGACCTACCAGGTTGTTTACTTGGAATTTCAGAAGCACTTTGACAAGGTGCCACACTTGAGACTGCTTAACAAGATAAGAGCCCGTGGTATAGGAAAGGTACTAGCATGGATAGAAGTTTTCCAGGTGAGGTGACACTTCACCTGTGAGTCGGCTGGGGTGATGTACTGCGTCCGGTGCTCCCGATGTGGCCTTCTATATATTGGTGAGACCCGACGCAGACTGGGAGACCGCTTTGCTGAACACCTACGCTCTGTCCGCCAGAGAAAGCAGGATCTCCCAGTGGCCACACATTTTAACTCCACATCCCATTCCCATTCTGACATGTCTATCCACGGCCTCTACTGTAAAGATGAAGCCACACCCGGTTGGAGGAACAACACCTTGTATTCCGTCTGGGTAGCCTCCAACCTGTTGGCATGAACATCGACTTCTCTAACTTCCACTAATGCCCCACCTCCCCCTCGTACCCCATCCGTTATTTATTTTTATACACATTCTTTCTCTCACTCTCCTTTTTCTCCCTCTGTCCCTCTGACTATACCCCTTGCCCATCCTCTGGGTTCCCCCCACCCTTGTCTTTCTCCCAGGACCTCCTGTCCCATGATCCTCTCATATCCCCTTTGCCAATCACCTGTCCAGCTCTTGCTCCTGTCTTCTCCTATCATTTTGGATCTCCCCCTCCCACTTTCAAATCTCTTACTAACTCTTCCTTCAGTTAGTCCTGACGAAGGGTCTCGGCCTGAAACGTCAACTGTACCTCTTCCTAGAGATGCTGCCTGGCCTGCTGCGTTCACCAGCAACTTTGATGTGTGTTGCTTGGATAGAAGTTTTGCTGACTGGCAGGAGACAGAGTGGGAATGAAATGAGCCTTTTCTGATTGGCTGGCAGTGACTAGTGATGTTCCACGGGGGTCTCATTTGAGACTGTTTCGTTTCACATTACACCCCAATAATTTGGATGAGGAAATTGATAGCTTTGTGATCAATTTTGTGGAAGATATGAATATAGGTGGAGGGGCCTGTAGTGTTTAGGAAGCAGGGTGTCCGCAGAAGGACTTAGCCAGATTTGGGAAAAGAGTGTAGAAGGGATTGACGGAATATAATATGGGGAAGCACATCATCATGCATTTTGGCAGAAGGAATAAAGGTATGGACTATCTTCTAAATGAGAGAAAATTCAAAAATCAGAGATGCAAAAGGACTTGGGAGTCCCCATGCAGGATTAAAAGTTAACTAGCGGGTTGAGTCACCAATAAGGAAAGCAAATGCATTTATTTCAAGAGGACTAGAATACAAAAGCATAGATGTAATGCTAAGGCTTTATAAGGCTTTGGTCAGACTGCACGGAGTATTGTGAGCAATTTTGGGCCCCTTATCTAAGAAAAGATATGCTGGCATTGGAGAGGGTCCAGAGGAGGTTCACGAGAATGATCCCAGGAATGAAAAGGTTAACATATGAGGAGCATTTGATGGCTCTGGGCCTGCACTCACTGGAGTTTAGAAGAATGAGGGGAGGATCACATTTAAACCTATTGAATATTGAAAGGCCTAGATTGAGTGGGTGCGGAGAGGATTTATCCTATAGTAAGGGAATCTAAGATCAGAGGATGCAGCCTCAGAATAGAGGGATATCCATTTAGAACAGAGATGAGGAAAAATTTCTTCAGCCAGTAGGTGCTGAATCTGCAGAATTCAATGGCACAGAGAACTTTGCAGGTTGGTTTATTGGGTATATTTAAGGCAAAGGTTGATACATTCTTGATTAATCAGGCTGTCAAAGGTTACAGGGAGAAGACGGAGAATGGGTTAAGGGATATACATCAGCCATGAAGGAATGGCAGAGCAGACTTGATGGACCCAATGGCCTAATTCTGCTCCTATGTCTTAAGGTCTTATGATCTAAAGTTACCCTTAGTAGTAGGAGAATCAGAGTGAGCGCAAATGGATGTGGAGAAATAAGCAGAGAAATAAATGTGGCCCTGAAAGGCAGTATAAACTTGATCGGCTGAATATCTAAATAGAATGACAGTCTCTTCTCACCTGTCTATCACCTCACCCTTGATCCCCTCCTCCTCCCCTTTCACCTATGGTCCATTCCTGCCCCTTCCTTTCTGATTCTTTATCTTTGCTACCCACCTGACGTCACCTATCACCTTCTAACTGTTCTCCTTCCCCTCCCCCCTCCAACCTTTTTTTATTGTGTCATCTTCCCCTTTCCTTTCCAGTCTTGAAGAATCTCAGCCCAAAACATCGACTGTTCAATTCCATAGATGCTGCCAGCATTTTGTGTGTGTTGATGTGTGTGAAGAATTGAAGTATCAAAAATATGAGTTAGATTCTGCTGGAGAGTGAAAATCACTGCAGAAAAATCACTGGTTTTATGAATAAACATTAATGATCAAACAACATTAAATTCTTTTGTTTTCTACTAGTTTAACCAGAACAATTAATTTCTCTCCATAGAACCATAGAAACTACAGCACAGAAACAGGCCCTTTGGCCCTTCTTGGCTGTGCCAAACCATTTTCTGCCTAGTCCCACTGACCTACACACGGACCATATCCCTCCATACACCTTACATCCATGTATCTGTCCAATTTATTCTTAAATGTTAAAAAAGAACCCGCATTTACCACCTCGTCTGGCAGCTCATTCCATACTCCCACCACTCTCTGTGTGAAGAAGCCCCCCCTAATGTTCCCTTTAAACTTTTCCCCCCTCACCCTTGACCCATGTCCTCTGGCTTTTTTCTCCCCTTGCCTCAGTGGGAAAAAGCCTGCTTGCATTCACTCTATCTATACCCATCATAATTTTATATACCTCTATCAAATCTCCCCTCATTTTTCTACGCTCCAGGGAATAAAGTCCTAACCTATTCAACCTTTCTCTGTAACTGAGTTTCTCAAGTCCCGGCAACATCCTTGTAAACCTTCTCTGCACTCTTTCAACCTTATTTATATCCTTCCTGTAATTTGGTGACCAAAACTGAACACCATACTCCAGATTTGGCCTCACCAATGCCTTATACAACCTCATCATAACATTCCAGCTCTTATACTCAATACTTCGGTTAATAAAGGCCAATGTACCAAAAGCTCTCTTTACGACCCTATCTACCTGTGACGACACTTTTAGGGAATTTTGTATCTGTATTCCCAGATCCCTCTGTTCCACTGCACTCCTCAGTGCCTTACCATTAACCCTGTATGTTCTACGTTGGTTTGTCCTTCCAACGTGCAATACCTCACAATTGTCAGTATTAAACTCCATCTGCCATTTTTCAGCCCATTCTTCTAGCTGGTCCAAGTCCCTCTGCAGGCTCTGAAAACCTTCCTCACTGTCTACTACACCTCCAACAATCTTTGTATCATCAGCAAACTTGCCGATCCAATTTACCACATTATCATCCAGATCATTGATATAGATGACAAATAACAATGAGCCCAGCACTGATCCCTGTGGCACACAACTAGTCACAGGCCTCCACTCAGAGCAGCAATTCTCTACCACCACTCTCTGGCTTCTTCCATCGAGCCAATGTCTAATCCAATTTACCACATCTCCATGTATACCTAGCGACTGAATTTTCCTAACTAACCTCCCATGCGGGACCTTGTCAAAGGCCTTACTGAAGTCTATGTAGACAACATCCACTGCCTTCCCTTCATCCACTTTCCTGGTAACCTCCTCGAAAAACTCCAACAGATTGGTCAAACATGACCTACCACGCACAAAGCCATGTTGACTCTCCGTAATAAGCCCCTGTCTATCCAAATGCTTGTAGATTCTGTCTCTTACTACTCCCCCCAATAACTTACTTACTACTGACGTTAAACTCACCGGCCTATAATTTCCCGGATTACTTTTCGATCCTTTTTTAAACAACGGAACAACATGAGCCACTCTCCAATCCTCCGGCACTTCACCCGTAGACAGCGACATTTTAAATATTTCTGCCAGGGCCCCTGCAATTTCAACACTAGTCTCCTTCAAGGTCCGACGGAACACTCTGTCAGGTCCCGGGGATTTATCCACTTCAATTTTCCTCAAGACAGCAAGCACCTCCTCCTTTTCAATCTGTACAGTTTCCATAGTCTCACTACTTGATTCCCTCAATTCCATAGGTTTCATGCCAGCTTCCTTAGTAAATACAGACGCAAAAAACCTATTTAAGATCTCCCCCATTTCCTTTGGTTCTGCACAAAGCCGACCACTCTGATCTTCAAGAGGACCAATTTTATCCCTTACAATCCTTTTGCTCTTAATATACTTGTAAAAGCTCTTTGGATTATCCTTGACTCAATATCAAGAATTGAGAACAAGGTCAATATTCTTAAATGTCATATTTACTGATTGCCATGGAAACTTCCTTACAGTCTTAGTTATTTACACTCATTGAAACATAAGTCACTTGTAATGACAAATCTTTTCATCATTCTTAATCATATTCACATAGAAGTTTTAACTTGATGTGCTCTTGTGGTTAAAATAATAGCCACAATGTTGTAATTATATTCTGATAACCTGAATCCTCCTGTAATATTCCTAAAATCCCAAATCAATTCATCAAATAATGTTTCAAGTATAGATGAGAATATTCCATCTATTATTTTATGTGTTCTTTTTAATTCTTTATCAATCAGCCATAGATTTTAAATATATCTAATGGCAATAGAAGGTACTGCAATTTAGTTGAAGAACACTATCAGCTGGGGACTCTAGAGCTTTCATGTGCAGCTCTTTCAAAACCATGTCACATCAGTGCCTCTAAGTGTACGAACATTCAAGGTTATATTTTAGAAATCTCTGAGCACACGTCTTTTGCAAAATTGTTAGATTAATGATTCATTTGACATAGCTCCTGACATTGCCAAAGGAACACGTTTCAGTGAATATATTGGAAAACTGATTTAAAAATTTCACTGTGAACATTACCGTGAATAAGAAGCATTATGCCCAGTACCTAACATCTGCTGCCAGTCATTCTGTCCACCTTCATTAGTAGTGATTTTGGGAAGCTATGATTCGGATCATTGAGGATGTTTTCTTTGCTATATACACCGAGTGGCTGCTTTATTAGGTAGGCCTGGACACCCGCTCATGAAAGTGGGTACTCCTGCACTCAGGCTCATCATTGTAAGTACACCTGTACACCTGCTCATGATAGCTGCAAACAAGAGAAAATCTTCAGATGCTGGACATCCAAGTAACACACACAAAATGCTGGAGGAACTCAGCAAGCCAGGAAGCATCTATGGAAAAGAGTACAGTCGATGTTTCGGGCCAAGACCCTTTAGCAGGACTAGAGGAAAAAAAAGATGAAGAATCAGAGTAAAAAAGTGGGGTGGGGTGGGGTGGGGTGGGGTGGGGGGGGAGGGGAGGAGGAAGCACAAGATGATATGTGAATCCGGAAGGGGGAGGGGTAAAGTAAAGAGTTGGGACGTTGCTTGGTGAAGGAGACACAGACCTGGAAAAGGGGGCATCTAATAGGAGAGGACAGAAGGCCTTGGAAGAACGAAAAGGGGGAGGAGCACAAGAGGGAGGTGATGGGCAGGCGAGGAGATAAAGTGAGAGAGGGAAATGTGAATGGGGAGTAGAGAAGTGAGGGGTGCATTACCAGAAGTTAGAGAAGTCGATGTTCATGCCATCAGGTTGGAGGCTACCCAGGCGGAATATAAGGTGTTGCTCCTCCAGCCTGAGTGTGGTCTCACTGCAACAGCAGAGATGGATGGACATGTCAGAATGGGATACGAAGTGGAATTAAAATGGGTGGCCACTAGGAGATCCCGCTTTTTCTAGCGAATGGAGCATAGGTGCTTGGCGAAGCAGTCTCCCAACCTATGTCAGGTAGCACCGATATACAACAGATACACACTGGGAGCACCGGACGCAGTAGAGAACCCCAACAGACTCACAGGTGAAGTGTCACCACACCTGGAAGGACTGTTTGGAGACCTGAATGGTAGTGAGGGAGGAGGTGTAGGGGCAGGTGTAGCACTTGTTCCACTTGCAAGGATAAGTGCTAGGAGGGAGATCAGTGGAGAGAGGCAAACAAACAAGGGAGTCACATAGGGAATGATCCTTGTGGAAAGCATAAAGTGGGGGGCAAGGGAAAGATGTGCTTGGTGGTGGGATCCTGTTGGAAATGGTGGAAGTTGTGGAGAATTATGTGCTGGATGTGGAGGCTGGTGGGTGAGGACAAGAGGAACCCTATCCCTGGTAGCGTGAAGAGAGGATGGGATGAGGGCAACTGTGTGTGAAATGGAAGAGATGTGGTTGAGGACAGCTTTGATGGTGGAGGAAGGGAAGCCCCTTTCTTTGAAGAAGGTGGGCACCTCGCTAGATCTGGAATGAAAAATCTGATCCTGACAGCAGATTCAGTGGAGGCAGAGGAATTGAGAGAAGGCGATGTCCCCCCTTCCTTCTCTATTCCCCATTCACATTTCCCTCTCTCACCTTACCTCCTTGCCTGCCCATCACCTCTCTCTGGTGCTCCTTCCCCCTTTTTCTTTGTTCCATAGCCTTCTGTCCACTCCTATTAGATTTCCACTTCTCCTGCTCTGTATCTCTTTCACCAACCAGCTTCCAAACTCTTTACTTCACCCCTCCCCTCCCCATTCCTCCTATCACCTTCTGTTTCTCCCTCCCCTCCCCCCACACTTTTACTCTGACTCCTCATCATTTTTCTCCAGTCCTGCTGAAGGGTCTCTGGCCAAAACATTGACTGCACTCTTTTCCATAGATGCTGCCTGGCCTGCTGAGTTCCTCCAGCATTTTGTGTGTGTTACCTGATCAGCCGATCATGTGGCAGCAGCTCAATGCATAAATGCAGGCAGACTTGGTCAAAAGGTCCAGTTATTGTTCACCACTTGAAGAAATGTGATCTAAGTGACCTTGACCTTGCAATGATAGTTAGTTCCTGATGGGTGGTTTAAATATCTCAGAAACTGCTGACCACCTGGAATTTCTATGCAAACGTTCTCTAGAGATTACAGAGAATGGTACGAAGAACAAAAAAAATAATCTAGTGAGCAACAGTTCTGTAGGCAAAAATACCTTGTTAATGTGAGAGGTCAGAGGAGAATACCAGACTAGTTCAAATTGACAGGAACATGACAGGAGCTCAGGTAACCATGTGTTACAACAGTGGTGTGCAGAGGAGCATCTCTGAATACACAACATGATGAACCCTGATGTGGATGGGCTACAGCAGAAGAAAACCATGAACATACCCTCTGTGGCAAATTTGTTAGGTACAGGAGTAAAGAAGTCTATCGCTTGGGCAGTGTGCCACCCTGGCAGTCAATTGATTGTAACACACACAAAGGATATGAGATAGCCATCAAAATATAACCTATGTTTAAACTACAGAAGCAAGAAGCAGCACAGACATGAGCAAGAGATGGCAATGGTTAAGAGGGATTCAATCTCTATTCCTGGGTGTCTGTTTCCAAAGTACAGCTGCTAGCAGAGAGGCAAACACTATCGGGCAGGAGTGAATTGTCCTCCTGATGTAGAGTTTCTGGAACAATTTACAAGAAGAGAAAGGCACAAAGGTCCACTCTGGAGTGATGATAATTGGTTTATTATTGCCTTTTGAAAAGCTTTTGTTTTATGTGCCAACCATCCAGATCATTCCATGCACAAGAACATTGGTTATTACAAAATGAAAGGCCTAAGTATCGTGGATGTGGCGAGGATGTGTTCAATAGCGGGGGAGTCTAGGACCAGAGGGCACAGATTCAGAACAGAAGGACGTCCCTCTGGAACAGAAATGAGGAGGAATTTCTCTAGCAAGAGGGTGGTAAATCTGTGGAATTCATTGCCACATACAGCTATGGATGATAGTTTCTTGATTAGTAAGGGTATCAAAGGTTACAGGGAAAAGACAAGAGAGTGGAGTTGAGAGGGATAATCAGCAGACTCAATGGGCTGAATGGCCTAATTCTGCTCCTATATTTTATAGTCTTATAGGAGGCACATAATAAAGAGGCCACTGAGTATATTTACCAGCACCAAATTTATGAACTTCATAAAAATAGACAAGTGTGGTTGTATCAATAATGTTTTCTCATTAAAAATTCTGTAACTGTTATGACAATGTTCCCAGGCCAACTCAACTGATCAACAGAGAAGTGTCTTTGTGAAATGTGGCTGGTTCTTTGAGTTTGTTCACACTCCTACTAAATGTGGTAAAAATATATATTACATTTATTTTGTATATTGCTAACTTTAATCACAATGCTAAACATGCCAAATAATTAAACTAGAGTATCCTCAAAAATTTCAATTCCTAATTTATGTATTGTTTTAATAAGGATGTATTTTCAATGTTTATTTTTATATTATATTTCAATGCCGGACTAGCTTCACTAACTATCTTTCAATTCATAATTTTTAATTCCAAACTACGATTTATGGCTACCTAACCCATTAAGGAGTCTTCCACAAACATCTCTTGACAATTTGAATTTGACATATGGTATCATGCCTGGGATTTCCTTCAACCTATTTTATTAAGAATGCATTAGAAGCAAAGCAGCCATATAGAATACTCGTGTTTTTGGTGACAGTGAGAGAAACAGCAAATTCATGATCTCATAATCTTAGACAGTAACTGTTCAACAAACATCTAGGTGGAAAAAGCCTGAGACCTAGAAAATGATGACTAATGACGGAGTAATTATATATTGCTTCCGGGTATTCTTTGCACCTTGATGACATACATGATGCACCATAGCTGTGCTACTGCTAAGGCACAATTTTATAAACTTGGGACATTATGATCTTTCCAATTACTTGAGTAATGCATTGAAGATTGTGAAACTGTTACTTCTTTGGATTTGTTGAAAAGGTGTAAATAGCAACAATTATTTTATGTTGAAATGAATGTAACTCCAGATGAGCAGTTTATTTTAAGTTATCAGTCAAGCTGTTGATTTAAAATGGATAGTTTTAGCTTTCTTCCAAATGCATGAATGTTTTGCTATCTTTTCACAGATTGAAGAGATTAAATCCTGGAATATTTGCTTACTCATAGCTCTGTAACTTACTGCTGTTATTGAGTACCCGTGATAAAGGTCCTAGCAGCAAATGCAATTAAGCCGCCTACTCATTATCAAAAAGCAGAGCCTCAAGAAGATAGCATTCATCATTGACAACCCTCGCTACACACGACATGCCCTCTTCTTTTTACTATCATCAGGTATGAGGTACAGGAGCCTGAAGATCCATAGTCAACATTTTAGGAACTGCCATCAGATTTCTGAATGTTCCATGAGCCCATGAACTCTACCATACTATTTCCCTGTTGCCTCACTTAATTATACTTATTGTACCAATAGTAAATTTTTATGTCTTGTTCTGCACTGCTGCCACAAACAACAAATTTCTCAGCATATCTCAATGTTCATAAATCTGATTCTAATTCTGATATGAAGCTAGAGAATTTATCTGCTCTAGTGAATTAACTTCGGCTTAAAATCATAAAACGCTCCTAAAGGCAAAGTTTATGATAGAACATTGAGCAATTGGGGTAATTTGGGATGATTTAAGGGAGACAATAGAATAGAACATTGAGGTATGAAAATGGTGAGAATGATTTAATGTGAAGCAGTGTCGGGACTGTTTCCGAGTTAGTTTTGATTAAGATGGTTGAATGCTTGGCCATTGGGAATAGTGTTGGATTTGGGGGAGATAAATATAATGGTTTGAATTTTGTAATCCTCACAGTAAACATTCTGGATGCCCAAATGATATGCTTCTAAAATATATAAAAAAGAATTCTCGCTAGCAGGAGTTATGAATTTGTCTTTATGAACAGTACCGGTCTGAGCAATAATGACTAATATTTAGTGTCTATCCACTGGGTAGGTACTGTAACCTCAAGCTCTGGGTGTATTTTATTGTTTCTCACAAGAATGCATTTTATTACACTCTCAAGAAGTGTAGTAAACTTGTGGTTAAATTTGCAGCAGCCTCCAGTCTTCTGCATTCTATTGTACACAGGAATGCTATCATTAAAGAAGAACCAGCAAGGCATATGGAAAGAAATCGATCCATCAGGCAGAAGCAGCATGGATTCAGCAAAGGCAGTTCCTGTTTGACAAACCTACTGGAGTAAGCTTGGAGATCTTTGAGGATATAATGAGTACAGTGGAAAACGGGGAACAGATGGACTCTATTTACTTAGATTTCCAGAAGGCGTTCGATAAGATGCTGCATAAAAGCCTTATCCATAAGATAAGGATGCATAGAGTTGGAGGTGATGTATTAGTATGGATAGAAGAGGATTGGTTAACTAATAGAAAGCAGAGAGTTGGGATACATGGGTGATACTCTGGTTGGCAATCAGTGGTGAACGGTGTGCCGCAGGGGTCGGTGCTGGGCCCGCAACTGTTCACGATATACATTAATGATCTGGAACAGCGATTCAAGTGTAATGTATCTAAGGTTGCTGATGACACTAAATTGAGTGGAAAAGCAAATTGTGCAGAAGATACGGAGAGTCTGCAGAGAGATATGGATAGGTTAAGGGAATGGACAAGGGTCTGGAAAATGGAGTACAATGTTGGTAAATGTGAGGTCATCTAATTTGGAAGGAAAAAGGAAAATTAAATAATATTTATAAATATTAAATAATAATCTGCACAGAGGGACTTGGGGGTGCTTGTTCATGAATCACAAAAGGTTGGTTTGCAGGTGCAGCAGGCTATCAAGAAGACAAATGGGATGTTGGCCTTCTTTGCTAGAGGGGTTGAATCTAAGAGCAGAGAGGTAATGCTGCAAATATACAGGGTACTGGTGAGGCAGCATTTGGAGTACTGTGTGCAGTTCTGGTCTCCTTTCTTGAAAAAGGATATACTGGCTTTGGAGGTGGTGCAGAGGAGGTTCAATAGATTGATTCCAAAGATGAGGGGGTTAGACTATGAGGAGAGATTGAGTCACCAGGGACTGTACTCACTGGAGTTCAGAAGAATGAGAGGGGATCTTATAGAAACATAAAATTATGAAAGGGATAGATAAGATAGAGACAGGAAAGTTGTTTCCACTGATAGGTGAGACTAGAACTAGGGAACATAGCCTCAAGATTCGGGGGAGTAGATTTAGGGTGGAGATGAGGAGGAACTGTTTTTCCCAGAGAGTGGTGAGTCTGTGGAAATCTCTGCCCAATGAAGCAGTGGAGGCTACCTCAGTAAATATATTTAAGACAAAGTTGGGTAGATTTTTGCATAGTAGGGGAATTAAGATTTATGGGAAAAGGCAGGTAGGTGGAGATGAGTCCATGGACAGATCAGCCATGATCTTATTGAATGGCAGAGCAGCTCAAAGGGCCAGATGGCCGACTCCTGCTCCTATTGCTTAGGTTCTTATGAAGAGATCAGAAATCCCTGTCAGATTCTAAGCAAGAGCAAGAATTTATATAGCTCAGGACATTCCAATACACTTTGATTCTAATGATGTTTTTTCAATGTGATGTCACTGTGAAATGTTGGATCAGGAAAGCAGATGTATTCTGTATTAATGGGAGCAAATCTGGACAAATAATAAAGACCCTAAAGAGGCTATTCTAGGCTCACATCCGATCCCAGGTCAGATCAGTCCTCGATCCCTTGCAGTTTGCTGATCAGGAAGACATTGGAGTTGACAATGCTGAACAGAGCCTACTCCCATTTGGATAAGCAGGACAGCACTGTGAAGATCATGTTTTTTTTAATTTCCCAAGTGCCTTCAGTACCATGCAGCCCTCATAGCTGAGGGAGAAGCTCCATTCAAAGCAGGCTGGCATTTCTATTGTATTCTGGATAATGGACGACCTGACTGGCAGACTACTCAGCTTCAAAGCTGTGTGTCAGACATGGCTGTAAGTAGCACTGGGCCCTCACAGGGACTGTATTGGTTCCCTTCCTTCCTGTTTACCCTGTATACCTCGGACTTTTGATACAACACCAAGTCATATCATCTGCAGAAATTCTCTGATAACTCAGCAATAGCTGGGTTTATAAAGGGAGGACAGGAGGATGAATACAGGGCCTAGGTGGAGAACTTTGTCAAAGGTGCAAGCTGAATCATCTGCACCTCAACATCAGTAAGACAAAGGAGATGGTGACAAACTTTAGGAAGACTAAGCCTGCACTGCTCCCTGTTACAATTGATGTTGAGGACATGGATGTGGTGAGGACCTACAAGTACCTGGGGGTGCATCTGATGACAGACTTGAGTAAAGCACCATCACAGAGGCTGTGTACAAAAAGGGCCAGCTTTGCCTCTACCTGAGGAGACTGAGGTCCTTTGGAGTATGCAGGCCTCTCCTTCACATGTTCTACCAGTCCGATGTCGCCAGTACAATCTTGTATGTGGTGGTGTGCTGGGGCAATGGCATCAACACGGGTGATGCCAGCAGGCTCAATAAACTGATTAGAAAGGCTGGTTCTTTTATTGGAGTCAAACTGGACACACTGGAGTCTGTGGTAGAATAAGGGACCCTAAGAAAACCCTGTCAATTCTGGACAATGTTTCTCACCCTCTGCATGCTACCTTGGCTGAACAGAGGAGTGCTTGTAGTAACAAACTAAGACAACTGCACTGCTCCAAAGAGCGCTACATGAGGTCATTCTTACCCTCGGTCATTAGGCTATTTAATGAGTCAACCTATAGCCGGGGAAGTGATAATCCCTCCTGTTAGATTGTTTAAGGTAACCTATTGTTTATTCTCTCCTTTTCTCTTCTAATATTTATATATCTGTGCAGGTGTAATGCTTCTCCAACATTGCAATTTCCTTTGGGATCAATAAAGTATGCATCTATCTATCTACAATTTAGAAATCTGTGAAGGTTATAAAGGCAGGCAGTATGAAGTGTAGAAAAGAATAAAGATTTTAACACTAATATTTTAAGTATTAAAATGATCTGGTATGATATCCCCTGGCAGGTCCTAGATTAGGATAGAATGGGGTTAACAGGCTACTGAATGGGGAGTTTGTGACCATAGATCAGCAGGCTTCTGCTAGGTGACACCAATGCTGCTTTGAGAGCACATATATTTTCAATGATCCCCAAAGCAGGGAAATAGGTTAGCGCTAACAGCAAAATACATTTGGATAAGTAAATAGAAATGAGGGGTTTGGAGGGATTTGGGCGGAACACAACAAATGGTACTAGCTTGGTGGGCAAGGACGAGTTGAATCAAAGGGCCTATTTCCATGTTGCATATTCTTCGATGCTATGATTGTATCAGCCCCAGAATGTCAATAGGGTTAAGTACACATCTCATCCTGCAGAAAATATTCTGCTAAGGCCTGGTGTTATTGATAAGGATTACAGATAATTTAACACAAATAAATTCATGTAACATAATTACTTCAACATGAACTTTCACATTTTATTATCAAACATTTGAATTAAATAAAAGTATTGAATTTCCTATTTTATTTAATTGACCTTGTGGAACTAATGTCAAATGTGTTCTTGTCTATATTATATCTGTGGTTCCAAACGTGCAGCTGTATCTTCTGCAACATCTTGATGTTACTTCAGATGTGTAAACTTACTGTTCGATGTGCCTTAATAATAACATCTTAAGTTCAAATAGAGCCTATAACAAATTAAAATGTCCATTGGGTATCTTGGGGATTTCTTAGTCAGTAAAATTTCTAAGAAGCCTCAGATAAAGTTGAGGCAGGTGCCCCAAAAGTTGCACTAAAAACAAAATGTTAAGATTTTGGAAGATAAAGGGAACCTGAGTGGGAATTTGTTGATTCAGAAGGTGATGACAGTGTGGAACAAGCTGCAGGAGGAAGTGGTGGATGAGGGTTTGATAGCACATTTAAGAGAGGTTTGGATGAGAGGGGTATGGTCCAGGTGTGGGTTGATTGGATTAGGCAATATAACAGTTTAGCACAGACCGGATAGGCTGAAAGTCCTGTTTCTGAGCTGTAGTGCTTAATGACTCTATGACACTAAAATTCTTTGAGAAAGAAGATAGGAGAGAGATGGGAAGACAGCAGAGCCTTACAAAGCAGTTTAGAGGTTTAAGCCTCTGATGGGCTGCAGCTATGACCATCAATGATGGAGAAATTAAAACTTGGGACATTTAAGAGGCACAATTGGAGGTGCACAGAAATCTTGGTGCATGGCAGAAAACTAGAGGGCTACATATATTGACAGGGGTGAGGCAAAAGAGGAATTTTGAAAGAAAGCTAACATAATTTATTGAATTCAAGCAGGTGTGCAGTGCTAATATTTTAGGTGCTGGAGCTGACAAAATGCTTGCCATTTCCTACATCCTCTCTATATATATGTCACACCCAATTTGAGTACCTCCTTATTTCATGTACTGGGCAACTTCCTTGCCCCATTCATGTAATGAGCAGGTACACAAATTGGGTGTGACTTATATATATGAATAGGGTGTCTTATAATGTAAAGATGAAAGAAATATATGAATTCCAAAGCTCCACAGAAATATAGTGATAGTTAAGACATTGACAAGATTATAGCCTATCACATTTCAGTGTATAACTGGTACAATAAAACATATAATACTTAATTTAATAATATGACAAAGTATTGAATGGTTGCACTCACTAATTATCATAAAATATAATTATCAAGCAAGTAAAGAAAAAGATGGTAATCATGTATTTCACCAATTTAAAAGTAATTACCTACTTACCAAATGCCACCAGTGAGAAGTTTCACAATAATTTCCACAAAGGATCAGGCGTAATATGTGTTTGGGGGTCTGAAGCAACTCTTGTTCTGGTGTCATCTGCTGATCTGTGGTACCGCAACCATGATGTGACATACAGCTCAGGATTCCACTGAACTAGAGGAGGTCCATGTAGTTTAACAAAGATAAGTGATGATACATGATTTATGAGAATTCTTGAGCACATTGTTGTTATTATCAAGGTCATTTGACTGAATCCTCTCTCACACTCAGCAGTACTAATAGGAATAACTTGTGAACAGCTCAGTAATAGGCGTAAATCTTGGGAAATGTGGCGTCCACAATCCTCCACATAATCTCTGAAGGCATTTATTATAGAGGAAGAAGAAAACTTAAACCTCTTACAGAGAGGTGATATTGCAGCTTCTCCATAATTAGGCAGTATTTCAGCAGGCCAATTATCTTTATCAAGGACACACATTTCATTTAGCAGGGATTTATACACACTTCGTGGTTTAGAAGTTTGAGAACCTTTCACGGATGTTGCCATGAACATATGGTGCTGTAAATTGTTTATAAGACTAGTAATAAACCGTAGATAATTAATGGAGACAATTTTGTTGTTGTTTGTTAAGGTAATTTCTCCAATCTTCACCTTTTCAACTGCCCCTTGAGCTTCTAGAGTTTTTGTACCAGGTTACTCTTTCAGTCCATGCAGTGATCTTATGCTCCGTTGGATCAGTTTGTCTGCATTAAACAAATGTAGTAGTGTGTTTCTGTAAACACTCTGATAGTAACCCAAGTTCATGCAAAGTGTCACACATTAGAGCTAAGTCCAATAGAAACTGTCCTGAAGAGAGTCTTTTCAACAGACCTTCATAGGTTTTTCTGTCACTCCCAGATCTTGTTTCATCCTTCATTGCTTTGAAAAAATGAAAACACTGTGCTTCATAATTTTGCCACACTGCTGAAACTGTTCGAAAGGAGCTAGCTACCCACCTGGTGCCCAGAACACAGCAAATTTGCAAATTTGTTGTTCTACTTGAGAGGCACATTCAGCGAATTCCTTTTGATTTAGAGGTGATCTACTGTAAACAGAGTACAATTTGTCCATAAATGATTGAAAATGATTTATTCCATGAACTTCTCTCACCGAATCACCTACTGCAAGTTCTAATCTGTGATTAAGACAGTGCCAAATTATCACATCAGGGTAATGTTCCTTGAGAATTGTAGCAACACCAGATTTGATGCCAAGCATTACGCTCGCCCCTCACTAGCAAATGCTACAAGGTTCTGTATCAAGTAAAAATCATCAAACCCATGGTTATTGAAATAGTTCAATAGATGCTTAGCAATAGTTGCAGCTTTCTGATCAGGCAGTTCAATTAGATCTAAAAACATAAAATGGGGATCACCTTCCTTATCACTTGCACATTTCAAATAAACTGTTAGGGCGGTCTTAATGCTCAGGCTTGTTGATTCATCAGTGAGAACAGAAAATTTGCCATTTATCTGCTTGATATTCTGGCAAATTTTCTGTTTCATATTAATAGCTATGTGATTAATTATCTCTGTAGCACTAGTGCGGGAATGCAGTCCAATTCCAATGTCAATGCCTTTTTTTTGAAGTTCCAATAAGCCAAAGTAATCAGAGTGTGGTCTGTCATTCTGACCTAAATAATAAGCAGAACGAAAAATTGAACAAGTTGCCTTTAGATGTGAAGCATTCATGGTGTCACATAATTTTCTAAGAGCGTCTTCACTAGCTATATTTTCAACACTTCGAGCAGCAGTGTGAGCTTTTGATAGTTTGTGATCAACAATTTTTTTTCTGAGAGACTTCAAGCGTGTACTTCGACCAGCTCCATAAAAGGAAACTTGGTACATCAGCTAATGCCGATTCTCCTGTGATCTTTAAGTTCTTGAGGCTGTAGTGCTTTACATAGCCAGCCAGCCATCCCTTACTAGCCTTAAACTCCTTCCTCTCGCTCTCATCAACACCCTCACAGTAGTGCTCATAGGCTAAGTGCTTTTTTATGCATAATTTTGCCATCAACAGGGATATGCTTCTGTGACATGTCCTCTAGCCACATACTTAATGCTTTCTCAGTCTTTGCAAGCACTTTGTCACAAACCAGAGAGACCATTTTTGCCATTGCCCTAACCCTTCCATGGATTCCAGCTTCTTTCTGATTTATTGTGCAAACGCTCGATTCGTTCTTACCAATCTTACCGCCCACTACGGCAAGCAAAGTGCCACTCTTCAAAAGATCTAAGGTTTTTATTTTCTCGGCAAAAAATGCTCAAACAATGAGTGCTGGAGAGAGACTGAGGATCTGTGAAATGGCGGGAGGCTACAGCAGGGTATGCTGGGACAACGGGTCGAGCGAGAAGGAACTTCACAAAACAGTCACAGCTCCAGGATTTCACTAACAATGATCAAATATCCTAATGTTATTAGTAGTGGTATTTTCCCCACCAGCCACCAACCCCTCTCCCCAACCCCGCTTCCATAAAATTCCCTCTATTTAATATGTGGCTGCTGTTAAATTCCCCACTTGTTTATTTTGACTTTCTTTTGCAGAGGTGCCGGAGCAGTGCTCCGGTGAGCTCCGGCAGCATTGCACCCTGAATTCAAGTGTGATGGGTGAAAGGAACATGTCTGGAAACATATATGGCAACAGTCTTTTCAATAAGCTCAGGTTTGAGCAAATTAGAAGATGGGAAGCTGACCTGAAGGGCTCTGAAGCGGTTGTATTGAAAAACATGGATGACAGCTTCACTATCAAATGAGACAGAGACAGAATTAAATGATGTTAATAAGTTCTTGGAGGTTATTTTTTAGGTCCACTTTCAGAACCTAGGCATTTTTGTCAAAGCCAGCATTTAATATCCAAATTTTCCTTGAGCAAGTGGCAACAAGCTAACTCCTTGATTTTGTAGCCTTTCTAGAGAAGATGTTCTTACAGCGCAGAAAACTCAACAACTGTTGGTGTTGGAAAAACAAAGGACTGAAAAGACAGAAAATGATTGAAACACATAACAATTCAAGCATCATCTGTGCAAGAAGAAACCGATGCAAACACCATGCAAGTACAAATCCATACTGCTGATGTGCAGGACATTCCAGGATTTAGACACAGCCACATTGGAAGACCATGATATATTTCCAAGGAAACATGATAGGCAACAAGAAAAGGAACCTACAGGCGGTGGTGTTCCCAACTGCCTGCTCCCTTTGCCCTTTGTGATCTTGCTTAAATATTTTGGATGAATGCAGTGCATTTTGTATTTGGGGTACATTTGAAGCCATTGTTCATTGGTTGTGGAGAGAATGAATATTTAGTGTACTTGATGGAATGCCAATCACTATGCCCTGGATGGTGTAGATAAGTTGTCACAGCTCCCTCTCAGGTTCAGTTGTGAGATTAAGGTTGTGAGCCAATTAGTTTCACTTCAGATAACTGTGAAGAAGTGGGATGCAGTAAATGACTACAAAACTTATTTTCTTTCCAAGGATTAGCCAGAAATTTCTGCTGTTCCAGCAATAGTCCTAACATTATATAAATGATTTTGATGATGGAATAGATGGCTTTGTTGCCAAGGTTGTAGATGATACGAAGATTGGTGAAGGGGCAGGTAGTGTTGAGGAAACAGGTCGAGTGCAGAAGGACTTAGACAAATTAGGAGAATGGGCAAGAAAGTGGCAAATGAAATACAATGTTGGAAAATGCATGGTCATGCACTTTGGTAGTAAAAATAAATATGCAGACTACTTTCTAAACAGGGAAAAAATCCAGGAATCTGAGATGCAGAGGGACTTGGGACTTGTGAAGAACACCCTGAAAGTTAACTTGCAGGTTGAGTCGGTGGTGAGGAAGGTAAATGCCATGTTAGCATTCATTTCAAGAGGTCTAGAATACAAGAGCAAAGATGTGATGCTAAGGTTTTTTAAGGCACTGGTGAGGCCTCACCTTGACTATTGTGAACAGTTTTGGGCCCCTCATCTTAGAAAAGATGTGCTGGCATTGGAGTGGGTCCAGAGCATGTTCACAAGGATGATTCCAGGAACTTAAGGATTATCATATGAGGAACGTTTGATGGCTCTGCGTCTGTACTCGCTGGAATTCAGAAGGATGGGGCGGGGGGGGGGGGAGGAATCTCATTGAAACCTTTCAAATGTTGAAAGGCCTAAACAGAGTAGATGTGCAAAGGATGTTTCTCATGGTGGGAGAGTCTAGGACAAGAGGGCATAGTGTCAGGATAGAGATGGAGAGATATTTCTTTAGCCAAAGGGTAGTGAATGTGTGGAATTTGTTGCCACATGCAGCAGTGGAGGCCAGGTCATTGGGTGTATTTAAGGCAGAGATTGAAGGTTCTTGATTGGATAGGGCATCAAAGGTTACGGGGAGAAGGCCGGGAACTGGGATTGAGGAGGAGATAGAAAAAAGCATCAGCCATGATTGAATGGCGGAGCAGACCCGATTGGCCAGATGGCTAATTCTGCTCCTATGTCTTATGCTCTTATTATGTTCAATACCCAGAGCACCCCCCCCCCCCATTGTAAAGATGTTAGATCCAAAACAGCCCAAGTTCATTGTATTGTTAGAGCACTGATGAATAGTTGCAAAGTCTATTGTCTAGACTGTATACCATATGGACAAGATCCTGAAAGAAGTATATACCCATTTAAAGCATTTTATTCAGATGAAGAAGACAGAAATCTGAACAAAAGCTAGAAAAATCAATACAAGCCTCTTTTCACAATAACGTTTGCAATTCAGGTGAACTACGATTAATTCTAGATAATAGGAAGTTATAAATAACTTTTTCAAAAAAGAGCATACGGTTCTCTAAAATGGCCTGCAATTGTGTCATAATTTTTCCACTATCTGATTCCTCTGCGATTTCCAGAGTATTCTATGAATTTGGCTTTCAAAAAAGGGAGTTAAAAACAATGGTCCAGAATCAATTTTAAATTCAATTTTTCACTTCTTTACTTAATTTTCTAGTATCATAACCATGCCGGGGAGGGATACTAATAAATGAATAGATCCACCCTTAATCATCCTGTAACAGTTATTTCATTAATTTCTACAGCCTTCTTAATTGACAAATAGTTTCTAAGAGAAAAGTTTGCAGTTATCTATTACCTCCTAACTTTATTTTTCCAATTTTTCTAATCTATATTTTGGATTTTTATATTTGCTCATTATAAATTCCAGCTTTCTTACGATTAAATATCAGGCTCCTTTCATTACCCCTTTCAACTCCATGCAATGGCTTTTATCATAGGTATCTTATGTTTTACAATTTCTCATTAAAATAGCCAGTGCTTTCATGCATACTTGATGTGTCTATTTTATTTAAATTCATATTAAATAAAGAAGTGTCTGAAAATTATAGAATACATTTCAGCACCTTTCTTTATTAAGGATTATTGCTTGGTCCAGCACATTACTACCTCCTCGCAGTCATGCTGTGATAAGAAACATATGTATTCTAGAGATTAGCTCTGTGGAGTAGTCACAAGCTACGCTTCTTTATAAATATATTCACAATTTTGATTTAAAAGAAAAAAAAGTCCATTTATCAGGATAAATTTAAACTGAATATTTTAAATGTTTGTTTCATTCCTATTAAAATAATGTTAGTATTGAACTCTCTGTATCATTTAATTAAAATAATTCAGCATTGTATTTTTGTTATATTCATCTTCACAAAGTGAAGCCTTATCAATATTTCTATTGCAGCTTGGCCACTTTTCATCTTATATTTTCCAGCAACTTCTTATGTAGCTGTTATTATTAAAAAGTGAATTCTTTTGACGTCTTGTACTATTTTATTCAACACAGTCCGACCTCCATTCATCGTTATTCATATTATAATTCAGTCTTTTACATCAAATCTTATTAGATATATTTGTGTTCTTTCACCCTCTAGCCACGCTCTAATATATGTCTTACTGTTTGCATTATTTTTCTTTTCCTTTCAACATGTCCTGGCGTGCTGAGGACTCTAACTTTTGTTCTGACACTTCAGATTCACTAATTAACACGTTGCCCTCAAGCACTCCTTCAGCTTTGAAACTATCCTTCCCTTCGTTCTGTAAAATTACAGCATTTTTGATACATATTCAGATACTGAAATATTGGGCCAAGTTTTGTTTGCATGAATGAGCTTGCTGTTTGCAAATAGCTCATGGTCACAATGCACCCAAATGTGCCCAGTCTAGATACACCGAGCTGATCTTCTTTGTGTGTGTTTAAGTGGAGGCAGTTCTGCAAATAATGCACTGAAGAAATCCATCCCTGAGTCATTGACACCCAGTGAAGTCCTCCTCCCAGTTCTGCTGGCTTCAAAATATATTAGACTTATTAAATATTTTTGAGTGCCCCAGTAGAAATGAGTGGATTGTTATAATTGATCACCTTATGTTTCGGTAAATGATTCCAGACTGCTAAGAAACCCAAGGGAATGTTTCAATGTTGTCTGAAGAGCTAAAGCAAACTGAGTTAAAATCCATATCTAAAGGAATCAGTCCTCTGGAGAAATTATTAAATCAGTAAGCCTAAGCAAGGTGCACAAATCTGAAAATCTGAAAAGTACTGGTAATATTCAGCTTTTCAGGTAGCATCCTGTGAAAAATGAAAATTAACACAAACATTTTGATCCTTTCCTGAGAAGCTAAACATTTAGCAGACTTTATATTGCATTGATGAGGGAGTTTAAAGATGAACAGTGTGCAATGCCCATCTTCTTCCTGCTTCCTGAATTGAACATTTTATCAAATTGTAGAGATTACTGTTTTGTTTTGTACCAGTCTTTACTGGATCCTATATTTTGCACTATCAGCCTCTGAAGCCTCAGATTGTGTTTGCCTGTGTATTTTTACTGCACATCAGGCATGATAAGCACATCAAGTCAAGTCAAGTCAAGACAAGTCATTTTTTTATTGTCATTTCAACCGTAACTGCTGGTAGAGTACACAGTAAAAATGAGACAACCTTTTTCAGGGCTATGATGCTACATGAAACAATGCAAAAACTACACTGAACTACGTAAAACAACACAAAAACTACACTAGACTACAGACTTAACCAGGACTGCATAAAGTGCACAAAACAGTGCAGGAATTACAATAAATAATAAACAAGACAATAGGCACAGTCGAGGGCAGTAGGTTGGTGTCAGTCCAGGCTCTGGGTATTGAGGAGTCTGATAGCTTAGGGGAAGAAACTGTTACATAGTCTGGTTGTGACAGCCCAAATGCTTTGGTGCCTTTTGCCAGACAGCAGGAGGGGGAAGAGTTGTATGAGGGGCGCGTGGGGTCCTTCATAATGCTGTTTGCTTTGCGGATGCAGCATGTGGTGTAAGTGTCTGTAATGGCGGGAACAGAGACCCAGATGATCTTCTCAGCTGACCTCACTATCCGCTGCAGGGTCTTGTGATCCGAGATGGTGCAATTTCTGAACCAGGCAGTGATCCAGCTGTTCAGGATGCTCTCAATACAATCTCTGTAGAACATGGTGAGGATGGAGGGTAGGAGATGGACTTTTCTCAGCCTTCGCAGAAAGTAGAGACACTGCTGGGCTTTCTTTGCTATGGAGCTGGTGTTGAGGGATCAGGTGAGATTCTCTGTCAGATGAACACCAAGAAATTTGGTGCTCTTAACGATCCCTATGGAGGAGTCATTGTGATCGCTCCATGTCCTCCTGAAGTCAACAATCATCTCTTTTGTTTTATTCACATTCAGAGACAGGTTGTTAGCTCTGCACCAGTCCATTAGCCGCTGCACCTCCTCTCTGTATGCTGACTCGTCATTCTTGCTGATGAGACCCACCACGGTTGTGTCATCGGCAAACCTTATGATGTGATTCGAGCTGTGTATTGCTGCACAGTCATCGGTCAGCAGAGTGAACAGCAGTGGACTGAGCACACAGCCCTGGGGGGCCCCCATGCTCAGTGTGATGGTCTTGGAGATGCTGCTTCCAATCCGGACTGACTGAGGTCTCCCAGTCAGGAAGTCTAGGATCCAGTTGCAGAGGGAGGTGTTCAGGCCCAGTAGGCTCAACTTTCCAATCAGTTTCTGAGGACTGATTGTGCTGAATGCTGAACTGAAGTCTATAAACAGCATTCGAACGTACGTGTCTTTTTTGTCCAGGTGGGTTAGGGCCAGGTGGAGGGTGATGGCAATGGTGCTGTCTGTTGAACAGTTGGGACGGTACGCGAACTGCAAGGGGTCCAGTGAGGGGGGCAGCAGGGTCCTGATGTGCCTCATGACGAGCCTCTCGAAACACTTCATGATGATGGATGTGAGTGCAGCGGGACGGTAGTCGTTGAGGCAGGACACGGAAGACTTCTTCGGCACGGGGACGATGGTGGCAGCCTTGAAGCATTTAGGAACGATGGCGCTGCTCAGGGAGATGTTGAAGATGTCAGTGAGAATCTCTGCTAGCTGGTCTGCACATCCTCTAAGCACTCTGCCAGGAATATTGTCTGGTTCAGCAGCCTTCTGTGGGTTGACCCTGCACAGGGTTCTCCTCATATCAGCCACGGTAAGACACAGCACCTGGTCATTTGGAGGAGGGGTGGTCTTCTTCGCCGCCACGTCATTTTCCGCCTGAAAACGAGCGTAGAAGTTGTTCAGCGCATCTGGGAGGGAGGCATCAGCAGCACAGGCAGGTGCTGTTGTCTTGTAGTTGGTGATGTCCTGAATGCCCTTCCACATGCGCCGCGTGTCGCCGCTATCCTGGAATTGGCTGTGGATTCACTGGGCATGTGCACACTTTGCCTCTCTGATGGCCCTTTGATGACCTTTTTGATGATGCGTCAAATAATAGTGTTACACCTTCATCGGTGACTCAGAACGAAGAAACCATATCAAACATGGTAAGTATAAAATGAGAATAAACAATGGCAATGCTTAATCAGGTTGTAAATTTGTTCATGTAAAAACATTTTAAGTAGATATTGCTGCAAGACAGTCTGGTAAACTAAAACCATATAAACTAGTATGGTTTTATTTTTTCGTTTAATTCTCACCCTCCATAATCAAACATAAGTAACACTATATTAAATACAATTATTTTAAAGACACTATAATTTGTATGATGCTGGAATAACATTGACAAATGTACAAACAAAATTGATCTGGGCATTAGATTACTAATGAGACTCTGATTTTAGGGGACCCTTGAAACTGGTTATTTATCAGCTGGGAGAAGTGAATAACTGTGAATAAACCATCATAAATAGATGGCATACTATAATGAAAAGTATGCTGTATTATTATTTGGAAGACTGACATGGCTGTGTCAGAGGGGTCACAGGCACATGTGGCACAGATGCAGGCCATTTGATCTTCCAATTATTCATGCCCTGTTCTTTAGGAAAATAGACGTGCTTTGTACTAGGTATTAATTTTGTCATTAACACTGTATATTTCTCATTTTATAAAAACCTGTTCGGTTTTCTTTGAAATTCAATATGAGGGTAACTTCCACATTTTTCTAGCTAGTGTCTTCTAGATTCCAACAGCTTTTTGTGTAAACAGTTCCTGTCAAACACTTGAGTTAACCTTATATTGTTTCATTTAGCAAATTAATTCCAACATCTTTTAATTATGAATTATATTTCTAAATTGTTTATTTACAAACTCTGCAAATCATTTATAATTATTCACATACCTAATGTCAGGCTGAGCCAATTTTCCAGATTTATCAGTTTCTGCTGCCTTGAAAGTCTGTGTACCTCCTAGTCTAACATCAAACTTCTGTAACCAATCTGAATTTAAATCAGAATTTAAATATCTTTTCTACAATGTTTATAACTTCTTTCAAAGACCGAAGTCACACTGATCTTAATCTGATAGCCTATCAATTTTCAGTAATATTCGTCTCTCTAGTATATTTTGCTATCTATTTCAATGCTGCATTTTGATTTTATCAATAATGTGTCTAAAAGTAAACCACATTGTTTGCCTCCTGTTATAAATGTGAATGTAATATACACTTAACCTAATCAAGATTCAGAACAAATATTCTTCTCTTTCTTACTAGGATGTTCAACTTCTAGTTAACTATTGTCCCTTTATACATTCATAAAATAATTTGTTTCATTTAAATGTTGCCAAGAAATCTTTTCTTAGGATTTATTTTTGTCACACAAATTAAGTTCAAAGTTCACATGCTTGGATACAAGTTGTGCGAACCCCTTCATGTATTAAGAGCTAATACCAATTCAGCTCACTTGCAAAGAATCATGAAATTTGTCAAATTGGAAACAACATTAAGTTATACCCAAAAATGTGCACTAAAATTGGTCTTGCTTGGTTCCCAATGGACCATATCTAGTTGAATGCAGTCTTTGGCAACTTGCTGCATACCAGTCTGACAAAAACAACAGCCCTAAAATGTGCATGGCGGCAATGTACACCACAGCTGTATGGAGCAAAGTGGGGCTACAGGCAAAAGGAAATGTGCATCAAGGTTGAATGAAGGAACATGGTCATTCACAGCAGAGAAGTAAATATCAGGAGCAAATGGGCTCAGGGATCCAGTAGGACCCAGAAGAAGAGACTGCTAGGTAGTTTGTTTTGAGAAGTTAGTTTTAGTATAGGAGTAACTCCTGTCTCAGTAACGACCTGGACCCACTGCACTTTGCCTATGGCCACAATAGGGTTGCAGTGGATGCAGTCTCATTAGCTCTTCACACAACCTTGGATCACCTGGAAAATACAAATACCAATGTAGGACTATAGCTGTAGCTGTTGACTACAGCTCAACATTCAACACAATCATTCCTACACTTCTGTTTGAAAAGCTCCAGGACCTGGGCCTCTGTTCCTCCCTCTGCAACTGGATCTTTGACTTCCCAATCAGAAGACCACAATCTGAGCAGATCGAAAATAACATCTCCTCCTCACTGACGATCAATACTGGTGCACCTCAGGAATATGTGCTTAGCCCACTGCTCTACTCTCCCTACACCCACCACTGCGTGGCTAGGCACAGCTGAAATTGCATCTATAAATATGCTGACTATACAACTATTCCTGGCAGGAGTGGTGTCACAGCATCAACCTTGCAGTCAACGTCAGTAGGACCAAAGAACAAGATGAGGGAAATCACACCAATCTTCATAAAGGGATCAGAAGTGGAAAGAGTGAACAATTTCAAGTTCCTAGATGTCAATATCTCTGAAGGTCTAACCTGGACTGAATATATCGATGCAAAGGAATGGCAGCAGCTATATATAGGAGTTTGAAGTGTATGTCGCCAAAGACACTCACAGTTTTCTGCAGATGTACCATGGAAAGCATTCTAACTGGCTGAATCACAGTCTGGTATGGGGGGATGGGGGTGGTGCCACTGCAAAGGGTTGAAATAAACTGCAGCAAGTTATAAGGGTTGTCAGCTCCATCATGGGCACTAGTCTCCATTTAATCCAGGATATCTTCAAGGAGAAAAGCCTCAAAAAGGCAGCATCCATCATATGAAGGACTGCCATCACGCAGGCCATGCCTTGTTCTCACCGCTACCATTGGGGGGGGTGGAATAGAAGTCTGAGAGCATACACTCAGTGATTCAGGAACAGCTTCTTCATCCGATTACATTGAACCCATGAACACTACCTCACTACTGTTTTATTTCTATTTTTGCACTACTTATTTAATTTAACAAATTTATATTTTATATATACTTAATGTAATTCACAATTTTTTCTATTATCATGTATTGCATTGTACTGCTGCTGCAAAGACAACAAATTTCACAACATATGCCGATGATTTTAAACCTGATTCCAGTTATGATTCTGATTCTTAATCAATCAAAGCTCAGATAATTTCCATCTCCTCACAAAATATGTTAGGGCAAGCTTCAAAATTACTGAAAATGATTGAAGCAAACAACTTCAGTAATTGGATCCAGGACTTATCAATATCTTCCACTTGGATATGCAAAGCAGCATCTGAGAATTAATTGCCATTTGGGTACACACTGATGGTTTGTGTGAACCATTTCATTATGGCGAGAGTCACTTGCTTTGCTTCCAGAACAATGATTTTGCAGAGTCATAAAACAAAGAACTGCTCTGTCAATGCGTCCTTTAAATCTTGTGCAGACAACGCCCTCCTCCACTGCTTAGCCAACTGATAAAGCTGCAGAAGCTCCTCTTTTGGTTCCTGTTATTCATAATTCTGCTGCTCTTTAAACTCCCGGCATTACTCAGAGGCACTGTGTCTTCACTGGTATTGGCTGGGTCCTCAGAAGGAAAGATTGCATAGCATGCAACAGACCAGGATGAATTCTGTACTGCTTCTGACTAAGAACAAGAGAGACAAACTAAATGCCATTTTTCCAATTGAAATTATATTTCATTTTAACTCCAAACAGGAGCTTCTTGCAAAAGTGGGGTTGTTAGGAAAGCAGGTGACTCAAAGAGAAGTACAAGTGGAATGAGCAATATTGAGAGGAGCGGGTGGTAATAGCGTGGTGGCAATTAGGAGGATATGTGGAAAATGGTGTAGAGTGCCCTCCTGCTTCAAAACATCCACCATTGTCCCTGTACCTAAAAAGACCAAGGTAACATGCCTGAATGACTGGCATCCTGTTGCACTCACCTCAATATTAAGCAAATGTTTTGTGAGGCTGCTCAAGGACTATATCTGTAGCATGCTGCCACCCAAACTGGACCCTCTACAATTCGCCTACTGACACAACTGATTGACAGATGATGCAATAGCTACAGCTCTACACATTGTCCTTATACACCTGGAAAGGAAGAATGCTTATGTGACAATGCTGTTCTCAGACTACAGTTCAGCATTCAACACCATAATTCCCTCCAGACTTGACAAGAAGCTCAGATACCTCAACCTTCACCCTGCCTTGTGCAGCTGGATTCTGGACTTCCAGTCAGATCGCCAGCAGACGGCAAGAGTGGCCTCCCTCACCTCTGCCCCTTTGACCCTCAACACAGGAGCCCCCCCCCCCAGGGCTGTGTCCTAAACCCCTGCCTTTACTCTCTGTATACCCATGACTGTGTCAACACTTACAGCTTGAATCCTCTAATTAAATTTGCAGATGATACTACGTTGATTGGCCTTATCTCAAATAATAACGAGGCAGCCTACAGGGAAGAATTCATCTCTCTGACACAGCGGTGTCAAGAAAACAACCTCTCTCTCAATGTCACAAAAACAAAGGAGCTGGTTGTGGATTACAGGAGGAATGAAGACAATCTAATCCCTATAGACATCAATGGATCTGGGGTTAAGAGGGTGAACAGGCTTAAGATCCCCGGCATCCACATCACTGAGGATCTCATGTGGTCTGTGTATACCGGCTGTGTGGTAAAAAAAAACAACGGCGCCTCTTTCACCCCAGACGGTTGAAGAAGTTTGGTTTGTGTCCCTAAATCCAAGGACTTTCTACAGGGCACAACTGAGAGCATCCTGACTAGCTGCATCACTGCCTGGTATGGGAACTGTACTTGCCTCAATCGCAGGACTCTGCAGAGAGTGGTGCAGACAGCCCAGTGCATCTGTGGACGTGAACTTCCCAGTATTCAGGACATTTACAGAGACAGGTGTGTAAAAAAGGCCCGAAGGATCATTTGGGACCAGAGTCACCCCAGCCACAAACTGTTCCAGCTGCTACCATCCGGGAAACTGTACTGCAGCATTAAAGCCAGGACCAATAAGCTCTAGGACAGCTTCTTCCACCAGGTCATCAGACTGATTAATTCACGCTGATACAATTGTATTTCTATGCTATATTGACTGCCCTATTATACATACTATTTATAACAAACTACTATAAATTGCACATTGCATATTTAGACGGCGACGTAACGTAAAGATTTTTAGTCCTCATGTCTGTGAAGGATGTAAGTAATAAAGTCAATCCAATTCAATTAAATTATTACTTTAAGTAAGATGTACACGTATGATGTGCTGGCGTGATGACATATGCCATTCACGTACTTTTGCACATAACCCATATTGAATTATATACATAAACTGGAATGCTTAAGCAAACAATATACAGTATTCATAATATTACACAAATATTACTAAAATGTTAAATACACAACACTCCTCCCTGCTTAGCTATAAACTCCAACTCAATATAGAATGCATCTCAAACTATGTAGACAGTGTACCTTACAATACAACAACCATATAGGCATCCACAGCACAGTCAATTCTAAATTACCCCATTCAGATCTAAAATTTAATCGCTGTGGAAGATTGCTTACCCTTGTGGGATAAAATCTTTCTTGTCAAGGTGTTCACTCTGCTTGGCAGGAGAGGTTTATGGTTGTAAAACAATCTCAGGTTCTGGGGCCTCTTCTGTGGCGGGAGTAGGAGTTGACTCTGGGACTGCAGGAAGTGGTTCTGACAGCTCTGGACACTTTTCTTCTCCTTTTCCAAGATGCTCCATCAGCATGTCCATGATTACTTGTCCTCTTGAAATCAATCTTGTAATTGTATTCTCCAAGAAACAGAGCCTGTTATGTTTTGTAACTTCAAGAGATTAAACTAAATCAAAGGAAGACACAAGGGTCCAAAATATGGGTCTAATTTTATGTTTATTTTAAGTGAGGTGCGCACGTATCACGTGATAACGTGATGACGTATGCAATTCATGTATTTATACATAAAAACCAGAGTGAATTATTTAAACAAACAAGAATGATTAACCAAATATATATACAAGGTTACTCAAATATTACTGAACTACAGTATTAAATTCACAACACTCCTTGCTTAGCTATAAACTCCAACTCAATGTAGAATGCATCTCAACTATGTACACAGTATACTATATAATACAACAACTGAACAGATATCCACAGCATACTATATTTTTTAATTTCTCATTCAGGCCCAAAGATTTAATCCTTGTGGAGGCTTACTTTTGTGAGGTAACATCTTTCCTGATAAGGGAGGTCAGTCTGCTTGTCAGGTGAGACTTGTGGCTGTGAAACAATCTCAGGTTCAGGGACCTCCTCTGTGGTGATCGTAGGAGTTGACTCTGAGATGGCAGGAAGTGGTTCTGTCTGCTCCAGATACTCTTCTTCTCCTTCCTTTTTCTTCTAGTTTGTGCATCTTCATCTTGGGAAGGTGCATTTAATTCACTGGAGTACTCTCTTATTAATCTTTCTATTGCTCCCTTTACGATCTGACCCTCCTTTGGTTTCCTCATCAACAACATCATCCACAAATCCTCTGTTTTCTTTTCCCTATTGACTCCTTTCTTTTTGGCCTTCCATTCATCCATCTGGGTTTTGGTCTTTGCATTAACTTTTACAAGCAGTTTTTTAGCTCCCACTTGAAATTCATGCAATAACCTTAATGCATGCAGAGTGGATTCTAGTTCGTTATACTCACAAATGCCAAATGGTTGCAACTTTCCTAAAGCTCCTTGAACTCTTTTTCGGCTTAACACCAAGCCATATTTCACAAGAAAACTTCTGATAAGCACATCAGACGTTTTCTCAGCTATGCTGTCTACAAAAACTGTCACAGTCGGATCACTGCCTTTGTCACTTTCATAATTCCTCTGCACAGTATGGTCCTTCCTTGGTCCAATATACTTTCTAAGAAGAGGCACCGAGGTTGACACCAACACTTGTTTGTCTTCTGTTGGGCAATGGTTCATGGTGTTCAGCATGGAGACACGTCTGGCATCATCCAGCACCTTTCTTCATTCATTCTATTGCAGGGAATGTGGATGCAAATGGTGGGTAGGTCTCCAACCAAGTTGAAATGCTGCAGCCAATCATGCCCCTACAATGTGGTCTTCCCATTTTTTGCCACATAAAGACCCAACGTGGCTTGTTGATTGTTGAATTTCACTGTTATGGATGTCATTCCCACAGGAGTTATCTTTTCTCTGGTATAAGTTCTTAGTTGGTTATCTGCAGGCTTCTGGTTAGTATCATTGAAACACCTCTCTAACTCATTTTGTAGAATCACTGATATAACTTAACCAGTGACAAAAATCCATTTTAATTAATTTGCTGTTCACTTCTGGTATAAGCCATATTGCTTGTCTATGACACTGAACTCCTCTTCCACTGGCTCTGTCTTTGAGCTTACTTCTTCGGCAAGGACTCTCCCACCCCCACCAATGACCCCTTCTCCTGCCTTCAACCCTCTTCCTCTTCGTGGACACTCCGCTCTGGTCTTCTACCTGCTCTGGATCTCTTTATTACTAACTACCGACGGGACATCAACCATCTCAACTTCACCGCACCTTGTTCCCATTCCAACCTCACTCCTTTCGAATGCTCTGCTCTCCACTTCCTCCGCACTAATCCTAACCTTACTATAAAACCCGCCAATAAGAGGGCGTGCTGTTGTAGTCTGGCGTACTGACCTCTACCCTGCCGAGGCAAAGCGACAACTCGCAGATACCTCCTCATATTTACCCCTTGATCATGACCCCACTAAGGAGCACCAGGGCATTGTCTCCCACACCATCACCAACTTTATCCGCTCAGCTACCAACCTTATAGTTCCCACACCCCACACTTCCCATTTCTACCTCCTACCCAAGATCCACAAACCTGCCTGTCCAAGTAGACCCATTGTCTCAGCTTGCTCCTGCCCCATCGAACTTATTTCTGCATACCTCAACACTGTTTTATCCCCCCTTGTTCAATCCCTTCCTACCTATGTTCGTGACACTTCTCACGCTCTGAATTTTTTCAAAGATTTTAAGTTCCCTGGCCCCCACCGCTTTACTTTCACCATTGATGTCCAGTCCCTATATACTTCCATCCCCCACCAGGAAGGTCTCAATGCTCTCCGACCCACCTACCTGCAGGTCCAACATACAATTCTCTGTAACTTACCCCACCTCCAACAGGATCCCACCACTAAGCACATCTTTCCCTTCCCCCCCTCTCTCTGCTTTCCACAGGGATCACTCCCTACATGACTCCCTTGTCCATTTGTCCCCCCCATCCCTTCCCACCGATCTCCCTCCCGGCACTTATCCTTGTAAGCGGAACAAGTGCTACACATGCCCTTACACTTCCTCCCTTACCACCATTCACGACCCCAGACAGTCCTTCCAGGTGAGGTGACACTTCACCTGTGAGTCAGCTGGGCTGATATACTGCGTCCGGTGCTCCCGATGCGGCCTCCTATATATTGGCGTGACCCGAGACAGGCTGGGAGACCGTTTTGCTGAACATTTACGCTCTGTCTGCCAGAGAAAGCAGGATCTCCCAGTGCCCACACATTTTAATTCCACATCCCATTCCCATTCTGACATGTCTATCCACGGCCTCCTCTACTGTAAAGATGAAGCCACATCTCCCCCTCGTACCCCATCTGTTATTTATTTATATACACACATTCTTTCTCTCTCTCTCCTTTTTCTCCCTCTGTCCCTCTCACTATACCCCTTGCCCATCCTCTGGGCTTCCCCCCTCCCCCTTTCTTTCTCCCCGTCCCATTATCCTCG
Organism: Mobula hypostoma; assembly: GCF_963921235.1. NCBI lineage: Eukaryota > Metazoa > Chordata > Chondrichthyes > Myliobatiformes > Myliobatidae > Mobula > Mobula hypostoma. Next base: position 195,032,738 of record NC_086098.1, read on the forward strand.
CATATCCCCTTTGCCAATCAACTGTCCAGCTCTTGGCTCCATCCCTCCCCCTCCTGTCTTCTCCTATCATTTCGGATCTCCCCCTCCCCCTCTCAAATCTCTTACTATCTCTTCTTTCAGTTAGTCCTGACAAAGTGTCTCAGCCCTAAATGTCGACTGTACCTCTTCCTATAGATGCTGCCTGGACTGCTGCGTTCACCAGCAATTTTTATGTGTGTTTCTTGTCTATTGTTAATTTTCACACTGTAAATCTCAAGGCTACCCATTCCTGTATCACTCTCATCATTATCAGGTTTTTCATCAAAAGCATGCAAATTAGTGCTCTTTGTGAAACTTCAACTTGACTTTTTATCTTTTTCTCTTCTCTGTACAGTCATTTATTTTTGTCTGCCTGACATGTTCATTGTATGTGTCTTACTTTGTTGAATTTTCTGTAGGTTTCACCCTTAAATCTGCCTGGGTATGGTATACAGTGTGTGTGTGCCCCTGGCACCATGGTAACACAATTTGTTCGACCAGGCTGGTTTCTGGTTAGATGCTGCAATTTCGTTCACGCTCAGTTTCAATCTTGACTACAACTTAATTGCAACTACCTTATCAACCTTTATTAAATTCGAATTTCTTTCCCCTCTTGCAAAGGGAAAAAAAGTGCTGCAATTTTTTTTAGCTCAGCCGTTTCTTCCTGTGCTTTTTTAAAAACTCAAACATCTTGCTGTGTTCAACAGATAGGTAGTTGTCTCAGGTTCACTTAAAACTTACTTGTCACCACTGTTATGTTTTGTAACTGCACAACATAAAACTAATTGAAATGAAAACTTGATGCTGGGAAATAAGTAATTAAATTTGTTTTTTTTTAAACTTTAAGTGAGACATGCATGTATGACAAGGTGGACTGATGATGGATTTGTGATGTATACCATTCACGTACTTTTACATAGAACTCATAATGAATTATTTAAATGAACAAGAAAGCTTAATCAAACAATCTATTTACAACATTACTCAAATATCACTGAAATATTAAACACACAACAAACAAATGTGTTCTCGGTGCCAGATGGCAGAGGTCTATCGATTAAACTGAATATAGATCTGGTTTTCCTGAATACAGCTTAGGCATTCATTATGGAAATAAGCATGGGGAACAAGTCACTAGAGAAACTAGAGAAGCTGTTGGATATGGAAGGCTTTAATTCATCATGTCAAATAGACCCTGTTGGTAGATTCTTCTTTAAGACCATCTTGGTAAAGTCACCCAATCTCAATGTACATCATATTCTTATTCCCTCAAGATTAGATTTATAGCAGTTAATTGAATACAATTCCTATAGTTACAGTGACATTGTTTCCTTCAATATTTGTGTCTGACAAATGTTTCTTTTCAAGTATATTATTTATAGTGGAAGCATGTTGTAATTGATAAGACACCTCTTCAGGTTCAAGTGCCTTTTCTGGGACAAAATTACCTCACACAGATGGTTTTAAAGCTTCTGAGGACAGAAAACAATCCTGATGCCTAGGATTATTGCTGTGAGAGCAGACTCTGAGTACACAAAATAGATCAATTATGCCTTTGACTATGTTTGATGTACTAAGTGACAATCAGACTGATCTGAAATCTTGCCAGTGATATTAAACCTGGTTTTGATTCTTATTCCTTGAATGTGATTACAATGCCTGTATTGATATTTCAAAAGATATTGTACACCAGTAATTTTATATTTGCAATATGGTTTTGAGGAATATCCTTTCCTCCAAATAATTAAAAAATGAGCCACACCTAGGAAAACAGGAGTGTTTTGGCAGCAACTTCACTTAATAGTGTCAGTTCAATAGTATCTTCATCACTGCAAATTTTATTATGAAGCGTAAAATTACAATAAATATCACTCTTTAATCAGACTAACATGTTCAATTTCATAAGTAGAACACTATGAAGATTTGCCTGTCAGGCACATTATTCCCAAATGTAAGTAGGCTAGACTTGTGACAGTTATAATATAGTTGCTTCTCAGCATCGCAGTGGTGCCATGACATTATTTTGATTAGAGATTTCTCAGTTCTCTCTCAACCAATACTGTCAAATTAGCCAGACATGCATCTAACGTAATTTATTTTTCTAACTTTCTATGTGCATACTGACAGTCATATTTGCATGCATACTAAACGTAAATACACATGCAAAATAATTCATTAGTTGTCAGATATGCTATGACAACATGGGTTACTTTGTTTTCTCAGCAGACAAGAGAACTCTTTTCCAGGAGTCCAAGCAGCTCAGATACACATTTAATGAAGTTGAATTAAAAAATTCTGCCCATTTATTTCCAAGCTCCCATGGGCCATGTTCCCTGCTAGAAAAAAATGTTATGTTTTTTCCTTTATTGAACACAATCTTTTGATGCAGAGCTTCGACCCAAAACACCAACACTTTCTTTCCTCTCACAGATGCTGCTTGACCCGTTGATTGCTTAGTGCTTAACCATGAGTTTGATCCAAAAAGGCTAACATCTCAAATGGAATTCAGCACTGGGTGGTTGAAAAGCTGCAAGAGGTTAAAAGTAGTCTAATTATAGCTTAACATATGTCCTAAAGTTTATCAACAATAATTTGATGCTAATTAAACATACCGATTAAATAAACATTAATTACATATTTAGTCACGGACAGTGTGAAGTATATATAACCAATGAAATTTTGGGAACGTGTTTGTGCTTCTCAATATTCATTAACTATAAGCAGAATAAAAACAGAAAATATTGCATTAAATCTCCACTTTTCATTGAAATATCAAACACGCTCAAAATGAAAGTTGCTAAAGGTTGCAGTAGACTAACTGTTAGAATATTAATTGGTGGTATATTGAATGCAGAATACTAAGAAATGGAAAGAATACCATGACGCCTTCACAGAGCTTACCTGCACTTCAATCCATGTAGTTAACACTCCAATCTACAACAGTTAATATGCCTCTTAAACCCATGTGTAGGTTTGCTTAGCATCATAGAGAGATGTGGCATGTAAACAGGTCATTGGCCCACCGAATCTGCACAGACCAACTCCGACCCAGTTACACTAATTCTGCCTTAGCCCCTGTTTACTATTCCCCAAACTCCTCCCAGATTCTACCACTCACAAGGTAAGGGCTACTTACCAACCTGATGCACCCAGAGGAAACCCATATGGTCAGAGGGAGAAAGTACAAACTTCAAACAGAGAGCACCCGAGGTCCGGATTGAATTCACTTCACTGACACTGTGAGACAGCTACTTTATTAATTGTACCTTTGCGCCACACAAAAAGCTTTTAGAGCACAAATTAAATTTCTTCATTTATGAATGACAGAATGTACAACTGTTGTCTTTATTTTTAAACACACTAGTAAAATTTTGTTTAATAATTAGCTGGTTAAATTGAAAATAATTATCATTCTATTGACTTCAAAAGACAAGGCTGACTACCAAGCTGAATAAAAGCAGTTTGCTTAGAGAACTGTCATTTCTCGAGAGTACAAGAGTTGCAGTATTTTCTGTATTAACTGTAAGCTCATGGGGACTGAAAAACCATTGCTAAAGACTAATTTGCAGTGCTGCTATTCCCATCTGCCAAGATGTTCTATTCAATCAATTGTTCTGGGAATGATAGAATTGGAAGACATTGTATTTTTAATCCAAACTATCAATCATGTATCTCTAAAATATTTCAATGTTTACAAAAGCAGAATAAGCTTGCAACTGGAAATTTGAAATAAAAGCAGAAAACATGACAAATGTTCAGAAATTTGGTCACCCAGTGTGGAGAAAGAAAGTACATTAGCACTTCAGGAAAATAACTTTTCATCAAAGTAAAACAACATGTTGCTCCACAAACACTGCTGAACTCTGAATATTATACCATTTTCTACTTTTTGAATCTTTTAAAGTTTATATCCTTAGGCTTTGAGACAGGAGGAAAATATTAATCTGATTATATTAAATTAAGGACTCATCTATAGAGAACAAGCTAACCTAAGTCCAAGAAAATTGTGATTATTGTTGACCTGAATAGGGGAGAAAGAGCTATGATCATAATTTTTTATTGTTTCGACAACTAAGTATATCAAAGGCAAAAAAGTCTGAGGAATTTATGACATCGATCAACAATGTGGAATCTCATTTATGCCATAATATCCTGCCATACTTGCACTGGAAGATGGAATTTCTACACTTTCTGCACATTCTATGCTGTAGTTTTTATTCTAGTACTTCCTCACTTTAAGAAGTTCAAATATTAATCTAATATTTTCTTCCCCTCCTCCCTTTTCAATTCTGGCTTGTTCCCTTCCTTTCCATTCCTGATGAAGGGTTTCGGCCCAAAATATCACCAGCTCATTCCCCTCCAAAGATGCTGCCTGACCTGCTGCATTCCTCCAGCATTTTGTGTGCCTTGCTAAGGTTTACTTAACTGTTCAATTGGTAGCCAAGTCACACAGATAAGAAAGCCAAAGATGTGATAATATGTCTGTAATAATCTACTTACTTTCAACAGCTGTGCAGTTGGCATGTTGCAATTGCGACTGAACTAGTGAAAGCAAAATCACAGAGAGATTCAATAATCTGTGTCACCTGCACAGTTAAGTAACCCGAGCACATTCACTGCCCAGAGTGTGCCTACGAATGACATGTGTTACTCGAGGAGATGCTGCAGGGTTGAAGCACCTTCAATTACTCCAAAAGACTGAGGTTTGGTAAAAATACTGAAAGGCTTTTATTCGCTGTACAATACGACCTCCACAGTGAGTGTCTGCCCCCGGACTGAGGGGGAGGGGCAAGACGAACACCTTTATACAGGATTCTGTGGGAGGAGCCACAGGGGCAGTCAGCAGAGGGGTGTGTCCAGACAGGTAACCGAGTTACAACATATATAATCCTAACCTTATTATTAAACCCGCCGATAAGGGGGTGCTGTTGTAGTCTGGCGTACTGACCTCTACCTTGCCGAGGCACAGCGACAACTCGCGGATACCTCCTCTTATTTACCCCTCGATCGTGACCCCACTAAGGAGCACCAGGCCATTGTCTCCCACACCATCACCGACTTTATCCGCTCAGGGGATCTCCCATCCACTGCTACCAACCTTATAGTTCCCACACCCTGCACTTCCTGTTTCTACCTCCTACCCAAGATCCACAAACCTGCCTGTCCTGGCCGACCTATTGTCTCAGCTTGCTCCTGCCCCACCGAACTCGTTTCTGCATACCTCGACACGGTTTTATCAGCCCTTGTTCAATCCCTTCCGACCTATGTTCGTGACACTTCTCACGCTCTTAAACTTTTCAATGATTTTAAGTTCCCTGGCCCACACCGCTTTATTTTCACCATGGATGTCCAGTCCTTATATACTTCCATCCCCCATCAGGAAGGTCTCAAAGCTCTACGCTTCTTTTTGGATTCCAGACCTAATCAGTTCCCCTCTACCACCACTCTGCTCCGTCTAGCGGAATTAGTCCTTACTCTTAATAATTTCTCCTTTGGCTCCTCCCACTTCCTCCAAACTAAAGGTGTAGCTATGGGCACCCGTATGGGTACTAGCTATGCCTGCCTTTTTGTTGGGTTTGTGGAACAATCTATGTTCCGTGCCTATTCTGGTACCTGTCCCCCACTTTTCCTTCGCTACATCGACGACTGCATTGGCGCTGCTTCCTGCATGCAGAACTCGTTGACTTTATTAACTTTACCTCCAACTTTCATCCTGCCCTCAAGTTTACCTGGTCCATTTCCGACACTTCCCTCCCCTTTCTAGATCTTTCTGTCTCTGTCTCTGTCTCTGGAGACAGCTTATACAGCTTATCAGCTGATGTCTACTATAAGTCTACTGACTCTCACAGCTATCTGGACTATTCCTCTTCTCACCCTGTCTTGCAAAAACGCCATCGCCTTCTCACAATTCCTCCGTCTCTGCCGCATCTGCTCTCAGGTTGAGGCTTTTCATTCTAGGACGAGGGAGATGTCTTCCTTTTTTAAAGAAAGGGACTTCCCTTCCTCCACTATCAACTCTGCTCTTAAACGCATCTCCCCCATTTCACGTACATCTGCTCTCACTCCATCCTCCCACCACCCCACTAGGAATAGGGATCCCCTGGTCCTCACCTACCACCCCACCAGCCTCCGGGTCCAACATATTATTCTCCGTAACTTCCGCCACCTCCAACAGGACCCCACCACTAAGCACATCTTTCCCTCCCCCCGTCTCTCTGCATTCCGCAGGGATCGCTCCCTACACAACTCCCTTGTCCATTCGTCCCCCCCATCCCTCCCCACTGATCTCCCTCCTGGCACTTATCCGTGTAAGCAGAACAAGTGCTACACATGCCCTTACACTTCCTCCCTTACCACCATTCAGGGCCCCAAACAGTCCTTCCAGGTGAGGCAACACTTCACCTGTGAGTCGACTGGGGTGATATACTGCGTCCGGTGCTCTCGATGTGGCCTTTTATATATTGGCGAGACCCGACGCAGACTGGGAGACCGCTTTGCTGAACATCTATGTTCTGTCCGCCAGAGAAAGCAGGATCTCCCAGTGGCCACACATTTTAATTCCACATCCCATTCCCATTCTGACATGTCTATCCACGGCCTCCTCTACTGTAAAGATGAAGCCACACTCAGGTTGGAGGAACAACACCTTATATTCCGTCTGGGTAGCCTCCAACCTGATGGCATGAACATCGACTTCTCCAACTTCCACTAGGCCCCACCTTCCCCTCGTACCCCATCTGTTACTTAATTTTATGCACACATTCTTTCTCTCACTCTCCTTTTTCTCCCTCTGTCCCTCTGAATATACCCCTTGCCCATCCTCTGGGTCCCCCCCCCCGCCGTCTTTCTTCCCGGACCTCCTGTCCCATGATCCTCTCGTATCCCTTTTGCCTATCACCTGTCCAGCTCTCGGCTCTATCCCTCCCCTTCCTGTCTTCTCCTATCATTTTGGATCTCCCCCTCCCCCTCCAACTTTCAAATCCCTTACTCACTCTTCCTTCAGTTAGTCCTGACGAAGGGTCTCGGCCTGAAACGTCGACTGCACCTCTTCCTAGAGATGCTGCCTGGCCTGCTGCGTTCACCAGCAACTTTGATGTGTGTTGCTTGAATTTCCAGCATCTGCAGAATTCCTGTTGTTTACCCCACAGAACTGAGAATTTTTAATGCTACTTGTCTGTCACTTTCAAGAAGTGGGTGTGGCCAGAAGCCATTAGCTAGATCTATGCAAGATTTATACTTTTATGATTCAATCATGTAAGAATATCTAATGCTGTGTCAAAAAAGCAGGATCTTATTTGGTTTGTTGATTACGTCTTCCCTGCTGAGGGGCTAGTGTAGGAGAATGCTGTGAATGTGATTGACCTGAGGATTAAGGTTGAATGATGACATTGTTACTAATGCTACATTGTTACTAACCCTACGTTAACCTTAGAGGGAAAAGGGGAGAATCCTATGCGGATACCTCATTGCCATGGTGTGGGAACGAGTGGTAATCCTGCTACCCCCATGTGGGTATATGAGATCTCTTCAACAACCTGAAATTGTTCACTTATTGGGTGTTAATTAAGGGTCATTCCAGTGTGTATGTTCACTAGGATAAATGGGTAATATTATAAAATGAACTATGTGAAGCACCTTCAATTACTCCAAAAGACTGAGGTTTGGTAAAATACTGAAAGGCTTTTATTCGCTGTACAATACGACCTCCACAGTGAGTGTCTGCCCCCGGACTGAGGGGGAGGGGCAAGGCGAACACCTTTATACAGGACTCTGTGGGAGGAGCCACAGGGGCAGTCAGCAGAGGGGTGTGTCCAAACAGGTAACCGACTTACAACATATATACATGGTTTACCACATTCACCCCTCCTTTTTTCAAAAAGAGTCCCGCGGGGTGAAGTGACTGACAATATTTACAAGAAGTATATTTACAGGTTAAGTCTATCAGGCAGTCGAGTCCGTCGCTGTGATCTACATAGCACCGGCGGTGATTGCACCGGCGATGGCGGTTGTGCTGGCTCCGGCCTGACTTCAGGTGCCAGCACGTTAGGCGTCGGTAATCCCTCGTGCGTGTGCGTTGCGCCCGGTATGGGAGTGTCGTGTGGTGTCTGTATAGGGTTTGGGGTGCACGGTGTCTCGTAGGTACATACATTGGTGGGTACGGGGTCAATAGTCACCACGGAGTGTTCAGGGTAGGGGCACGGAGCTCCTGCGGGCGCCAGGTCCTGGATGGAGACCGTGTCCTCCCGCCCATCAGGTAAAATCACGTAGGCATACTGGGGGTTCGCATGAAGTAAGTGAACCCTCTCGACCATCGGGGAGTATTTATTGCTCCTCGCATGTTTCCGGAGCAGCACTGGCCCCGGGGACGTCAGCCAAGTTGGTAGGGTGGTTCCAGTGGTCGATTTTCTGGGAAAAGAAAAGAGCCGCTCATGAGGGGTGGCATTGGTGGCTGTGCATAACAGGGAGCGGATGGAGTGGAGTGCCTCGGGAAGGACCTCCTGCCAGCGGGAGACCGGCAGTCCCTTTGACCTGAGGACTAAGAGTGTGGCTTTCCACACTGTGTCATTCTCCTTCTCTACCTGTCCATTCCCCCGGGGATTATAGCTCGTGGTCCTACTGGTTGCAATTCCCCTAGCCAGTAGATATTGGCGCAGCTCGTCACTCATAAACGAGGACCCTCTGTCACTGTGGATATAGCATGGGTATCCGAACAGAGTGAAGAGCTTGCGCAGGGCTTTTATAACTGACGTGGTAGTGGTGTCGGGGCAGGGGATGGCGAAGGGGAACCGCGAGTACTCGTCAATTACGTTAAGAAAGTGCACATTGCGGTTGGTGGAGGGAAGGAGGCCCTTAAAGTCAACACTCAGTCGCTCAAAGGGGCGGGTGGCCTTGATGAATGGTGCCTTTTCGGGTCGGTAGAAGTGCGGTTTGCACTCTGCGCAGACTTGGCAGTCCCTGGTCATCATCCTGATCTCCTCAAGGGAGTAAGGCAGGTTCCGGGCTTTCATGAAGTGGAAAAGTCGGGTGACTCCCGGGTGGCAAAGGTCTACATGTAGGGCGTATAGCCAATCTATCTGCACGCTGGCGCACGTTCCCCGGGATAGGGCATCGGAGGGTTCGTTGAGCTTCCCAGGCCTGTACATGATGTCATAGTTGTAGGTGGAGAGTTCGATTCTCCACCTCAGAATTTTATCATTTTTGATTTTGCTCCGCTGCTGATTATTAAACATGAATGCGACTGAGCGCTGGTCAGTTAGCAGGGTGAATCTTTTGCCGGCAAGATAGTGCCTCCAGTGCCTTATAGCTTCCACTATGGCCTGGGCCTCTTTCTCTACCGCAGAGTGCCAAATTTCAGGGCCTTGAAGGGTACGGGAGAAGAACGCCACTGGTCTTCCTGCCTGGTTGAGGGTAGCAGCCAGCGCAAAGTCGGAGGCGTCGCTCTCTACTTGGAAGGGAATGGCCTCATCCACCGCATGCATTGCTGCTTTGGCAATGTCCCCTTTTATGCGGTTGAAGGCCGCGTGGGCCTTGGCAGAGAGGGGGAATGTGGTGGACTTGACCGGGGGCGGGCCTTGTCTGCATAGTTAGAGACCCATTGGGCGTAATATGAAAAGAAGCCCAGGAACCTTTTGAGGGCTCTGAGGGTGTTGGGAAGAGGGAGTTCCAACAAGGGGCACATACGGTCGGGGTCAGGGCCAATGACTCCATTCTCCACGACACACCCAAGGATAGCAAGTCGGGTGGTCCCAAATACACACTTGTCCTTGTTATAGGTGAGGTTGAAAGATTTGGCCACTTCGAGAAAGTTTTGGAGGTTGTTGTCGTGATCCTGCTGGTCGTGACCGCAGATGGTGATGTTATCCAGATATGGGAACGTGGCCTTCAGTTGGCACTGGTCCACCATCCGGTCCATTGCCCTCTGGAAGACAGATACACCATTCGTGACACCAAAGGGGACGCGCAGGAATTGATAAAGCCTGCCGTCCGCCTCGAAGGCAGTGTAAGAGCGGTCCTCCCAGCGGATGGGGAGCTGATGGTAAGTGGATTTTAGTTCTATGGTCGAGTACACCTTGTACTGTGCTATCTGTTTGACCATATCCGCGATGCGGGGTAGAGGGTACGCGTCGAGCTGTGTGAACCTATTGATGGTCTGGCTATAGTCCACGACCACCCTATTCTTCTCCCTGTTCCAAACAACCACCACCTGCGCCCTCCAAGGACTTGTGCTTGCCTCAATGACCCCCTCCCTGAGCAGCCGCTGCACCTCCGACTTAATGAAAGCTCTGTCCCCTGCACTGTACCTCCTGCTTTTAGTTGCCACAGGTTTACAGTCGGGGGTCAGGTTAGCGAACAGCGGTGGGGGAGGGATCCTGAGGGTGGAGGGGCCGCAAGTGGTGTCGGTAGTGTGGCAGTTGGCATGATGTTGGGTGGGATGTGCGGGTCGGTGTGTGTGTGTGGTCAGTAGCGGGGTATGTGACATATCTCTACAAAACAGGGAATTTATGACAGTAATTGGCGGGAGGGGCCCATCATACTTCATTGTCACGCTTTTCAGGTGGCTCTGGAAGTCCAACCCCAACAGCACAGGGGCACACAGTTGAGGCAAGACCAGTAACGTAAAGTCCCGATATTCTGTACCCTGCACCACTAGTGTCGCTACACAACCCCCCCGGATGTATGCGACCTGGAGGCCATGGTGACCCTCCGACTTACCAGCCGTATCATGAGTCCACGATGCTGCACCGTGGCCGGGTGGATAAAACTCTCCGTGCTGCCTGTGTCAAACAGGCAGCTTGTCCTGTGCTCCTCCACCAGGATGTCCATCATTGACCTTGCGAGCTGGTGGGGAGCGCTTTGGTCGAGGGTCACGGAAGCCAGGGTGGGGTCGCTATCTTGGTCCGGCATGGTGGGGTGCCCCGTGAGCACCCATTGGTCGTAGGCGGTGGGAGGTGGCGCCGACCAAGATGGCCGCCCCTATGTCACGCACGTGGTGGTGGCGTGCAGGGAAGATGGCGGCAGGCAAGATGGCGACCCAGACGTCTCGCACGTGGTGGCAGTGTGCAGGGAAGATAGCGACCCCCACGTCTCGCACGCGGCGCTGCTTGATCCCGCTCGCGGTTTTGACTTACAGACCTTGGCGAAGTGGCCCTTCTTTCCGCAGCTGGAGCAAGTAGCTTGTCGGGCTGGGCAGCGTTTCCGGGGGTGCTTCTCCAGTCCGCAGAAGTAGCACTTCGCGGACTTACGACTGGCAGCAGCCGAGGTCGATTCGCCGGCAGGTTGCGGGGTCTGCGGCACCCACGAGGCCATCGGGGGATCGCGTGCCTGGAGAGCCTCAGAGTTATGCAGAGCGGCCTCCAACATATCAGCCAGCTCCATCGCCGAACTTAGGGTAAGATCGGCTTTTTCCAGCAGCCGCTGGCGCACGTACACTGACCTGGTCCCCGTGACGAAGGCGTCTCTCACTAGGAGCTCTGCATGCTGCGCCGCCGTCAGCTCCTGGCAATTGCAGACCCGCACGAGTGTCTGTAGGGCCTGGACGAACTCAGCACTCGATTCCCCAGGGCGTTGTTGCCGTGTCGCTAAGCGATGCCGAGCATAGACGCTGTTTATCGGCCGCAGGTATTGTCTTTTGAGTGCGTTCATCGCGCCGTCGTAGTTCGGCTGGTCTCTGATCAGCGAATAAACCCGTGGACTGACCCTGGAGAGTAGAACTCTGCGCTTCGCTACGGGGTCGGTCGCTTTAATCTCCTCTAGATACGCTTCGAAGCAGGCCAGCCAGAGTTCGAAAGTGTTTCCAGCGTCAGGCATTAGCGGATGGAGGTCTAATTTTCTGGTCTCAGGGCCTGTTCCATGTTTTAAAATGTACAGCGAATAAAATTGAAGCACCTTCAATTACTCCAAAAGACTGAGGTTTGGTAAGAATACTGAAAGGCTTTTATTCGCTGTACAATACGACCTCCACAGTGAGTGTCTGCCCCCGGACTGAGGGGGAGGGGCAAGGCGAACACCTTTATACAGGACTCTGTGGGAGGAGCCACAGGGGCAGTCAGCAGAGGGGTGTGTCCAGACAGGTAACCGAGTTACAACATATATACATGGTTTACCACAAGGGTGAAGTGAAGAACTGATAAGAATAAAGAAAACTGAATGGAAAATGCATGGTTACAACAAAAAAAACACTTCAAATGTTTTCAGAATTCATATAAGGAAGCCATACAAGCTGACAGAAACTAACAAGAAGCATCATATTTTGAACACAGTCATTGTGAAATTTCATTGAAGATCCTAACTCAGTATTGTACATCAGTGGAAACCTCAGATTCTCTGACTTCTGCTGAAATTACAGTGGCTAATCACAAAATTAAGCTATCCATGGTGATTGTATCCAATAGGTTTTGAGAAACTTTGTGATCCACCTGCTCCTCAGAAAGCCATGTTCTGAAGCTGCATTTTAGAAGTAGATTTTTGTCCATGGGCAGTATTGCTTATGTACAGCATATTCAGCACACGACTGTGGTGCAGTCTCTGACCTGTATTCACTAAACATGTTGGCAGAGACTGATAAGGTTATACAAATGCAAAAAGAAGCAACATGGTTTCATAGCAATAGTATTGAAAATTACAGTAGCTGCTATCTCGTATTTTCACTCCAATGAAAGATAACTTGAAGTCTTGCATTTATGTACAACTTCTTTCGCAATGTTAACCTAAATCACTTCAGTAATATGGAATATTTTTGACCACTGTAGGAACCATGCAACTGTCTTCTCTCTGAATTATATTCTGTGTTGCGTGCTTATTATGTGTATTATTGTAACTAGTCACATGAGTGATGGTGTGGTAAGAGCAAAGGAAATGAGTTACATATTCATGCTTTGTTCTAGGCAGTTTGGAGCTGGATGTCATATTTTTTGTTAATCACTTAATTACACTTAACTTCATTTAATTGCATTTGAAATTACCTAACTTTGATTATCTCCAGTTAAATATGTTTAATATTGCTAGTCTTTGTTTCATAAGTTACGTCATTTCAAGATTGTTAGTTTTGTTATGTGCTAATAAAGGATCGAATACACTTCTAGTTTTGGAACATCATTAACTGGAGTTATTTGAAGGCTCATCACACAAAAATAATAATCCATGGGAGTTGCCAGCAGCAGCATTGGTTTGTTAGAATTGCTCACTGCAACCACTTTTTCTTTCTCTCTTATCGATGTTAGCTAATGTAAAATCATTGGCAAGACAGGGAGAAATATGCTATTTTTTTGTAGAGTGCTAAGAAATCACTTGCTTTCTGAAAGGAAAGCAGGGACTCGATTTACTATCTTATCCAAAGGAAAGAAATTAGATTTGCACATATCTGCAGATAATTTCAGGGAGAAAGACTTAATAATGCAAGATCATAATGCAAAAATATGAGTGTTCTACATTCTGCCACCAGGAAGAAATTTAGCAGACTTAATTTTCTTTTCTTTTTTAGACATTTTTTTTAAGACATTTACACTTCTTCTAAGATAATTTATAATGAGACATTCTCTTGTGCATTCCCAAGATGACCAATCTTAACAACGAGTACAGACTATTTAAACTGTCAGACTTGTCCTACAAATTGCTGGGTCATGCCTAAACCAGCCTATATAGTGCAGTCTCTCCCAACCCCCACTTCAATGCCAGCCCATGGCTGTATTGTGCATTTGCAAGAGGGAAGAGAGGAAACAGCAACAGAGGATGGGAGATGAAAAGTTGGGATGGGAAGTCTGATACAGATATTACACCTACACCAAAGGAACCATCAGTGTGATTCACTGCTACTCGACAGCCCTCTTTCATTAATTTCAACATCTCCCACTTCCTTACATCATAAATGCTCAAACATGTTTTAATCTATCTTTTGAGTATTACAACTGTATTTACATCTAGTTCTCCAGTGAAGAGCAGTTCCACATTGTTCTGAATCTTGTGTATTTTTATTATCTCAATGATGTTACAAGCTTCAGTCAGGTCAGCACTTAACCTTCCTTCCCAATCCCACTGGAATATAACCCAAATATGTACAGCTTTGTATTTTAAATATCATCCGATTAATAATTCTTCTAAATTCTTCAAAGTATGTAAATCTTTCTGTCTGACTACCAAGCACACCAGTCTACTATCAACTTCAGTAGTGAATTTATTTCTACAAATTCAAAATCTCTTTTGATTCTTGCTGATGTGAACCTGGATAGTGAAGGCCAATAGATTAATGCACTTGAGAGACATTAGGGCTAAGATCAAATATGATCCTAGTCAGTCCCCTACTTCTGAGTCATAACATTTCAGAACACATCTAGAAATTTCTACATCTTAGACATTTAGCAGCCACTGAGGAGGAGCCTTGTGTAAGATTGAATTGTCAACGCTCTCACCTCACCTTGAGACCTGGCATACGTTTCCTCCTGCAAACAAGAGGAAATCTGCAGATGCTGGAATTTCAAGCAACACACATAAAAGTTGCTGGTGAACACAGCAGGCCAGGCAGCAACTTTTATGTGTGTTGCTTATATATTTTCTCCCAGTAGCTACAGAAACAACAGATTATCAGAGGACATCAGGAAGCTGCAGATACTGGAATATGCAGGAACACATGAGCTGGAGGAACTCTGCAGGTCAGGAGGTATCTGAAGACAGGCGACATATCAGGCCAAGACCCTTCATCTGGACAGCAAGCCAAAATATCGATTGTCCATTTCCTTTCATAGAAGCTGCTTAACCACTGAGCTCCTACATCATCTAATGATTATTATCTTGCAGGAGTAATTATTTTAACCAAAAGCATTTTGCAGAAAATTGAATCCAGGGCGAGTCCTAGCACCATTCACAGCAATAGCAATGAAGAACCTACTGTATAGTACTGTATGACATTAAGGAAATTTTGTAGGGCGCATGGAAGAGATGTTGTGGTGGTACTCAGCCACAATTTGATAGAATGTCTGAACAGGTACAAGTGACTAGCCAACTTCAACTTATTTTTATGTTCTTATTTTCTTATAATAATGTGATGAGTTAACTACTGTTCTTGTAAGTAACAGTCACCAACTAACCACTGATTTGATTCAACATCTTTTTGGAGCTATACATATATTTATCCCATGTTGCAGAGGGACAAACATCTGAATATTCCTTTGTGGTTTAGCAAGTCTTTTGTTTCTGTATGAAATCTTCAGCCTTCAGTGATTATTCTATCAGAAATAACTCAGAAAGTGTATTACTATGGCAGCTAGTTAATCTTGATGGCTGTGCTCGAGGGAATGTGAAATCAATTTAATTACTCTTACAGCAGGAAACTCACTTATGTAGCACATAAAATAAGGAAGGCTTATTTAACAAAACAGAGCAAAATGTTCATTTAAATGTAATTGTAATTATGAATCACTTTTAAAGTTTTACAATAAATGAATGTTAGTTAAACTCAATAACTCTTAATAATTTATATACTCTATCAAAAATTAAATGTAATCTGTTCAAATATTTTTGAAATTAGTTAACACAAGTTGAGAACTATATTCAACAACCTATTTATTATTCCCTAGCTAACTAAATTTGTGTTTCATTGTTGAATTGGTTTGTGATTCAAAAACACTAACAGTAAAACTCCCTCATCTCTCTCTCTCTCCCCCTTCCCTCTCTCTCGTCTTTCTCTCCTCTCTCTATTTCACTAGCCAACATGTGTTTTAGTGGTCATTGATGGTTTAACAGACATGTACATTAACCACATCAATTTGTTGAGAGCTGGATGAAACTGTACCTCCACTACTGATCACCAACAGTTGTACCCCTTGAAACAGTCAAAGAAACCTTGACTGTACTTTCATGAGAAACTTCTCATTCTTGAATGATTGTGGATTTGATTGTGTTGAAATCTTAGGCCTTAATGCACCTCTCTACCTATTGAATGCCAATCTAATCAATTCATTTTAAGGTGCATTATCATCCCAGTTGTAGACATCATAATCCTGTGATGATGCTAGAAGTAAGTTTTGCATTACACCAGTGCATACATCTACTACTTCTATATCTGGTAATAAACTCAACTTACTGCCATTTATGTTGCAAAGAGATCCAAAAAGACAAGGATTTGAAACCAAGTTTAAATTCACAGAGAAGCCAATATGAGGAAAAGGAATTTTGTGTGGAGGTCAACATTCCTTTAACTCATCTGGAAACAGAGATTGCAGAGCAAGCCAATTCAGTATGAAGATTTGTAATATGTAATAGCCAGCACAGGTGGACTGGCCAAGGAGGATATGTGGAATTATAATATATCATCTGGGCTGAAATCAGCCTTCTGGATATCCACTGTCCAGAAGATGCACAAGTAGAAATTCAGTGAGAAATGGGAGGGGATTGTCTTGGGTCACTTGGAGCAAGAAATCTCATGGTTAGGATACTCACCTTGATTTTGATAAAGAAAGCAGGACGAGCATAGAAACACATCTGGATATCTTCTCCTAGACTATCACAGGCTTGTGTTACCGCCTTAGAAAATCCTCGCCCTGACATTGTCTATCGGAGAGGTCTAAGCAGAATGTGGTGTATTTAGACAGTAAGTTCTCTGTAAATCCGAGTTTAAACCGCCTGACTTACTCACCATTGAAATGCACCAATAGATAGTTTGCAACCGGGGACGTTACCATCAGAGCTCCGGTTGAATGAGTTCCTCAGCAGCCGCATACTAAACAAAAATCTCCGCTGTCAAATGACACTGAGGTCCTTGGAAAGCATTTCATGAGTCTGCAGTGAATTCGGAAGGTGAGCAGTGAGGGGTATCCATGCCCCTTTCACTCATGAATAAAGTAGTGCCATCTGCTCGTGGTTCATCGGTGATAGGTCACAACTTCATGCTCTATTTTACGCAGGGGACAGCAGCAATGTGTGTTCTGTGCATTGATCTCATTAAAGGATATTTGAAATGCTTTCATGTCTGATTTGCGCACAAACAGGGCGCAGCGAGATCCAATTTCTCAGCTCGTTCAGAAGAGCTGGGTTTAGTATTCGTTTGCGTGAGATCTAGAAAGGATTGGTGCTCCGAGCGACCTCTGCTGCGAGCTTTACACACTACATCCTGAGGTTATTTTGTGAAATTGCAGTAAGATTTCTTTTGCAAAGGTATTGGTATTGGCATCTACACTTTCTGGATGGGAACCAGTTGCAGAATAAAACTCACTATTTGAGTGCAGAGTGCCAGTAGACAGTTCGGAAGTGAAGGCAAGACGCTGGAATTTTAAAAAAAGTAAAGTGGGCGGGCACGTAAGTCAGTCAACCTGAAGCTATACGCTGCTCACCAGTAGCAGATTGGAACTTTGACGACTGTGAGGGGCCACATCGTTAAAACTGGGAACCTTCTCAGCAGCATCCAAAGAGAAGAATGTGTCTAAAGATTTCAAAATACCTAACTTGTGGAGGATCTCAGATCCATCATTCTGTACTGGGCGGAACAACGAATGGAAGAAAATCAATGTGCTATCAAGCTGCACTTTGAAATTCATTAAGCTTTCTGAAGTCCTTCTCTGCCACGGGTACAGTGCTTGAAACGTAATTTTGTATTTAATTGTAATAATCTGTTCGTTATTTACAATTAGTTTTTATATGCAAGTATACAGCAGAAGTGTATTGCCACTTGAAAAGATACATTGTGTTTCTTATGTTGCCTTACCGCAGGTCAAGAGGCACAATGGATTTTGACACGGTCTGCGCTTTGGGGAGTTTTAATCAGTTAAAATATCTTAATGACTCTTTCGATGAAAATTACACGATTCTTCTTGATCGCTGGTCTGACAATGTCACCGACCTCATAATAGACTGGTCAACCACGACTAAAATTGCCACCATGGTGATCTATCTATTTATTTGCATAGTGGGGCTGGTGGGCAACTGTCTGGTAATGTACGTTATTGTCAGGTAAGCATTTTATTTTTCATGTTTTACATGAGTTTATTTCAAACAGTTTTAAAAACGTTTATAAAGACGGGAAACTCAGTTTTTTTGTGTGTGAGAGTGTGCTGCCTTAGAGCGCCCTCATAGGGGTAGGACTCGGGTCTAAATTCATATATCCCTCATATTGCAATGTAAAGTACGGTAAAATACTGAATTCAAAATGTTTCACAAATAATAGCTGTTTTATTTTTCATTCGGATAGGTATATAATAAACTTACATTGCGGAATAAATTGATAAGGATTTACAAATAACGAGAGCGCTCAATTCCTCTGAGATTATGTAAATTGACGTTGCAACCCGGTTTTTATCTAGTATTTCTGTTCTTTCAGAACGTCAGATTACAATCTATTTTATGTAGGTATTGTATGTTTTATAGTGTTAACCGACTCCTCACGGAGAAAGGGGATGGAAAATTGCCTGCTTGGAATGTTTAGGTTTATTCTGGGATGGGTATGCAGGAAATAAATGACTTTTTCCATTGTTTTCACTCCATCTGTAAAATGTAAAATACATTCATATCCAGATTAGTTCCTAATGCAACGATCTCCTTTTTACAATATTTTATCAATATGTGTTGGATTTAATCGGTGTAACAGTGAAATATGGCATTTTGGACTCAGGTCGAAATTGATTCACTTCAAATTGGGAACCAGTTTCACCGCGACTGGTTATATGCGTTGTCAAATGTAACCAGTTTTCAGATTAGTAACACCGTATGATGAAGTTAGCAAACATATTAAAAATAATAGATTGATCAACAGTAATAGATTCATGAATATTACTGGCTCTAATTTACTACAATTCTTATCTCTCCCGCTCGCCATCCACAAATCCATCCCCTCCCCCAATGATATATCCTGACTGTTGTATATTCATTTAGTTTGGTGTGATCATCAGAAAGAGATGTATGTTCCACTCGTTGCTGATGTATTCTATTCGATTTTTTTGCTCTATACAATTCTTTGGTAAGGTAACTGATTACTTTTGTCTTTATTCAAAACATTATAGTAAATTGCCTTTTAATCTTTAACAACTTAGTTGCTTCGTCTCTTTAAACATCAAATAGATATGTTCTTCTCATTTATTTTAAAGGATAAATTCAATATTTTTACATTTAAAATCCATTAAAATAAAATAACAAAGAAACCAAGTTGTGGAATCTTTTGGCTCGTTTGTCAGTAGATGGGAAACATTGACACTATGTCAATTGCAGGTTCTCTCTCCTGACTTAGCCACTCTCAATGCACTTCGGTACAGTGCCTTGAAAAGGTGTTCAGACCCCACAACTATTTTCACATTTTACTGTCGCTTTTTCTAAATTTAAATTATATTGAAGTAGGATTTTAAGCTAATGTACAAAATATTGTGCATCATGTCAAATCAAATGAAAAATTCCAAAGTCTGTCAACAATTTACTAAAAATTAAAAACCAAAATTGTGAGGCTGAAAAAATCACCCCCTTAGTAATTACTCTGATAACTTTCCTCAGGTGCAATGTATTGTATTATTTTACCAACTCACCAAATTTGTTAATGTAGAAAATTGGAGGAGCGATTGTTTTCAATGAATCCATAAGATTAAATACCCCCTCTCTGCAAGGTCCAACAGTATGGTAGATTTTCAATAGACCAAATCAAAATGAAGGCAAAAGGCAAGTCAGGGAAATGATATTAGAGAAGCACAAATCTGGGGAAGGGTATGAGACCATCTCAGAGGCACTGAATATAACTCAGAGCCCAGTGAAATCCATCATGAAAAAGTGGAAAAAATATGATACTACAGCCACACTGCTTGGGTCATGCTGCCCCTCTCAGCTTAGTCGCTGGAGAAGAATGACACTTATAAGAGAGGCTACTGTAACGCTAACAGTCACTCTGAGTGAGCTGCAGAAGTCAGTGCTGCAACTGGAGATGAAGTTCATGGCTCCACAATCTCAAAGGCCTTGCACAAAAAGGGTATTTATGAAAGAGTGGCAAGGAAAAAACCCTGACTGGAAAAAAAAGCCTATCATTGTCCGTGAAGACTTTGCAAAGCATCTCTTAGAAGATGTGGAAGCAGATCTTGTGGTGGGTGAGACTAAAGTGGAATTTTCTGGCCTCAACAGTGCATGTGGCGTTACTGTGCCTCAGCTATGTAACACCACCCCTACTGTAAAGTAAGGTGGAGGTAGCATCGTGCTATGTGGATGCTTGTTAGCAGCAAGGACTGGAAACCTGGTCAGGATTGACAGAAAGGTGTATGCTGCTAAATACAGAGAGATGCTGGATAAAAACCTGCTAGATTCTGCCAGAAAGCTTAAACTGAGGAGAAAGTTTGTCTTTCAGCAGGACAACAGCCCTAAGCATACTGCCAGAGCAACTATGGAGTGGCTTCAAATAAAGACATTGAGTCTAGCCAGAGTCCTGGCCTTAACCCAATCGAACATCTCTGGCAAGACCTCAACACTTCTGTCCAGGTCTGCTCCCCAACTAACCTGGCACAGCTTGAGCAATTTTGCGAGGAGGATTCTGCAAATCTTACTTCACTGCATTGTGCAAAGCAAATAGGGACTTATAGCTGTGAGGTGGTTCAACTAAGGGGGATGAATACTTTTGAAAAGCTGACATTTCAGTTTTTGAAATTTTAGTTTTTTCATTCTTTACAATTTTCCATGTTTTTTGGGCTCTACTGTGGGGAGGGGGAGCACATGATTCACAAATAAAAATTCTCAGTTAAATTTATCAGAATCCATAGAAGTGATACTCACTTATGTGAACAAAGGGTTGGGGCTGAATACTTTTTCAAGGCACTGTAAATGTCAATAATTCCTTGAAGCAAATAAGAGCACCATCTGGTTTTGGGACAGATAGCTCTCTACAGATTCCAATTTGATTATGTTTAAACGTCAAATTTGAAATTTACCTGCTATTTCCCAGGTGAAATAGTTCAATTCTGAAAGCCTGGAAAATGAATTTTACTGGCTTTAATCCACATAAAGCAGAACATTCCTACCACTGTACTTGAACTGTAACTCTTCCCCATTAGCAGACATCATCTCATCAGTGATACATTCACCTCCTTTCTTCAAGGATATCTGTGTCTTGCCTTTCTCCCTCTCAATCAGAAATGTATGCCTCTTATAACATGTTCTGCTTTCTTTTCCATAATTTGTCTGTTCTCCCCTTCAGAGAAATGTGTCCCTTTCAAAGAGATTGTCTCTCCTCTTTCAGAGGCAGTCTAAAAAATGTCTTTATGAAGGCTGTTCCCTGCCCCTCTCCCCATTCACAGAGATACTTTCCCATAGCCCATCACAAAGGCACATCAATTCTTTATATTTTATATTTCTGGTTGCATTGTAAATACTGTACATGCTGGTATTCATGTACATTTTATTCCATATCAATACATTAATGTCCAATGTTATTTTTATAATACACTATTCTTTATAATTGTTGAATGCTGATGTTTCTTATTGCATGCCATGCTACCACACCACAGCAAATTTCTACGGATGTAAACCGACCTTTGGTTTGTTGAAGGTTGTACATATTTGCTTGCACCTGGGTTGCCGTGTGCACAGACAGTTATAGTGCACAAACAAGTGATGTGGCAGTCAGATCACACATACAAAAAATGTTCCTGACTTATTAATAAGCTGCTAAAGAAGCATTTATTAGTCTTTAAACAGCAGCTTGCTGCTGCTGTTACTGTGTTGCATTGTTGCACTTATGAAACGATTTAAAATATGGATAAGGCGATATGCATGAAATAAAGAAATTGTGGCTCCTTTCAATACCTTTTAAAGATACCCAAAGATATTTTGAATTGGATTATGCTTAAAGATGCATAGTTAGATGTATCTTATTTCTGGCAAAGTTTTATAAAGAGTTAACGAGACAAACAACTAGATTATTATTTTTTGTGATAGGTAAGGAAAAGTAAACTATTTAGAACATGAGGAGAGTAGTCCTGTGGAACATTTTACATCCAGACAATAGAATTTGTCAGAACTCCTGCTTTATTGCCTGGTGGCAAACTATTCATAGGATGGAAATGGAAATCTGACTAAATTCTAGACAATGATCCTACTGCTTCATAATCCTGTAATGCCACCCTTTGTTCTCACAAATAATAAAATTAATCTTTTACTAAAATATTTGCATCCAAAACTGCTATGTGCTGTCTGATGCACTTTTAGCACTACCCCATAAAGCAAGGAAACAGGCTTTTGGATCCATCTTTTTGAACTGAATATTAACAAGAGTGAACTTAGAGAGCTGTAGCTCTTGCTGCTGACGTACAGCGAAGTCGTATTTAGATTAAAGATTAGAGAATATGGCAAAGTGTGAAAGGACTATCTTCCCAAATCAATGCTGGTCTATAAAGAAATTTAATGTTATCATTTGCCAATGTCATGTCCAAAATTGCAAAACCATGACATGTAGGAGGCAAAGAAATGGGGGAGGATCTACTTATCATTTAGCTAAGTATTTTCCATGACCATTTATTCATTGCACCTTGGTGTGACCAGATGATTAAGATGTGAAGAACATCATTACATAAAGAGTTCTTTTGCCCTTTATCTCGAGATCCTAACAAAAACACGTCATGAAAATAACTTTTTTTTAAACATCAATGGGGTATTTTATTGTTCGGATGAATAGATAACATTGACAGGAATTCTATAACACCCATTTAACACTGCAGTGTAGCCAAATTGAACTCAATTCATTGCATTTGAAACCATCTGGGAAATGAGCAGTCTGAATTGTTTTATTATTTCCTGCTATTCAAGATACTAAAGAGCAAATAAAACAGCAAAATTGTAACTGCTTGAGATTAAATAAAATCCTCACTTAGGTATACACATACTTCGCTGGGGTTTTTAACATGTGTTTTATAGATTGTGTTTCCAATTTTTCTTCTCTGGATTCTGTACGGGCACTGCCTACAGCAAAGGTGAAAATTTACTTTGACAAATTTACCAAAGCAAAATGTTTCTGATGCTCAAAAATGCAATTAATATTTAAAAAGTCAGTAAATTCTCAGTTAACACAATTATAGGTATTTGGATCAGGGAAGATTCATTATGAAAGGCTCATGAAAGTTAATCGATATAAATTGTGAACTATATATTCCAGATGGGACCCACCATTTACATATACCATCCAAATGTCCCTTTCCCAGAACTTTCCTTTTTCTCCATCAACAGCCCCACTTGCTAAGAATATCATAGAATTCTGTGGTGAGGCCCCGAGTTCACCAGCAATGTAACTTAGTCATGAGCATATACCAAAATATGCCGTCCCACGTAACACCTCTGAGAAATGTTGACTGCAAAGGCACACCTCAATGGTTATCATCTGTCAAAGCTTCTCAATAATCCAGAAGGATTCAAAACCTATTAAAGTGAAATAAGCTATTAGAAAGATTGCAAATTACTTTGAAATGAATCATAGAGGAAAGTAAAGTGATCACGCTACGAAACACTTCCAGGTTACGGAAAACATTAAACTGGACACAAAAAGATTTAATACAGAATGACTTGCTGTATTCTATTCTGTTTAATCTGCCTTTTATCTCTTTCTCTTCTATTTTACTAGTTCTATATATGAAGTCAATGATTTGCAATGTTAGCTTTTCTTCAAATACTGTCTGACCTTTGAATATTACCCACATTTTCATTAAAACAGCAGTCTTCTTGCATTGTTTCAAATTGAGTTTTCTATGAGGTGCTGATGGTGTGGTTTCTCTACACTGAAGAAACCAAGAATGGCTGATTGCTTTGGAGGACCCCTCAGTTTCCTCTACAAGCAAGACTCTAAGCTTCTAATGACCTGTTTAATATTTTGTCTTGCTCCAAAACCATCCTCTTTGGTTTTGCCCTTTCACACAACTCAATAGAAACTCAAAGAGCTACTCCCCTTCTTCTAATTGCGACATTGCAGCCTTCTGGCATGATGATGAAATCACCAAATTCAGATCATGAGCTATTTCAGCCTTGATTTCTGCATTCCCGGCACTTTTATCTTTGTCTCACTATTTCATTTTAATTCCTCTCTTCTTATTCACACCTCCTGCAGACATAACGTGACCACCTTCTTGCAGTTGGCTCCACAAACATCATTCAGTGTACCGTAGTCTCCACATTATCACAGACCTTTGTCTTTTAATCTGTTCCCCTTACCCCCTTTTTCTGCCACTTAAAATGTATTAATTGTTAACTTTTCCTTATTTTGGCTGAAGATTATCAGTCTGAAACATTAACTCTTTCTTCCACAGCTGCTGCTTGACCAGCTGAGCATTTCTAGTGATTTATATTTTTATTTCTCTGTAACCTAACCATCTCCATTCAAAAACTGGTTTCATGTGAATCTTGCTGCAGATTCTGTAATGTAAATGCTACAAAATCTCAGCAAATTCAGAGTCCAGCAAAGGAGCATAGTTGGAAAACTGATAGCAAAGCTTAGTGTCAAAGTGTGATGCTCCTATTCAAGCTATAGTCCTGACAAGTCAGGTCTTAGATACTGGTGATTTTCTGTGCAATTAGAAAAAATCCTGGTCATTAACACTGCTCCAGCAATCTATTAATTTTTGGGTCAGGCATGCTAATTAGTTTCACATAACCATTAATAATTTGGCTTTTTTTTTGTTTAATTACTGCTACTTGTTGCTGTGAAGTTAAGACCATAAGTTATGATCCATTTGGCCCACTGTGTCTGCTCCACAATTCAATATTGACTCATTGTTATTTTCAACTTCATTCTCTCACCTTCTCCCTGTAAGCCTTAACTACTTTACTAATCAAGTATCTATCAATCTCTGCCTTGAGTACACGCAATGATTTGGCCTCCACTACCCTCTTTGGAAACAAGTTCCACAGATTCACCACCTTCTAGCTGAAGAGACTTCATTTCACCCCTATCATAAACAGATGTCTCTTTACTCTGAAGCTGTCCCTTGGATCCTAGACATTTCTGCTCATGGAAACTCCTTCTCCACATTCGGTCTATCCAGGCCTTTCACTATTTGACTAAGATATTTGTGCACAAGAATGCGAAATACTGACATTAAGTTTTAACCTATAATTTGAACATTGATGCAGTCTTTGTAATCTACAAGCTACTTTTATATTCTGGCAGTCTGAAGTCTTATCCATTTGTGGCTCATTTTAATTTTCCATCAGCTTCCTCAATGTTTTTCTTGTAAGTTTTATTTCCCTTCTGTATCATGTTGTTCTGAATCCTAGAGTAAGTGGCCACAGAGCTTTAGCATGGAAATTCAAATGTAGCACACAGACTATACATCTATGGTCAGATTAATGACAATAATTAAACTCGAGTTCATACATAAAGGTAAAGAAGCACAAAATGAGTACGTTATATCAACAAGACAGATGAACTTAATCAAAGACAAATATGTAGAAACCAAAATAAAACCATAAACAACAATTTAATTCCAATTATCATTGCCCTGACTTAATACTTTATGTGTATAAGGCAATTAGTGTTCAATAACAGTATGGTGTCATTTTTAAATGGTATGACTTTGGTAATTAAACTAAAGCATAATAATTGCTGTAAGGTATGATGCAGATATTATATTTCACATTGAGTATTCATCAGTTGAAATTGTTACTGCAAAAAAAAACTTCGTTAATTATCTGTGAATCCAAAATTCACTTATGAAACATTCTCATGGAGATTACACCACTGTCTTGTAAACTGAAGTATCCAGTGACTATCTGCTGCAGAAGTGGGTTGGTTGGAATTGGGGAGAAGCAGTTATACCCATCCAGGACAATGGAGCTTCAGACCTCGGTAGAAACAAAAGGTGCCAGAAACACACAGCAAATAATAAGGGTCATTGATCATGAAATGTTAACTCTTGTTTCTCCTTCCACAGAATGCTGCCAGGCAAATGTTTCAAGCATTTACAATTCTAGCATCTGCTTTTTTTAATTATCTCTTTTAAGCTGTTGATATAATAAAATATAAATTATAATTTGGCCTTGCACAGATTTATCAGCAATGCTGGGAATAAAAAATTGCTGTAACTGCATGGACTAATAAATGTTAAAAACATTTAAATCAGGTTAGAGGAAAGGTTTAGAGGGATTTAGGCCTGTTGGGACTAGCTCAAGTAAACAACTGGATCAGTGTGGAGGAGTTTGGCTGACGGGCCTGTTTTAGTACAGTATAATGCTGTGACTCTATGACTTGATAAACACAGACATCCCACCTCTCCCGGAAGTTCTGGGAGTCTCCCACATATTAATAGTGGCTCCCTGATGCCCGCAAATTATATACAATGTCCCAGAAATCAATTTTTGAGAAACAGAGAGACAGAGAGACAGAGAGACAGAGAGACATGGCAGAGTGTTCCAAAAAAATAAATAAAACATACGTCACCCCAGACTACACTAAAGTGTACCCCTGCCTAACAGGGGTCAAAATTAATGACAGTGTTGCTCACTGTGCTGTTTGCAACAGTGACTTTTCTATTGCCCATGGTGAGGGGAGACCTCATAGAAACATTTCGAATGTTAAAAGGCGTGGACAGAGTGGATGCGGCAAAATTGTTTCCAATGATGGGGGGAGTCTAGTACGAGAGGGCGTGACTTCAGGATTGAAGGACGCCCTTTCAGAACAGAAATGCGAAAAAATTTTTTTAGTCAGAGGGTGGTGAATCTATGGAATTTGTTGCCATGGGCAGCAGTGGAGGCCAAGTCATTGGGTGTCTTTAAGGCAGAGATTGATAGGTATCTGAGTAGCCAGGGCATCAAAGGTTATGGTGAGAAGGCGGGGCAGTGGGACTAAATAGGATAAAATGGATCAGCTCATGATAAAATGGCGGAGCAGACTCGATGGGCCGAATGGCCTACTTCTGCTCCTTTGTCTTATGGTCTTAAGATTGTAAAAGACATGCTGAGGTGAGTTTAACAGGCGTCATTCGTTCATTAGCATAGCTAACGTTATTTAAACTAGCTGGCTAGCTGCTAAGGAGCTATTCTAATGCAGACATTCCACCTCTCCCGGAAGTTCCATGAGTCTCCTGCAAATTGATGGTACTACCTCCCTGAAATGAGTTTTTGCAGGGTGGGATGTCTGTAAACAGAGAAGCTAACTTTTACGATGTACTAATTATAGCCTCAGTAATACACATACCTGGCTTGACTTTGGCTCTCATTTGTAATTAAACCTATAAATTTAAAGCTGGTCTAAAAGGAAATTGCTTTATCTTCCTATGGCCTATAATTGCTGCCTAGAACCTGTATGATTTGATTGTTTCTTATCTGCCACAGATGAAGATTTCCTATTTTCATTTTAAAACGTTTCTCTCCTGGAGAGGCTGTATATTTATTTATTTACTGATAATTACAACTACTCTTGTGGTTGACATGCTGATACATGTTAGTGTTGCTTGCGAATGCTGTTATCATGAGTTTGCAATGTACAGTGAAAATACAAGTTTATTTGTTACATGGTCATTTGTGATTTTCCTATAAGAAAGAAACAAGCATAAAATCTCATGATTTATGAACAACATTAGAACTGCCTCCAACATCATAGACAATGACTCTCAGTAGTCATAAATGCTACGTCACAAAAATAGGAAATACTATGAAATTGGGTACGTTGTAGTCTTAGAAGAATTTTAATAAGCAATATGTACATCTAGGTGATTCCTGTCATTTAATATTTTTAATGTCCTTTGTTAAACATATTATTTTATGCATTATATTTGAAATATAGCTAACTCTGTGGTTTCAGCTCATTTTATGCACCTGACATTGCTTGATACTTGACTGAAAATGAAGGCTTGCATCTGTTAACTATTTTCATTGCAAGCTTTGTGACAAGAAGAAATTAATCGCCAAACATACACAAACTCTGAGGATGTTCTTTAAAAGTGATTCTGGACTATGAAGAAGACTTCCACCTTCTTCATAGCCCAAAATCAGCTTTAAAGAACACCCTCAGAGTTTGCATATATTTTGCAATTAATCAAGGCTGTGGATAGAGTGGCAGGATGGAATATATAATGTTTGAAAATTCAAACAATGTGACAGTAATGTGCCTTGAGTATTTGACTGCTTCTTTGTGAGTTCTGGGATCACATTTTGAATCATTTTAACCCATAAGTTCTTCTTAAAGAAGGTGATCTTCCGTCATTATCAACTCATGATATGGATCTGCTCTAGGGTAATAGAACTGAAGAAATTAGCTACATTTAAGGCATAATGTTAATTATGTAATTGACCTGTGATTTCAATCGGTGAACTAAAACTCATTTTTTCTTTTATAGATCTCTTCCAATGGACTGATTTGTTTCTGTAATATTTAAATACCTAGCAGAACAGTGGATTGTGGTCAGGAAAATAAATATTTAACTTCATCACTTTCAAATGTCATTATTGTTAAGTGACAGAACAATGTTATAATTGGGAATTTTGTTTACAGCATATGATTTGCTTCTTGCTAAATTCATGACAGCAATTAGAATGAAAATATTCTTTCTGATGTATTGATCCGGTTGCTCGGTAAACTGCAAACACCCAGCTGGTAAAGCTGTGCAGGGTTAACTGGTGATATGAGTATTCGCAGCAACAGTTCTAACTTGACAGAGGCACATTTGAGAGAACACAGTGATGTGGATCTACTCCGAACTCCACTCTTATCATGGCAGGCCTAAAATGGAAAAATGTCGGATGGTTGAGTTTTGAAGCGGTGGTTATTGATGTCCAAGCAATAAATAAATCTCTGTACCTGTCTTAGGAGTCACAGTAGTCTATTGTACAATTATAAGCAGCTTTCATTCAACTTCTGGTATATTTCATACCTGTTTCTTTTGCAAGATTTGTCTTTTGTATGCATGGGAATTTGTTTCGATGACATGCAGTTCCAAATCCGAACACTGAGGTATGAGACTTTGTATTGATAAAACACATGCAAATTGATGAGAACACTTAAATTTTCTCTTGGACTGACAAGACCTCCTGAGACAAATCCAGGAAACTGATCATTTTTCTACATTTAGAAAGCATGGTACTGCATTGAAAGTTTCAGATGATAGGAGTGTAGTTAATTGTTTGGACCACACATGTTTGAGTTCTGAGCCTTCAAGAGGTAATGCTGTTTGGTAAAAGATAATGATACTGTGAATAGAAATAAGATTTTTACCATAGAATATTCATTAACTGTAAAATTATTGAGAAGTATTAGGAAAACTAACTTTGCAAACAAGGCAGATGACTTAGTATTTGGTTCTTACAGTCAATGATTTTTGGTTCTTACAGTTAACAAAGTATATGGAAAACAACTTCAAATAATTTAAACAACAGGAATTCTGCAGATGCTGGAAATTCAAGCAACACACATAAAAGTTGCTGGTGAACGCAGCAGGCCAGGCAGCATCTCTAGGAAGAGGTGCAGTCGACGTTTCAGGCCGAGACCCTTCGTCAGGACGAACTGAAGGAAGAGTGAGTAAGGGATTTGAAAGTTGGAGGGGGAGGGGGAGATCCAAAATGATAGGAGAAGACAGGAGGGGGAGGGATAGAGCCAAGAGCTGGACAGGTGATTGGCAAAAGGGATATGAGAGGATCATGAGACAGGAGGTCTGGGAAGAAAGACAAGGAGGTGGGGGGGGGGACCCAGAGGATGGGCAAGGGGTATATTCAGAGGGACAAAGGAGAGTGAGAGGAAGAATGTGTGTATAAAAATAAGTAACAGATGGGGTACGAGGGGGAGGTGGGGCATTAGCGGAAGTTAAAGAAGTCGATGTTCATGCCATCAGGTTGGAGGCTACCCAGACGGAATATAAGGTGTTGTTCCTCCAACCTGAGTGTGGCTTCATCTTTACAGTAGAGGAGGCCATGGATAGACATGTCAGAATGGGAATGGGAATGGGATGTGGAATTAAAATGTGTGGCCACTGGGAGATCCTGCTTTCTCTGGCGGACAGAGCGTAGATGTTCAGCAAAGCGGTCTCCCAGTCTGCGTCGGGTCTCGCCAATATATAAAAGGCCACATCAGGAGCACGAACGCAGTATATCACCCCAGCCGACTCACAGGTGAAGTGTTGCCTCACCTGGAAGGACTGTTTGGGGCCCTGAATGGTGGTAAGGGAGGAAGTGTAAGGGCATGTGTAGCACTTGTTCCGCTTACACGGATAAGTGCCAGGAGGGAGATCAGTGGGGAGGGATGGGGGGGACGAGTGGACAAGGGAGTTGCGTAGTTCATGCCATCAGGTTGGAGGCTACCCAGACGGAATATAAGGTGTTGTTCCTCTTGCTATATAACGTGTTGACTTCTCTAACTTCCGCTAATGCCCTACCTCCCCCTCGCACCCCATCTGTTACTTATTTTTATACACACATTCTTTCTCTCACTCTCCTTTTTCTCTCTCTGTCCCTCTGAATATACCCCTTGCCCATCCTCTGGGTCCCCCCCCCCACCTCCTTGTCTTTCTTCCTGGACCTCCTGTCCCATGATTCTCTCGTATCCCTTTTGCCAATCACCTGTTCAGCTCTTGGCTCCATCCCTCCCCCTCCTGTCTTCTCCTATCATTTTGGATCTCCCCCTCCAACTTTCAAATCCCTTACTCACTCTTCCTTCAGTTAGTCCTGACGAAGGGTCTCGACTATCAAATAATTTAAAGTTACATTGTGTACAAGGATAAATTACAGTCAAATAAAACTATTCCAAGAAATAGGGATAAGTATCAATCTCAACTAAAAACATTGGAGCCACTTGTTTAGAACGGAATCAGAAGACCATTAGGTCCCATAATAACTCCACATGATAAACTTGTAATGGGCAGACTCTACTCTCATTTGGAGGGGTCATGGGGGAAGGGGCATGCTTATGGACATTTTCAACCTCTCACTGCTATGGGCAGAAGTTCCCACTTGCTTCAAAAAGGCATCAATTATACCAGAGCCCAAGAAGAATAATGTGGGCTGCCTTAATGACTATCACCTAGTAGTACTCACATCTACAGTGATGAAATGCTTTGAGAGGTTGGTTACATCTAGACTGAACTCCTGCCTCAGCAAGGACCTGGACCTATTACAATTTGACTATCGCCACAATAGGTCAACGGCAGACGCAATCTCAATGGCTCTCCACATGGCTTTAGACCACCTAGACAACACAAGCACCTGCGTCAGGATGCTGTCAATTGACTGTAGCTCAGCTTTTAATACCATCATTCCCACAATCCTGATTAAGAAGTTGC
The DNA here is from genome assembly GCF_963921235.1 of Mobula hypostoma. Taxonomy (NCBI): domain Eukaryota; kingdom Metazoa; phylum Chordata; class Chondrichthyes; order Myliobatiformes; family Myliobatidae; genus Mobula; species Mobula hypostoma. The sequence continues at coordinate 195,063,949 of NC_086098.1, forward strand.
AGACCTGGGCCTCTGCAATTGAATCCTCGACTTCCTAACTGGAAGACTGCAGTCTGTGCGGATTGGTGATAACATATCTTCCTCGTTGATGATCAACACTGGCGCACCTCAGGGGTGTGTGCTTAGCCCACTGCTCTACTCTCTATATACACGTGACTGTGTGGCTAGGCATAACTCAAATACCATCTATAAATTTGCTGACGATACAACCATTGTTGGTAGAATCTCAGGTGGTGACGAGAGGGCGTACAGGAGTGAGATATGCCAACTAGTGGAGTGGTATCACACCAACAACCTGGCACTCAACGTCAGTAAGATGAGAGAGCTGATTGTGGACTTCAGGAAGGGTGAAATGAAGGAACACATACCAATCCTCAGAGGGATCAGAGGTGGAGAGAGTGAGCAACTTCAAGTTCCTGGGTGTCAAGATCTCTGAGGATCTAACCTGGTCCCAACATATTGATGTAGTTATAAAGAAGGCAAAACAGCAGCTATACTTTTTTGAAGACAGTTTGAAGAGATTTGGCATTTCAACAAGTACACTCAAAAACTTCTATGGCTGTACTGTGGAGAGCATTCTGACAGGCTGCATCACTGTCTGGTATGGAGGGGCTACTGCACAGGACCAAAAGAAGCCGTAGAAGGTTGTAAATCTAGTCAGCTCCGTCTTGGGCACTATCCTACAAAGTACCCAGGATATCTTCAGGGAGTGGTGTCTCAGAAAGGTAGCGTAAATTATTAAGGACCTCCGGTACCCAAGGCATGCCCTTTTCTCCCTGCTACCATCAGGTAGGAGACACAGAAGCCTGAAGGCACACACTCAGTGATTCAGGAAAAACTTCTTTTTTTATTTGGCGTGTGCCTGCGTGTGTGCGTGAGTCTGTGCGCGTGCGTGTGTCCGTGATAATGTCTTTTCCATGGCTTTTTACAAGGCGCGGAGCAAGAGAGACTGTGTGGCGCCCCACTCCTCACACAGACATTTTCACAGTATTTTCCCTTTAGTTTACGAGGTCGAGTTGCGATCTCAACACTCAACCCGGCACGGATGGAAAGTGTACTCAGGAGCGGGCCTGACTGGTTTCGAACCCAGGAACCTCTGCTCCCAGGTCTGGCGCCGATGTCGTTGCGCCACCAGTCGGCCCAGGAACAGCTTCTTCCCCTCTGCCATCTGATTCCTAAATGGACATTGAAGCTCTGGACACTACCTCACATTTTTTTTTAAATATACCGTATTTCTGTTTGCATGTTTTTTAAATCTATTCAATATACATAATTGATTTACTTGTTAATTTATTATTATGCTTTATTTTCTTTATTATTATTTTTCCCTTCCTGCTAGATTATGTATTGTATTAAATTGCTGCTGCTAAATTAACAAATTTCACATCACATGCCAGTGATAATAAACCTGATTCTGGTGAATAGACAGATAATATAGAATGGTAGTGAGAGATAGAGTTGGCCACTCTATATCTTCCTGCCAGATAACTCATTTATTTTTAACAATGCCTTACAATTGTCTCTTTTGTCATTTTAACAGTATAAAATGGTATAATGTATTAGCTCTTGATTTCAAGGAAGCATTGATCACAGCCTTGAAACTTTTTCTCAGCCCAGCAGTAGTTTCTTCCCGGAGTCAACCATGATTCCTGGAATCATGTAGATGAGCAATTAATTACTGATTGCAAACCATTTAAACAGGTTGCAAATGTAATTAATTACATGTAAAAAAAACTGCAATTATTTTCATTGTTAAGAACCTAAGGTGTGTGTTTGACAAACACCTCCTGGCATGACAATGTAGCACTGAAATCAATTTCATTATTTCTGTGTCAGTTAACAAATTTCTCAAGGTCTTCCTTTAATCATGCTCACAGAATATTTATTTTATTATTAAGATGAAAACCAAGAATGGGACCTTCTTTTTAGATTATGAGAACACTCAGACCTCTTATTGACACTTAGAAATGCATGCATGCATGCATTAAGAAATGATACAATGTTTTTCCGGAGTGATATCACAGAAAACAGGACAAACCAAAGACTAACACTGACAGAACCACGTAATTTTAACTTATAGTTACAGCAGTGCAAAGCAATACCATAATTTGATGAAGAACAGACCATGGGCACAGTAAAAAGTCTCAAAGTCCTGAGTCGATCGACTCCCGAGTTCCCGATAGCAGGCGGCAAAAGGGAGAAACTCCCTGCCATAAACCTCCAGGCACCGTCAACTTGCCGATACCTTGGAAGCAGCCGACCACAGCTGACCCTGAGTCCATCCATCCGAAAACTTCGAGCTTCCACCCAGCCCCTCTGATACAGCCTCCCGAGTGCCATCATCTGCCGAGCACCTTCGACCTCTCCCTGGCCACTGAAACATGCAAAGTGGAGGATTTCGGGGCCTTCAGCTCCGGAGATTCCAGTTACCACACAGTAGCGGCGGCAGCAAAGCGGGCATTTCAGAAGTTTTCCAAATGGTCCTCCGTGCTCTCCGGTGAAAATGGTATCATATCCGTTAAATAGGGGCCGTGGACAATTCTGATTTGATGGAGATAGACGTGAGAAGCACAGAGGAACATCTGGAGAAATTTCTGAAACGCTGGTTCACTGCCGTTGTTACTGCGCGATCGAGAATCTTCCGGAGGGAAGGCCTCAAAATCCCCAGCACTGCCTGCTGATGGCAACCGAGACTGAGGTCGAATCGTTCAGATAGAGATGGTGCTCGGAACTCAGTGTCGGAGGGCTGATCAGAGGCTCAAAGTTTTTGGACGACTCAGTGTTGGACTGTGGTTGGGCATGGCAGGGAGAGTTTTCTTCCTTCTCCTGTCTGTGTGAGATGTGGGACTTTTGAGAAACTTTGAACTCTTTTAATGTGCCATGGACTGTTCCTTCATCAAGTTATGGTATTGTTGCACCATTGTAACTATATGTTATAATTATGTGGTTTTGTTAGTTTTTTCAGTCTTGGTCTGTCCTGTGTTTTGTGATATCACACCGGAGGAATATTGTATCATTTCTTAATGCATGCATTACTAAATGACAATAAAAGAGGACTGCGTGTCCTCATAATTTAATCTAATCACGTCTGTCTCCATCAAATCAGAATTGTGCATGGTCTCCGACTTGACAGATAACAGATATCATTACTGAAGTGGCCGCACACCACCTTCAGGCTGTGCCACTTGCCCAACAATCCCCTGATTTAATCCCAGCATAATTACAAAACAATTTACAATAACCGATTAACCTACCAGTCAGTATATCTTTGGACTGTGGGAGGTAACGGGAGCACCCAGAGGAAATCCATGTGGTTATGGGGAGAACGTACAAACTCCTTAAAGGCAGTGACGGGAATTGAACCCTGGGTTGCTGATACTATAAAGCATTGTACGAACCACTACATTACCATGCTGCCCCCACTATGAAGCATTTCCCTATCACTGACATGAGAAAATCCACAGATGCTGGAAATCCAAAGCGCACACACAAAATGCTGGAGGAACTCAGCAGGTCAGGCAGCATCAATGGAAAGGAGTAAACAGTCAACGTTTCAGGCCAAGATCCTTTATCAGGACTCCTAATGAAGAGTCTCAGCCTAAAACGTGGACTGTTTAAACCTTTCCGTAGATACTGCTGGCCATACATTTCCCAATGTTCAAGGGCAATTTGTTTGTACAATACAGCATTGTGTGTACGGTTGAAAACTGACTGAATTTATTTTATTTAAATCACTCATGTACTCTTTACTTCAGGTTAATCCTGACATTAATAGGTATGGTACAAACAATTTTATGGAAAAACAATCATCAATCATAGCAAGTGGGTTTCATAATACTGCTATGAGATCAGCATTTATACGTTTGTAGATCATTTTCATCAAAATTAGTCATGTGTCAGCTTCAGCTCATGTGATGGTATTTTCTGCAGCTTAAGCATTCATAAACTAAAATATGTTGTTCCATTACCATTCAGATGTTAATGGCAATAGTACTGTAATGTGAGCTGTTTTGCTGTTCTATTGATGCATTTTTTGTGTAATAAGAGTTTCAAACAAGATTTCATTTTATGTGATGGGAGGAAAAGCTTTAGTAATAAGGTAAACTATTATAGCTTGTTTTTTTAATTCTAAGGCGCCGCAAGTTTTATGATGCCCATCATGCTGTTTGGTGTTTATAGTCATACTTTATTGATCCCAAGGGAAAATGATTTTCATTACAGTTGCCCCAACCAAGAATAGGGTATAAATATAGCTATATAAAATCATAAATAATTAAATAGTAATATGTAAATTATGCCAGGAAATAAGTCCAGGACCAGCCTATTGGCTCAGGGTGTCTGACCCTCCAAGGGAGGAGTTGTAAAGTTTGATGGCCACAGGCAGGAATGACTTCCTATGACGCTCAGTGTTGCATCTCGGCATTTCACTGAAGACTGCTGAATTTGGATGTTTCACTTGCTGTCAACCAATTTTAAAGGCACTGAATTTCTAGATATAATTTTCACCCTATCAGAACTCTATTGGCATCCCGGAACCACTGTGACATCTTGTCCACATTACCCTTCAAGTCCTTATGCCTGGGATTCTCAATGGAAGAGTGAAGAGGAAATCCAGAAGAAATTCTTGTAACATAGAAAATGTATGGAGCAATAGAACCCTGTAGTCATAATACAAATTAAAGAAATTTAATGTGAAAATATTTGGAAAAAAGGGTTTGAGAAAACAAAGGAATGAAATTGCTCCTTTAGAAGAGTTGCATTGGTTCAGGAGTAATTGAATGAATAACCACTTCCTGCACTGACATATTTTTGATTTTAACTTAGTAAGAAAGCAGATAGTTTTTTTCCCCAAAGAACTATCAATTCATTTGCAAGTAGATACAATCATTCTTGTTTGTGCCATGGAGTGATTCATCTGTGCAATTATTACATTGTTGTTCACTGGAATGCATTGTACTAGATGTAAGAAGTCAAGCAATGGACCAGCCTTTCAACAAAATATAGTACCAGAACAATTGCTTCTGTAATAGTCTTTTCACAACAAACAAAACATAATTAGGTGGCAATTTTCTGTAAATTATTGAGGTGGAAATTGTATGATTTTGTCATTGTGCCATCAGTACTCTCTGCTGGATTAATATCTCATTTGTAATGTAAAAATTGCAGAATGGATTGTGTATTTATGACAGCAAAGTTTCAATATCTTTAATAAATGTGATGTATAAATCTGATCATATGTTCAATTATGCTGGTTAAGTTCCAAGTAAAACTCCAACTTTCATAAGGTTCATTTCTTACAGATATACCAAGATGAAGACAGCAACAAATATATATATATTCAATCTTGCACTTGCAGATGCTTTAGAATTAATAACATTACCTTTCCAAGCAACTGATGCACTCCTGGGATTCTGGCCTTTTGGAAATATTGTCTGTAAATTAGCAATCTCAATTGACTACTACAACATGTTCACCAGTATCCTAACTCTGACAGTGATGAGTGTCGATCGGTATATTGCTGTCTGTCACCCTGTTAAAGCATTAGATATGCGAACACCCTTCAATGCCAAGGTTGTCAATGTGTGCATCTGGGTATTTGCTTCTGTAATTGGAATACCAGCAATGATCATGGGATCAGCTGACACCGAAAATAAGGGTAAGTCACAACAAAATATCACCATACACCGAGATGTATGTAATATTAAAAAAAGTATACCTTTACTAACATTACTGATGATCTACAGAGTGTTACTGCTTGAAAGTTCCAATGATCTGGGTTCAACCATGATCTTTGTTGCTGTTCATATGGTGTTTCCATCTACTCCCTGTGACCATAGTGGTCAATCCAGGTGCTCCAGTTGTCCTCCCACAATTTAATAATGATTGGGTTAGTAGAGTGGTTCAATTGATGGAATGTGAGGAGAAAAGCACCCAGGAAAAATTATTAGGGATAGGGCACCAAGGTAACGTAATGGTTAGCACGACATTATTGCAGCTCAGGGCATCAGAGTTCAGAGTTCAAATCTGGCACCCTCAGCCAGACAGTTTGTATTTTCTTCCCTTGTGTGGAAGAACCCTCCAGGTCCTCCAGTTTCTTCCCAGAGTCCAAAGACATTGTTTAGAAGATTAATTGGTCATTGTAAAATGTCCTGTGATTAGGCCAGGGTTAAATAGATGGATTGCTGGGTAGTGTGGCTTGTTGGGCTGGGAGGATTTGTCCCTAAATAAGTAAATAGTAAATATGAAGATTGCTCCATTAGCTGGTCAGGGAGTGAAAATATCACATTGATTCAGATATGGATGCAGTCTAGAGGTTGAAGAACTAATTGGAAAAGTGCAGTAAACAGATTTAATATGTAAATACAAGATTCAGTAGATGCTGGAAATCCAGAGCATCATGCATAGACCTAATATGTATCTAATCTGGGGTATTTTTGGTCTAAGGATGTTTAGTACACAGGGAGCTTGACGGAGATTTCTTTTAGCATCACAACTTTGCTGGCATTATATACAGTATTTACAATGATCTATATTGTGTATGAACAATATATTTGCCATAAATCATAGCCCAGGATGATTATGTTTTCCTGTAGGTAAATATTTTCAGCAATGGCAGCCATTCCAATAGTGAAGTTTGTGCAGTGAAAATTACGACTGAGAAGATGCTCAGGAAGCTTAATGGTTCGAGGGTGGATAAATCTCCTGGACCTGATGGAACGCACCCTCGGGTTCTGAAGGAAGTAGCTGGAGGGATTGCGGAAGCATTAACAATGATCTTTCAAGAATCGAAAATTTTAGCATTGTACCAGATGACTGGAAAATTGCAAATGTTACTCTGCTATTTAAGAAGGGTGGGAGGCAGCAGAAAGGAAACTATAGACCTATTAGCCTGACATCAATGGTTGGGAAGTTGTCGGAATCGATTGTTAGGGATGAGATTACAGAGTACCTGAAGGCACATGACAAGATAAGCCAAAGCCAATATGGTTTCCTGAGAGGAAAATCCTGCCTGACAAACCTACTGCAATTCTTTGAGGAAATTATAAGCAGGGTAGACAAAGGAGATGTTGTAGACGTGATGTACTTGGATTTTCAGAAGGCCTTTGACAAGGTGATGAGGCTGCTTAGCAAGGTAAGAGCCAATTAGATAGTTTAGGGGAATGGGCAAAGAAGTGGCAAATGAAATACAATATCGGAATGTGTATGGTCATGCACTTTGGTGGAAGAAATAAACGGGCAGACTATTATTTATGGGGAGAGAATTCAAAATGCAGAGATGCAAAGGGACTTGGGAGTCCTTGTGCAGGATACCCTAAAGGTTAACCTCCAGGTTGAGTCGGTTGTGAAGAAGGGGAAAGCAATGTTGGCATTCATTTCTAGAGGTGTAGAATATAAGAGCAGGGATGTGATGTTGAGGCTCTATAAGGCACTGATGAGACCACACTTGAAGTATTGTGTGCAGTTTTGGGCTCCTTTATTTTAGGAGGGATATAATGGCATCGGAGAGGGTTCAGAGAAGATTCACGAGAATGATTCCAGGAATGAAAGGGTTAATGCATGAGGAATATTGGCAGCTCTTGGGTTGTATTCTCTGGAGTTCAGGAGAATGAGGAGGAATCTCATAGAAACATTCTGAATGTTAAAATGCCTGAACAGGTTAGATATGGCAAAGTTATTTCCCATGGTAGGGGATTCTAGGACAAGGGGGCACAACTTCAGGATTGAAGGACGTCCGTTTAGAACTGAGATATGGAGAAATTACTTTAGTTAGAGGGTGGCAAGTTTGTGGAATTTGTTGCCATGAGCGGCTGTGGAGGCCAAGTCATTGGGTGTATTCAAGGCAGAGATAAAAAGTTCTTGATTAGCCAAGGCATCAAAGGGTATGAGGTGAAAGCAGGGGAGTGGGGATGACTGGAAGAATTGGATCAGCCCATGATTGAATGGCGGAGCAGAATCGATGGGCCAAATGGCCTGCTTCTGCTCCTATATCTTATGGTCTTAATTAAACATACAATCTCTGAGTAATATTCCTTTTTCTAATTTGATTGGCATTGTGAGTGACTAGGATCTGGAGTACAATGTTGGGAGAGTGTGAGTAGTGGAGGCAGATTCAAACACTGGACTCAAAGAAAAAAAGAATTTTTTAAAAAATGAATGAAAAAATATTGCTGAGTTATGGAATAAAGCTGGGAATGTGTGATAAATGAAGTTATCTTGCACAAAATTAGCATGGACTTATTCTGTAGCATTTGTGTGATTTGTGCCTGCTAGCACCTCTTAGCTATCAACCTTACTAGGGTCAGATAGCTTAAGGCAAAAATTTTAATTGAGAACCTAGAGTCTTCTGCTCAACATAATTTGGTTGATCACTGAACAAACTTGCTTAGTGAATGGCCTGAGAGTACAGTCACAGCATGACACATTTATAATGACAGTTTCCACAACAAGTACGAAAATGGGATAAATTAGACATAACATAAACAGTGTGACTTTAGAATGCAGACTGAATAAAATATTCATTTTCTGTTTGAGTTAACTCTCAGTTAATTAGGCCTGATTATGCTTGAACTTGTCCCTTCATATTTAATCACTTAGTGTATCAAATAATAATTCAACATTTATTTTAAATTTTATTTAGAGGTAAAGCAAAGAACAACAAACCACACCACCCAGCAACCCACTATTTAACCCTAGCCTTAGCACAGGACAATTTACAATGACCAATTAACATACTAACCAGAATGCCTTTGAACTGTGGGAGGAAAACGGAACATCCGGAGAAAACCCACGTGCTCCTGGGGAGAACACACAACCTCTTACACTTGCTGCTGGAATTGATTTCGAACTCCAACATCCCAAGCTGTGACAGCATCGCACCAGCCACTATGCTACCATTGCACCCCTGCCAACATGCAAGCTTATTGCAAAACACTTGCAAGCTTACTGCAATAGATGTGATAATATTCAAATGTTAATACGTTTTACTTGTTCCTTTTCTTTCAGAAATTGAATGCCTTTTGGTTCATCCTCAGCCCCACAGTTACTGGAAGCCTATAATTGAGATTGCTGTGTTTTTCTTCTCTTTTGTCATCCCAGTTGTTGTCATAACTATTTGCTATACATTAATGCTCAGGCGGTTGAGAAGAGTGCGCGTGCTTTCCGGATCAAAGGAGAAGGACAGGAACCTGCGCAGAATCACAAGAATGGTCTTGGTGGTTGTTGCCGTCTTCATTATCTGTTGGACTCCAGTCCATGTTCTAGTGTTAGTGCAAGCTGTGTGTAATCGTGAAATTTTAACTATTATGCCAAGCTGGCATTTTTGTGTTGCCCTTGGCTATGCCAATAGCAGCCTCAATCCCGTCCTTTATGCCTTTCTGGATGAAAATTTCAAAAGATGTTTCAAAGAATTTTGCTTTCCCTCTGCTCTTAAATCAGAACTTAAGACATCAAATGGAATGAGAAGTATCACAAAGGGCATTGCACTCTCATGTAAGAATACAGATGGCAATGAAAATGCTGCATGACTAGAAATGGGGGCAATTTCAGCTGTTGGCCATCAGAAGAACAAAATAATCAAATATGGAGATGACCCAAACTATAGGCCTTTGAAATAAATACTACTGCTGCAATTCTAGCTCAAATAAATTAAGAACTGGTTCTTAAAAGAAAACAACTAATAAAAAGATGAATTTCAGACATTGAAAAATTGCAGTAATTGATACGAAAAATTAACAAAAATATAAACAGGCATATTAGTTCAAATTTCAAATTTTCAGACAAGTCACACTCTCCACTAATAACTTTAAGCAAATCTTTGGGCGATCAATATTTCATTTAATTGTCAGATGTAGTATATATATAAAAAATTAAATTTATTGCATGCTACTGAAATATACTGATCATTTCATCGTATGGGAACAAGTAATTAAGAGCAATGTCTGGCTTTATAAATATAATATTAAAAAGTTATTACAGTTACAGATGAATTAACTTTAAAAAAGACTTGAAAAATTTAATATTTTTGGATGCTTATGACCCAAGTTAAAATACCTAAAGCATAAGAGAAAATAAAATTGTAAAATTATTTATATGAAACATAAATTATATTTATTCAATTGTAATAAAACTTTTTATTGCAGGGCATGAGGTACTCAAAGAATCATATAATAGTGTAAGTTTGAACTTTACCTTTATTTGTGATTGTTTACAAAAGATGCAACTTTAATGCTTGCAGCATGAACCACATTCCAATATAATAGTCCAATATTCATTTTTACCAGTTTCTACTTAAACACATTTGTAAAGTGGAATAGATGATTACTGAGTATAAAAATATTATTTTAATGTTTAGAGCATATCTTTATGGGCAGTGAATACACTTACAGGGTTTAATATCAGTCTCTGTAAACAATTCCATATCAACTTCATCTTTTTGCTATTTCATAATCAGTATTTCCTGTATATAACTGGTTCACAGACCTTAAAAATATCAGATATAGGAAATGAAATTTGAGCATATTAAACATTTATAAATAATTCAAAATGTAATTTCAGGCTTTGGTCATTCAAATCACCATTTAATCATTCTCTGCAGATGGTCATTTCTATAATCACATTATACTTTTTTGAGATTAATTTTGAATGTTGTATAAATGTTTCTAATAATTTCCATTGAGGAACTTATTTTCATAGCTAAACATTTTCAAAGAGCTTTGTACAATTATTTTGCAATAGGTGCACTAATTATGTAAAAAGTATTTTATGTTAATAATTATGTGTATTAGTCGTCATAATGCAATTGTGTATTTATCTGTTAATTGAACTTAGCCAAGATTCAAGAATTGTTTTGTCTGACTGTATGTACATCTCCAAGTTAAAGCTGAGCCGTGTCATCTGTGATGCCAGAATATTCCAAAATATTTGTTGTTATTGAAATTATACACTGCAGTAAATTGAAAATGTATTGATGTTGAACTCATATTTGTCTCTTGCAACAATAAATAAAAGCTATAAATATGCTTAATTAACTCTTTATTTGATAGTCAATACTATGGTAAAACTCACACTAAACTTAAGGAATATTGTTTGATGGAAAGCTCTCAATCACTGGTGCACATACAAGAATTGCTTCTGACTTAAGGAAGCTGCAGAAAATTCCTTGGGTAGGTTGTTGAAACCCAGTTCAAAGGAGACAAACATAGGAAAGGATGTCTTCATTTCTGCTGTTACAGTGCTACAAGAAACCTAAGGCACTTGAAAATTGGAACGTTAATTAATCTCAATGGAACATAATATAGGTAATCTTAAAAAAGAAATGTCACATTTGCGCAAAGTGAATTAGGTAATAACTTCCTCCAAAACAGGTGAGATGAATCTAATGAACTATATCGCAAAATAGAAGAAGAGAAAGGTAGCTTTCCATGTAACCATATAACAATTACAGCATGGAAACAGGCCATCTCGGCCCTTCTAGTCCGTGCTGAGCTCTTACTCTCACCTAGTCCCACCAACCTGCACTCAGCCCATAACCCTCCATTCCTTTCCTGTCTATATAGCTATCCAATCTAACTTTAAATGACAACATCGAACCTGCCTCAACCACTTCTGCTGGAAGCTCGTTCCATGCAGCTACCACTCTCTGAGTAAAGAAGTTCCCCCTCATGTTACCCCTAAACTTTTGCCCTTTAACTCTCAACTCATGTCCTCTTGTTGAATCTCCCCCACTCTCAGTGGAAAAAGCCTATCCACGTCAACTCATAATTTTAAATACCTCATAATTTTAAATACCTCTATCAAGCCCACCTTAACCTTCTACGCTCCAAAGAATAAAGACCCAACTTGTTCAACCTTTCTCTGTAACTTAGGTGATTAATCCCAGGTAATATTCTAGTAATTCTTCTCTGTACTCTCTCTATTTTGTTGACATCTTTTCTATAAGTCGGTGACCAAAACTGTATGCAATTCTCCAAATTTGGCCTTACCAATGCCTTGTACAATTTCAACATTACATCTCAACTCCTATACTCAAGGCTCTGATTTATAAAGGCCAGCATACCAAAAGCTTTCTTCACCACCCTATCCACATGAGATTCCACCTTCAGGGAACTATGCACCATTATTCCTAGATCCCTCTGTTCTGCTGCATTCTTCAATGCCCTACCATTGACCATGTATGTCCTATTTTGATTAGTCCTACCAAAATGTAGCACCTCACACTTATCAGCATTAAACTCCATCTGCCATCTTTCAGCCCACTCTTCTAACTGGCCTAAATCTATCTGCAAGCTTTGAAAACCTACTTCATTATCCACAACTCCACCTATCTTATATCATCTGCATACTTACTCATCCAATTTACCACCCCATCATCCAGATCATTAATGTATATGACAAACAACAATGGACCCAGTACAGATCCCTGAAACACACTAGTCACCGACCTCCAAACTGACAAACAGTTATCCACCACTACTCTCTGGCATCTCCCATCCAGCCACTGCTGAATCCATTTTACTACTTCAATATTAATACCTAACAATTGAACCTTCCTAATTAACCTTCCATGTGGAACCTTGTCAAAGGCCTTACTGAAGTCCATACAGACAACATCCGCTGCTTTACCCTCGTCAACTTTCCTAGTAACCTCTTCAAAAAATTCAATAAGATTTGTCAAACATGACCTTCCACGCACAAGTCCATGTTGACTGTTCCTGATCAAACCCTGTCTATCCAGATAATTATATATACCATCTCTAAGAATACTTTCCTTCAATTTACCCACCACTGACATCAAATTTACAGGCGGCTAATAGCTAGGTTTACTCTTAGGACCCTTTTTAAACAATGGAATAACATGAGCAATACGCCAATCCTCTGGCACCATCCTCGTTTCTAATGACATTTGAAATATTTCCGTCAGAGCCCCTGCTAATTCCACATTAACTTCCCTCAAGGAATTAGGGAATATCCTGTCAGGACCCGGAGACTTATCCACTTTTATATCCCTTAAAAGCGCCGGTACTGCCTCTTCTTTAATCGTCATAGTTTCCATAACTTCCCGACCTGTTTCCCTTATCTTACACAATTCAATATCCTTCTCCTTAGTGAATACCGAAGAAAAGAAATTGTTCAGAATCTCCCCCATCTCTTTTGGCTCCAGACATAGCTATCCATTCTGATTCTCTAAGGGACCAATTTTATCCCTCACTATCCTTTTGCTATTAATAATTGTAGAAACCCTTTGGGTTTATTTTCACCTTACATGCCAAAGCAACCTCATATCTCCTTTTAGCTTTTCTAATTTCTTATTCTTTTTACGTTCTTTATGTTCCTCGAGCACCTCATTTACCCCATGCAGCCCATATTTATTGTAGATACTTCTTATTCCGAACCAAGTTTCCAATATCCCTTGAAAACCATGGCTGTCTCAGACTTTTAACCTTTCCTTTCAACCTAACAGGAACATAATGATACTGTACCCTCAAAATTTCACCTTTAAATGACCTCCATTTCTCTATTAGATCCTTCCCATAAAACAAGTTGTCCCAATCCACTCCTTCTAAATCCTTTCGCATCTCCAATCAAAAGTTAGCCTTTCTCCAATCAAAAATCTCAACCCTGGGTCCAGACCTATCCTGCTCCATATTTATATTGAAACTAACTGATGCTTTCAGCATCAGATCAGGAGCATTGATAACTGCACCACAGCACACTACTTCTTGCTTTGTAATATTTATTCTTTTGTTGGAAAAAAAGCAATATCCATAAAATGTGAAAGCCAGATTTCTGCTGAATACATTGAAAGGAAATCAAATTGCTGCTATGTTTAATAAAGAACAAAACAAGTTGGAAATGGCCATTGATACCATCAGTTTTTTTAGACTGTGTACAAAACTCCCAAGTTATTAAAACTCCCCTTAAACTAATACTTAATACTTAAATGGACCTGATGTTGACAATTGCAATATATATTTCTAACGTGCATTATTTCAACAGACCTATTAATGATAAAATTCTTAACACCTTAATAGCTTACTAATGCTGGCCAAAAGGAAGATCAAATTTCATCCTTAAATTGTTTAATTTTCATTTATAATTCATTCCTAATATAACAGCAGTGCTCTAGCAACTCCTGTAAATTTAAGCGGTTTGCAAGCCAGAAGTTACTGTCTGAGGACTGAGATCTTAAATACTTCTGGTCTGGGCATGAGATTTAATAAGCTAGGAAACCCCAAGTTTCTCTCTTCCTCAGGATACCCACAATGGTCTGTGAGAATGTACTTATGTAGCTAATCTCTGATTGAAGACAAATGACATGCTACTTCAAGTTTCTCCTTTATTGTTACTCCTGCAGAAATATCAAGCAGTTCAGAATTGTTCTGTATGTGGTCTTGTATCATCGATTGTAGTGTGATAATTAAGAAGGTTTCCAACTGTGCATCTGAAATCTTCCCTTTGAGGCAGCATAGTGTTTTGTGGCAGTCCGTAGAGAAGAATAATCATTTTAAATCACTTTGTTTACTGGTAAAATAATGCAACTGCGTTCAGATCAGTCTGTATAATATCATGAATCAACTCATTTTCTCTGGTGGTCCCATGAAGCCAGTGACCAGGGCCAGTAGATACAATGCACTGTACTGTTCAGATACATTCTAGAGTTACACCGTATAGCAAATACTAATTTTAACAGCTGCCAATCTTCAAACCTCAATGTGGATTGTAGATTGAATTTAAAATGCAGCTCTGAACAATGGCCTTCCATTTGACCACCTGCAGAAGCCTCCATATGCATGAATGATGCGCAGAGTCAGTGGGAATTAACATTCATTTTGAATGCCTGGAGTGTGGGTGCAAAGAAGGTGTTCGAAGCACTGTAGATGCATTGTAACTGTAGAATTGCCCTGCTGTCAGCTTTGATCTTTAGCATTTAAAAATGTCACACAATATTGGGTCAAGCAGGCCTCTTCTTCCAAGAGTATCTCAGAATGCTTGTTTTTGCTGAATAAAATACTTATATATCATTAGCTTTAGTGTCTCTCCAGTGACTTTGTTCATGTCACAACAATTCTATAGCTTCAGACAGCCATCCTCTCAGCATTACAGTTTAACCCACACCAACACAAAGAAAATGCTGGAGGAAGTCAACAAGTCAGCCAGTATCTACGAAGGGGGAAAAACAGACAACATTTTTGGCCAACACCCTTCAATGGGTCCTGATAAAGAGTTTTGGCTTGAAACACTGAAAATTTCCTTCCACTACAAAGAAGTTGCCTAACTTGCTGAGTTCCTCCAGCATTTGGTGTCCATTGTGCAAGATTTCCAGCATCTACAGAATTTCTTGTGTTTATGATTTACAGGTCAACCCATTCCTCACCCACATTCATATTCCCCAAAACTTACCAGTACTACCCAAACCTTGTGCACTCATTTTACAAACTGTTTCACATCCAAAGTTCGAATATCAAATTCAAAGTAGATTTATCATACATACAGTATGCATCACAACATACCACCCTAAGATTAATTCTCTTGCAGCTGTTTCAGGTAGACTGGATGATGCTGGAAACAGAGATCTAAAAGGAACAGTTTCCTTTTGCTCTGCTGTCTGTCCGAGATGAGCAGCTTACACTGCCTTTATTCTGTTTTATGATAGAATGTAAGCTTTGCCATGAACTTGATTAAGATGTAAATCAATTCACAAGTAAATGCCTACCAACTACTTATCATCCTCATGACTTCAACCACCAAAATATACTCATGGTTTACACACACAGTTTTCATGATACTATTTGCGAAAAATAGATCAATCCAGGATAGAAAATTTTCAGAGGAATACTGACACTACTTACATGTGCACAAATCTACTTGATTTCAGCACTGAAGTTGATAAAAAGGGTTGTCTTTCCTATCTAACTGAAATGGAATTTATTGATAACATTTTTGCCTATCTTAGTTCTGAAAAATTTTGAAACGATTTTGTTTTTCATCTCACTTGAAAAGGATGATTGGGTTTTGAGCTAACAATAGCCTCATGTGAAATGATTTCAGCATGGTCTGATGAAACTCCTTAGAAAAGTGTTGTTATTCAACTCACATTCGTAACCAGAGGAAGATCTGAAATTAAAAAGGATAATTGAAACAGCAGAGATGTTAACTTGGTACAAGCTTGTTGATTGTAAACTAAAATTGCTGGTAATAATTAATACCCTTTCATTGTGAGTCCATATCTCAAATGTAAGATAAATTTAACCGTAATGAGAAGTACTCAATGCTTCATTTCTACAAGACCTTCAAGTACACAAAGCAGATCAGTGGCAGCTGAAATATTGTCTGGAGATTCAAAACTCTGCCTCAAGCAGTAAAAATATTACCAATGCATGGATGGAGTCGAAGGAAGATTACAGAAAGCTATAACATGAAACAAAGCCATACAGGCCTTCATAACACCATGAGTCATGGGAGTATAATTAGACCATTTGGACAATTAAGTTTGTTCCACCATTCAGTTATAGCCGATTTATTTTCCCTGTCAATCTTATTCTCCTGTCTTCTCCTGTAAACTTTGACACCCTTACTAATCAAGAAACTATCATCCTCTGCTTTAAATCTACCCATAGACACGATGTCCATGGATGTCTGTGATGATGAATTCCACAGATTCACCATCCTCTGCCTAAAGAAATTCATTTTCATCTCTGTTCTAAATATTCTGAGGCTGTGCCCTCTGGCCCTAGACTCCTCCACTATTGGGAACATCCTCTCCATTTCCACTCTTTCTAGAACTATCTAAATTAGGTAGGCTTCAATCAGATAACACTGCATCTTCTAACTTCAAGTGAGTACGGGACCCAGGGCAATCAAATGTCCCACATATGTTAACACTTTGATTCTTGTAAAACTCCTCCGCACCATCTCCAATCTCAGAAGATCACATCTTAGTTATGGGGATAAAAATGCTCACAATACTTCAGATGTGGTCTGACCAATACTTTATAAAGTTTCAAGCATTACATCCTTCCTTTTATATTCCAGTCCTCTCAGACTGAATGCTGCTGACTCGGACTGCAAGTTAACCGGTAGGGATCCTGCACTAGGAGTCCCGAACCCCTTTGCACCTCCAAAATCTGCACTCGTTCCTCATTTAGAAAATAGTCTACTTCTTTAATCCTTCTACCAAAGTGCATGGCATTCCGTCTGCCATTTCTTTGCCCATTCTCCTTCTTTCCAAGTCCTTCTGCAACATATCTGATGCCTCAATATGACGGTACCTGCCCCTCCACCTATTTTTGTATCATCCGCAAACTAGACCACAATGCCATCCATATCATTAGCACCAAGTCTAGGCCAACTCTGTGCAAAAGCAATCTCACTAGCCCCACCTACTTTCACCCTCCTCATGGGCATACAATACTTTTACCTCTTGGACCCAGAATGTACTGCCGAGAAGATCAGGAACAAGGAGCTGGAACAGTCCTAATCCCATATCACCTCAACAGTACATTCTAGGTCCTAATCGATGAAGGCACTTAATGAAAAATATTTTTTCTTTATGAAGCTTTTGATAATCACTTTCATTCTGTGCCCTCTGATTCTTGACCGCTCTGTCAATGGGAAAACCTTACCTTCATGATTTAAAATACTACTATCAGATCCCCTCACAATTCCCTCTGTTGCAAAAAGAAAATAGCCCTCAGACCAGCCAAATCCATCATCCTTAGAATCATTTGGGGAAATGATATGGGCCATTGCATATCATCTTGATCATGTTACCAAAATAAAGCATGTACTTGCTAAAGATGGAATGCAATATAAATTTACCACACAGATTTGGTTTACTAAATGAAGAGGGAATGAGTTGTATGGACCTGCATCTCTAGAATGAGTCCTCTCCCCTTCTCTCTCCCCCTCTTACATTATATCACATTGTAACTCAAAAATTTTTTTAGAAAGGGTGGATGAAGATTTATATTCACAGTCCTGGAACTTCCTACCCAGAGGAATAGTAAGGGTACTTTCACCAGAAATACTGCAGCAATTTAAGAAGGTAGCTCATCACACTTCTTAAGGGCAATTAAAGACAGGGTTTGCTTTTGTTTGAATGAAAATAACACAATCTCCAATTTTATTTTGGCCAGGTCTCCATTGCTACCTCATGATCATAACCACATATGATTAATTGTCCACGCAGTCTTATTTAATACTTTTTACATGTTTGCAAACACTCTAAACCTATCTTATGCTTTCTTGTTCTTACTTTTAGTTTATTCTAACTCATGCTATTTCTTGCTCCAATGATATTTGTCTATCCAGTCTTTTGTATGCTTTTCCCCTCCTTTTTATGGTGCATTCCATCTGCCACTTGCCTTATAAAGTGGTTAAGATTCGATGAGAAAAAAAAAATAGACTAAACATATCAATATTGGCGGAGCCTTTGGTAACTGACTCTGTGTAATAATCTTCTTCTAGTCAGTTTATTTTTAAAATTGATGGAAAGAAAAGAGAATGTCAGCTTGAGGTAGAATGCAGCTAACACCGATAATACTAAATAGAAGATCTAAATGACAGAAGCAGATAAGATACATGAAGGGCATGACAAAGGGAAGAGAGTACTAGAGAATGCAAGGTGTGTCTTTGAGTGGAGAACAGTGCTACTATCACTGCAGGCTTACTGAAGTGACTAGTATTCACTGTAGACCAACAAGCTTGCTTCAAATGAAGAGAGAAGGAGCCATGCTAATAATGTATGCTTCTGTGCATTAAAGACACCATCCAAAAGCAAGTGATAGAAAAATGCAGGGCTATGGAGTAGGGAAGGGCTATAATAATCTTGGAGTAGATTAAAATACCAGCAAAACATTGTGGCTGAAGGGCCAGTGCTGTGATGTTGTGTTGTTTGATCGATATCCTAAACACAAGTGATCAGCTGATATTAGGATTTCAACATAATACTCTTTTGACACCAGGGATGCATGCCACAGCAAAATTATAGACAGACTCAGTGACGTGTAGATAAACATCACTTCACACCAGTGATTCAGTTTAGTTCAGTAAAAATTCTCAATCTGTTCAAAATCATTTAATCACAATTATTATAGCACCTTTAAAATAATAACTGCAAATTTAGATTGATTTGATTTTAGCTATAGCCAGCAGCTATAGCTAATCCACTTATGGATTACTTTATAAATATAACTAATGTACCACAAACAACAGGAATTCTGCAGATGCTGGAAATTCAAGCAACATACATCAAAGTTGCTGCTGAACGCAGCAGGCCAAGCAGCATCTATAGGAAGAGGCGCAGTCGACGTTTCAGGCCGAGACCCTTTGTCAGGACTAACTGAAGGAAGAGTGAGTAAGGGATTTGAAAGCTGGAGGGGAAGGGGGAGATGCAAAATGATAGGAGAAGACAGGAGGGGGAGGGATAGAGCCGAGAGCTGGACAGGTGATAGGCAAAAGGGGATACGAGAGGATCATGGGACAGGAGGCCTAGGGAGAAAGACGGGGGGGGGGGTGACCCAGAGGATGGGCAAGAGGTATATTCAGAGGGACAGAGGGAGAAAAAGGAGAGTGAGAGAAAGAATGTGTGCATAAAAATGAGTAACAGCTGGGGTACGAGGGGGAGGTGGGGCCTAGCGGAAGTTAGAGAAGTCAATGTTCATGCCATCAGGTTGGAGGCTACCCAGACGGAATATAAGGTGTTGTTCCTCCAACCTGAGTGTGGCTTCATCTTTACAGTAGAGGAGGCCGTGGATAGACATGTCAGAATGGGAATGGGATGTGGAATTAAAATGTGTGGCCACTGGGAGATCCTGCTTTCTCTGGCGGACAGAGCGTAGATGTTCAGCAAAGCGGTCTCCCAGTCTGCGTCGGGTCTCACCAATATATAAAAGGCCACATCGGGAGCACCGGACGCAGTATATCACCCCAGTCGACTCACAGGTGAAGTGATGCCTCACCTGGAAGGACTGTTTGGGGCCCTGAATGGTGGTAAGGGAGGAAGTGTAAGGGCATGTGTAGCACTTGTTCCGCTTACACGGATAAGTGCCGGGAGGGAGATCAGTGGGGAGGGATGGGGGGGACGAATGGACAAGGGAGTTGTGTAGGGAGCGATCCCTGCGGAATGCAGAGGGGGGGGTGGGAAAGATGTGCTTAGTGGTGGGATCCCGTTGGAGGTGGCGGAAGTTACGGAGAATAATATGTTGGACCCGGAGGCTGGTGGGGTGGTAGGTGAGGACCAGGGGAACCCTATTCCTAGTGGGGTGGTGGGAGGATGGAGTGAGAGCAGATGTACGTGAAATGGAGGAGATGCGTTTAAGAGCAGAGTTGATAGTGGAGGAAGGGAAGCCCCTTTCTTTAAAAAATGAAGACATCTCCCTCGTCCTAGAATGAAAAGCCTCATCCTGAGAGCAGATGCGGCGGAGACGGAGGAATTGCGAGAAGGGGATGGCGTTTTTGCAAGAGACAGGGTGAGAAGAGGAATAGTCCAGATAGCTGTGAGAGTCAGTAGGCTTATAGTAGATATCAGTGGATAAGCTGTCTCCAGAGACAGAGACAGAAAGATCTAGAAAGGGGAGGGAGGTGTCGGAAATAGACCAGGTAAACTTGAGGGCAGGGTGAAAGTTGGAGGCAAAGTTAATAAAGTCAACGAGTTCTGCATGCGTGCAGGAAGCAGCGCCAATGCAGTCGTCGATATAGCGAAGGAAAAGTGGGGGACAGATACCAGAATAGGCACGGAACATAGATTGTTCCACAAACCCAACAAAAAGGCAGGCATAGCTAGGACCCATACGGGTGCCCATAGCTACACCTTTAGTTTGGAGGAAATGGGAGGAGCAAAAGGAGAAATTATTAAGAGTAAGGACTAATTCCGCTAGACGGAGCAGAGTGGTGGTAGAGGGGAACTGATTAGGTTTGGAATCCAAAAAGAAGCGTAGAGCTTTGAGACCTTCCTGATGGGGGATGGAAGTATATAAGGACTGGACATCCATGGTGAAAATAAAGCGGTGGGGGCCAGGGAACTTAAAATCATCGAAAAGTTTAAGAGCGTGAGAAGTGTCACGAACATAGGTCGGAAGGGATTGAACAAGGGGTGATAAAACAGTGTCGAGGTATGCAGAAACGAGTTCGGTGGGGCAGGAGCAAGCTGAGACAATAGGTCGGCCAGGACAGGCAGGTTTGTGGATCACAGGTAGGGCATCAGCCATCCTTACCTGGTGTAGTGTTAATATGCTCAGCTACACACCAATGTTCTCAGAGAGAGCGATCACAACTCCTTGACCTACAGCCTTGGACTAGGATAGAAGCAGATAGTATAACAAAGTTTTTAATTGAGGAAGTGGCTAATTATAATGCAATTAGGCAGGAACTAGGGAGTGTAAATTGGGAACAGATGTTCTCATGGAAATACACCATGAAAATGTGGAGGTTGTTTAGGCAGCACTTCCATCATTGATGGCTCCTTAAGGTTGTTATCGCCAGGGAAGGTCATGGAGATAACCTCCCACTACCTACTAAATGCTCCCAGCTGCGGGGCGGGGGTGTTAAACTAGCCTTGAAGGAAAAAGTCAGGAACATGGAGCATATAATCAGGAAACTGCAAGGAGCAATTGATGAAGTGGTGTTATGATTGGGGATGTGGATTTTCAGTAGAAAAAACTCAAACTGTATTTTTCACCAGGAAAAGAATTGAGGTAGGGAAGAAGTTAAGGATGTATGGGATTGAATTAGAAAGGGTTGGATCATTTAAATTTCTAGGAGTTGTATTTGATTCATGATTAACATGGGCAGACCATATCAGGAAAGTTGAGGAGAAATGTAAAACAAGTAATAAATGTGATGAGATGTTTGACTGGTAGGGAATGGGGAGCAAGTTGTTCAGCATTGAAGAGAATGTATGTGGCTTTAGTAAGATCTGTGTTGGATTATGGGAATATAGCATATGGATCAGCAGCGAGGTCTCTCATAAGGAAACAAGATGTGATTCAGGCTCAGGCTTTGAGAACACCAGTATCAACCCTACAGGTAGAAGTGGGAGTAATGCCTTTGGAACTAAGAAGGATGAATTGATGGCAAACTCTGGGCCAAGTTGCAGGGGCACAATGATTCTCACCCTGCAAAAGGAGTGTTGCAGGAGTGCAAGGAAAATGGGAGGTTTCAGAGGGATAACTTTAGTCGGGTAGGGAATGATATTGCTAAAGAATGTGGAGTGCTTGATCTAAGGATAAGTCCTTCAGTAGTTTATCCGGTTGTAGCTCCATGGAAGCTTGTATGGCCTGACATAGACTGGCATTTGTTAGAGGTAAAAAGGAAAGGAAAATATAAAACTGATTTGGTAAGTGCATTTTACTGTCATGAGATGGAAAATATAGTGGTTGTACTCAGATTTACACAGATGGTGCAAAGGAACCTGAAACAGGAGTGACAGGATTTGGGGTTGCTATACCAGCAAAAGAAATTGGAATCAGCAGAAGAACATCTAATAAGTTAGGGGTGTTTACAGTGGAGATGCTGGCAGTGTTGGTTGCGTTGCGACGGGTGGAGAAAGCCAGACAAGTCAAAGTGTTGATATGCTCAGATTCATCCTCGGTTCTAGCAAGTTTAAGGTCTTTTTACTCAAACAGTCAGCAAGTACTTTATGAGGTGCTTCAGTCAGTCACAAGAATTGCAAATCAGGGAGGTCAGGTAAAATTTCTATGGGTTCCAGCACATGTAGGGGTGAAGGGGAATGAGAGGGTGGATGAGTTGGCAAAGAGGGTGTTAAAGAAAGGAAATATAGAAATGCACATTAGTATCAGTAAAGCAGAGGTTAAGTGTGTAATCTGGGAAAAAAAATCAACCAACTGTGGCAAGAAAGATGGGACAGGGAGGGGAAAGGGAGGCATTTATATCAAATACAAAGGAGTGTTGCAGGTACTAGGGTAGGTAGTGGATACAGAAGAGAGGAAACTGTGTGGACTAGGTTAAGTCTGGGGGCACTGTGCATTAAACAAAACATTGAAAATGATAGGGAAACACCAGACAGGATTGTGTGAGGAATGTCAGGAAGAGGAGTCAGTAGAACATGTAGTTCTGAATTGCAGGAAGTATGGGAAACAGAGAGAGATGATGAGAATTAATCTAAGGGAATTGGGGGTGCAGGAATTCACATTAAAAGGGTTGCTGAGCATGGGTGAGGTAGCACAGGTCAGGGTATTTTTAGCTTTCTTAAGGGGTACAGGGTTTTTTTTTATAGGATATGATGGATAAGCAGGAATAAGGTACTAGGGTGGCCAAAGATGGGAGGATAAAGTTTAGGGGTGTGTGTGTGTGAGAGAGATATTGGGTGAAGGGATTTAGAATGTAACTCTACTGCCACCTTCTGCTCCGGAGTATGCAATAATGCACCATTAAGCTGGGTGCCAACTGCCGTAAAACAAGATGGGGAAGGAGAAGGAGAAGGGGTTAAACTAGAGCTGCAAGAGGATGGGAACCAGAATACCGGAACAGATAGTGGAAAGGTTGTGGAGACAGATATTGTTAACATCTCAGACAAAGTCAGGGATCAAAAAGGTCGAGCATAGAGCAACTAATGTCTGAGCTGCGTATACTTCAATTCAAGAAATGTCATAGGAAAGGCGGATGAGCTCAGGGCATGGATCAACTCCTGGAATTAAGATATTGTAGCCATTAATGAGACTTATTTGCAGGAAAGGCAACTCAATATTTTGGGGTTCTATTGTTTCAAATGCGACAGAACAGGAGGCATTAAAGGAGGCGGGGTGGCATTATTAGTCGGGGAGAATGTCATATTAGTGCTCAGTCATGACAGACTGGAGAATTCGTACAGTGAGGCTTTTTGGGTGGAACTGAATAATAAGAAAGATATGACAACATTAATAGGGCTCTGCTACAGACTACCCAACAGTCTAAGGGATTCAGAGGAAAAAAATTGTAGAGAGATTGCAGTCTGTTGCAAGAAACATAAGGTTGTTACAGTAGGTGATTTTACTTCTCTACTTATTGACTAGGATTTCTATACTGTAAAAAGACTAGACTTTGGGAATAAACCCTTAAGAAAATTCCAGAACTAGAATCCCAAGGGCTCTAGATTGAGTTCAATGCTGTCTGGCAACTCCTTGATGCCACTGGTGCCAAATTGTATCAGACTCTGGTCAAGCAGATGCATGGAGACGGGGAACCTGCTATTTAAGACCATAAGATACAGGAGCAGAAGTAAGCTATTTGGCCCATTGAGTCTGCTCCACCATTTCATCATAGTTGATGCATTTTCCCTTTCAGATCCAGTCTCCTGACTTCTCCCTGTATCCCTTCATGCCCTAACCAGTCAATAATCTATCCCCTGCACTAAATATACATAAGGACTTGGCCTCCACAGCTGCCTGTGGCAATGAATTCCACAGATTCACCAGTCTCTGGCAAAAGAAATTCCTCATCTCCATTCTAAATGGACACTCCTCTATTCTCTCTAGTCTTAGACTCTCCCATCACCTCCATATCCACTCTATCAAGGCCTTTAACATTTGATAGGTTTCATTCTTCTGTATTCTAGTGAATACAGGCCCAGAGCAATCAAACACCCTTCATATGACAGGCCATTCAATCCTGGAATCCTTTTTGTGAACCTCCTTTGAACCCTCTCCAGCACATCCTGTCTAAGATAACTGCTCACAATAGTGAGGATTCACCCAGTGCTTTGTAAAGTCACAACATTATATCCTTGATTTTACCTTCTAGTCCTCTTGAAATGAATGCAAACATCGCAATTGCCTTCCACATCACAGACTCAATCTGTAAATTAACTTTTATGGAATCCTGCACAACGACTCCCAAGTCCCCTTGCACCTCAGATTTTTGCATTTGCTCTCCATTTAGAAAATAGTCAACCTGTCAGTCAAGGTTGACAGTGGATGTTGTGTCCCAGCTATCTACATGATACACAAGCCAGTATGCAAGTCAGAAGGAGAAGGGGAAAAACACAGCCAGTGCAGAGTACACCTGTGGGTGTTCTGCTCAATAATAATCATACAATTTTAGATACTATTGAGGGGGCGAGCTACCAAGGGGAAGCCACTGGCACTAAGTCTGGTGCTGTGGCTCAAAAGAGCAGAGAGGTGGAGAGGAGTGAAGAATTGATAGGAGATTCCATAGTCAGAGGAACAGATATGTGGTTTTGTGGGTGCAATAGAGACACTCAGATGGTATGTTGCTTCCCTGATGCCAGGATCAGTGATGTCAAGGGCAAGGGTAAGAAGCTATAGGTATTGGTACAGCTTGGCCAATAGGCTGACCCTGGACTTATTTCCTGGCATAATTTACATATTACTATTTAATTATTTATGGTGCAACTGTAACGAAAACCAATTTCCCCCGGGATCAATAAAGTATGACTATGACTATGACTATATTGGCCTTAATGACATAGGTAGACAAGGTGAGGAGGTCCTGAAGAGGAGCTTGGTAGAAAGTTGAGAGACAGGATCTCCAGGGTAGTAATCTCTGCCTGTGCCACATGCAGGTGAGGGTAACAGCAGCGTGATTTGACAGGTGAATACTCAGCTGAGGAACAGGTGCAGAGTCAGGGGTTCAGATTTATGGATCATTGGGATCTCTTCTAGGGAACGTACAGCCTGTACAAATGGAACGGGTTACACTTCAATCAGAGTGGATCCGATATCCTTGCAGGCTGCTTGGCTAGAGTTGTTCGGGTGTGTTTAAATTAATTTGACAGGGGTATGGGAACCGGAGTGATAGTGTTGAAGATGAGATAGCTGATTTAGAAACAGAGGCAATGAGACTCATAGCAAGGAAGGACTGATAATAGGCCAACATTGCAGTCAATAGGGTGAGTTGCATGATAAAAGGTGGACAAAATCAAAAAGGGTGAAGACAGAACTGAAGGTGTTATATTTCAATGCATGCAGTTTATGGAATGAGGTAGATGAACTTGCAGCACAGTTACAGATTGGCATGTATGATGTTGTAGCCATCACTGAATCATTGCTGAAAGAAGGTTATAGCAGGGAGCTTAATGTCTAAGGATACATATTGTATTGAAAGGACAGACAGAAAGGGGTATCATTGCTCTGATGGTAAAAAATGAAATCAAATCATTAGAGAGAAGTGACATAGGGTTGGAAGGTGTTGAATCATTATGGATACAGTGAAAGACCTGCAAGGGTAAAAAAAAACCCTGAAGGGAGCTATGTACATACATCTATTGATGCTTCTGGACACATCCTCTGGAATCATCGGGTGTTTCGGGTCTTTCAACATCACACAACCTCCTCCAGGTGACCCACCCGGGGCTGATCAGACCCCAGCTTGTGTCCAGATGGCTAGCTACTTATGACTTCATGGCTCCCCTCTTTTGAGCCACAGCCATCTTGAGGCCCTCTCTGCTGCATCGGTTGTACTTCAGATGGCTCTCCTCTTCCTCTCTCCCTCGATGTCCAAATTGCTGAAGGCTCTAACTAAAGAATGGGCTATGAATCCCCTACAACCAACCTCCACTGGGAGACACCTCGCTCTCCATCCAGCCTGCTGACAGTTGCTGACCAGTCCTGCATACTTGGAGAGCTTCCGTTCAAAGGCCTCTTCCAAGCTATCTTCCCATGGGACTGTCAGCTCCAGCAGCACCACTTGCTTAGTAGACTCAGACACTAGGACAATGTCTGGTCGCAGGGTGGTGGCTGCGATATGGTTGGGGAACTTCAGCTGTCCTTCGAGGTCCACCAACAGCTGCCAGTCCCTTGCAGAGGTCAGAATGCCTGCAGATGTTCTTTTGGCAGGTATTGGCTGCTCCCCAGCTCTGACAAAGGCAATGGTCTGCTTGGAGGGTCGGGACCGCTTCGCCCACTCAACTCCTGCACTGACGGCTTCAGCGATGATCTTCAGGACCTGATCATGCCTCCACCTGTACCGTCCCTCACCAAGCGCCCTTGCACAGCCGCTGAGGATGTGCTCCAAGGTTCCTCACTTGGAGCACAGTGGGCACGCAGATGACTCTGCCTTGCCCCATGTGTGCAGGTTTGATGGGCTTGGAAGCACGTCGTACACTGCCTGGATGAGAAATTGGATGCGGTGTGGTTCGGCTTTCCAAAGATCAGCCCAGGTCACTTTCCTCTCAACCGCATTCTCCCATCTTGTCCAAGCTCCCTGTTGCTTCATTCCCACCGCCTTGCAGGCTCTCATCTCCTCCACTACTGCTCTCACCTCCTCCTGAACTAGACGACGCCTTTCCTTTCCTCTGGTGTCCATTTGGGGAATTGGAAAGGATCCTAGCCCAGCTCGGCCTTGTGTGACCACTCCCACCAGCCTCCTGTGATGCAGCCTCCCTCTGCCTCCTGAACAGCTTCCTCTGCCCTCCACTTCCTGCCAGTCCTCACTTGGATCCCTGCTCTAGCCACCTTCGGGTCACTTGAGTCCCTATACTGTAGCACTTCTCTGGCTCTTGTTACCTTGAATTCTTCCTCCAAGGATTTGAAGAGCAGTTGCAGTTTGTTGTGGTGTCCATAGAGTGCGATGCTGCTCAGGCTCTTTGGCAGCCCCAGCCATCTCCTGAGGTGGTTGCTAACCCTCCTCTCTAAGGTTTCGACTGTCGAGATCGGAACTGCATAGACGAGGAGGGGCCACAGGATTCTGGGAAGAATGCCGTGCTGATACACCCAGGCTTTAAACTTCCCAGGTAGGCCAGACTTGTCCACAGATTTCAGCCAGCCATCCAACTCGGTGCAGATTGCCTGAATGGATGTTGTGTCCCTTAAAGAGCTGTCAAAAACTTTGCCTAAGCTCTTGACTGGCTTTTCTGTGATGGTTGGGATGGCTGTGCCTGCGATGCTGAACTGGAACTTGTCCTCCACCTTCCCTTTCCTCAGCACCATCGATCTTGATTTGGCAGGTTTGAAACGCATCCAGGCCCACTCCACCAGCTTTTCGAGCCCTTGCAGAATCCTCCGGCAGCCTGGGACTGATTCTGTGGTGACTGTGAGGTCATCCATGAATGCCCTGATAGGTGGTTGCCGTTGAGCGGAATTCATTCTGGGCCCTCTGAATTCTGGTTCAGCAGACTTAGTGAGCATGTTCATGGCTAGGGAGAACAGTGTCACTGAGATAGTGCACCCTGTGATGCTGCCGATCTCCACCTTGTGCCAGGTTGATGTAATTGCTTCTGAAGAGACCCTCATCCTGAAGTTGCTGTAATAATCAGCGATGAGGTCTCTGATTCTGCTGGGGACGTGATGTTTGGTCAGTGTGAGCTGCACCAGCTTGTGCCGAATGGAGCCATATGCATTTGCCAGGTCGAGACACAACACTGACAGGTTGCCCTTGTTCTCTCTGGCCTCCCTGATGAGCTGTGTCACCACACCGATGTGCTCCAGACAGCCCGGCATCCCTGAAATGCCACCCTTCTGGACTGATGTATCAATATAGGTGTTCCTTGCTAGGTAAGTGCACAGCCGATTGGAAACAGCACTGAAGAAGATCTTCACCTCGACACACAGCAGGGAGATGATGCGAAACTGATCTATCTGGGTGGCATTTTCCTCCTTCGGGATCCACACTCCTTCAGCCACTCTCCACTGTTCTGGGATCTTCCCCCTTCTCCAGAAGATTCTCAAGATCTTCCACAGACGCAGCGGGAGTTTGGGGCAGTTCTTGTACACTTTGTAGAGGTGTTGCTTGGTCCTGGAGCCGAGCTTGCCTTTGCTTTGCGGACGACCTCTCTGACTTCCTTTAGTTGCAGCTCTGACATGTCGAACTGCACATCCGGTTCAGGTGGGTCTATTAGGATGTCGCACCCTCCCAACTCCTGCACTCTTTCGGGATCATTATATATCTTCTTCAGATGTTGGTCTATGTCTTCCTGCGAACAGGCCAGTTTCCCACTGCGCTTCTCCCCCAGCAACTCCTTGGTGAACTTGAAGGGGTTGGCGATAAAGGCAGCACGTTTTCGAGCCCTTTCATGACGCCGCCTCCGATGCCACTCTGCCCGGCGGAGGATCCTGATCTTCTTTCGTAGTATGCACATCAGCTGGGCCAAGCCAATGCACTCCTCTTCTCCTGCCTCCTTGTATTGGGACTTCAGCACTTTCATCTCCTGCCTGATGTTGTGGATCCTCAATGCTCTTCGGTTCTTCGAGTAAGATGTTTTGGAGCCTTCCTTCTCCTCTTCTCCGAACCGTTCAGCTGCGATACTAACAATAATTGTTGTCATGGCTTGCAGCTTCCTATCAACCCCTCCCTTCGCCATTGCCTCCAGAATTTGGTTAACATCGTCATCAAACTGCTTCCACAGTGAAGTCATGTTAGCTGCAGGCCATTTGATCCGCCTCCTGTTAGACTTCATGTTAGAGGGGTTAGTTTGCAACACTTGGAGGTTCCGGGCCCTATGGAGTGACTCTGGGCCTGGCCCCTCCTTCGTCTCACCAGGTTGGACACCTGCGCGTTGTGCTGCTCCTGCTCCCGCCAGACACTTCATCCTCGCTGGTGGATCTTCAAGCCGCGATTGTTCTTGCAGATTTTACCGCATGCACACTGCTTCCTCATCGTTGTTTGTCCATTGCCTGGGTCTGATGTCGTTGTGTCCATCCGACTGGGGTGCTCATCCTCCCCCTGTCTCAGGCACCCCTGGGGGTATCTTTTCCTTAGATTCTGTGTGGCTTTTGTGGGGGTCCTCCTCTCAGAGGACGCAGATTGGGTTGCCAGTCCGTTCTGCCCTGGTTTCCGTCTCTCCAGGCTGTCACTGACTCTCCCGTCGTCACCACTCTTTTCGTTGTTGTCACACATAAAACATTAGTGAGGAAGTGGTCTGTAAGTTACAATGGGAGATAGAAAATGCACGACAAAAGGCAATATTACAATAGTCATGGGGGATTTCAATATGGAGGTAGGTTGGGAAAATCAGGTTGATGTTGGATTCCAAGAGGGATAGTTTCTAGAATGCCTACACGATGGCTTTTTTAGAGCAGTTTATGGTTTAGCTCACTAGGGGATCAGCTATTCTGGATTGGGTGTTGTGCAATGAACTAGAACTGATTACAGAGCTTAAGGTAACAGAACCCTTGGTGGCAAATAATCATGATATGATCGAATTCACCCTGAATTTCAAGAAGGAAAAGCTAAAGTCAGATGTATCAATATTACTGTAATATCAAGGGAATTACAGAGGCTTAAGAGAGTCGTTGGCCAGTATTGATTGGAAAAGAGCACTGGTAGGGAGGACGGCAGAGCAGCAATAGCTGGAAATTCTGGAAGTAATTTGGAATACGCAGGATATATACACCCCAAAGGAGAAGAGGTATTCTACAGGCAAGTTATACAACCGTGGCTAACAAGAGAAGTCAAAGCCAATATAAAAGCCAAAGAGAAGGCAAATAATTGAGCAAAAATTAGTGGGAAGTTCGAGGATTGGGATGCTTTTAAAAACCAACAGAAGGCAAGGAAAAAATCATTAAGAAGGTAAAGAAGGAATACAAAGTAAGCTAGCCAATAATATTAAAGAGGATACCAAAAGTGTAAAAGAAAGGCAAGAGTTTATATTGGACCGCTGGAAAATGATGCTGGAGAGATACTAATGGGGAGAGGGCAAGGGAATGGTGGACAACTGTATTAAGTATTTTGCATCTGCCATCACTGTGGAAGATACTAGAAGTATGGTGGAACTTCCAGGTGTCAAGGTTCATGAAGTGTGTGAAGTTACCATTACTAGGGAGAAGGATTTTGGGAAACTGAAAGTGTGAAGGTAGATAAGTCACGTGGACCAGATGGTGAACAAGCCAGGGTTCTGAAAGTGATAGCTGCAGAGATTGTGGAGGCATTAGTAACAATCTTTCAAGAATCATTCGATTCTGGACTTGTTCTGGAAGACTAGAAAATTTCAAATGTCTCTCCACTCTTCAACAGGAGAGAGAGACAGAAGGAAGGAAATTATAGGGCGGTTAGTCTGACCTCAGTAACTGGGAAGATGTTGGAGTCGATTGTTAAGAATGAGGTTTCGGGGTACTTGCCTGATAAATCTGTTGGGATTCTCTGAAGAAATGACATGCAGAACAGACAAAGAAAAATTTGATGATGTTGTGTTTTTAGATTTTTAAAAGGCCTTTGACAAGTTGCCACACATGAAGCTGCTTAACAAGCTATGAGCCCATGGTATTACAGGAAAGATTCCAGCATGGATAAAGCAGTGGCTGATTGGCAGAAGGTAAAGAGTGGGAATAAGGGAGCCTTTTCTGGTTGGCTACCGATGAAAGTAATGTACCACAATGATCTGAGTTGGGACCGATTTTTTTTTACGTTATATGTCAGTGAATTGGATGATAGAATTGATGGTTTTGTTGCAAAAGTTTCAGATGATATGAATATAGGTGGAAGGGCAAGTAGTTTGAGAAAGAAGAGAGGCTACAGAAGGACTTAGACAGATTCGGAGAATGGTCAAAGAAGTGGCAAATAGAATACAGTGTTGGGAAGTGTATGGTCATGCATTTAAAAGGAGAAATGAAAGCGTTGACTATCATTGGATAGATTCTGGGTAGATTCGTCCTGTTGACGTAGGGATAGAGTGGTAGAAAGAATGCAGGAACCATGGTTGAGAAGAGAGATGGAACATTTAGTCAAGAGGAAAAAGGAAGCACATTTAAGGTTTAGGAAGTAAAGATCAGACAGGGTTCTTGAGAGTTATAATGTAGCCAGGAAGAAGCTTAAGAAGGGACAGGAGAGCTAGGGGATAGGCAGCAGCTTTGGAGAGTAGGATTTGGAAAACCTCAAGACATTCTACACATCTGTGAAAAACAGCAGGATGACTAGTGTAGTGGTAGAACCAGTCATGATAAAAGAGGAAACATGCCTGGAGTTGGAGAAAGTAAGGGAGGTCTTTAATTAATACTTTGCTTCAGTACTCACCAGTGAGAGGGACTTTGATAAATGTGAGGTCAGCATAGAGCAAGGTGATGTGCTGGAACATGTTGAGATTAAAGAAAGAGGCAGTGTTGGAACTTTTTAAAAATAATAGGATGGTTAAGACCATTGGGCCAGGCAGGATGTACACCAGGTTACCCCAAATATTTTCCGCCAATGATGTTTGTATTCTCACTGGATGCCTTATATTAGAGGAAGGTTTTTTACTCAGAGAGTGGTTGGTGTGTGGAGAAAAAGATAATCCTGCCATTTAGAACATAGAATAGTACAGCACAGTACAGGCCCTTTGGCCCACAATGTTGTGCCAACCCATAAACCCTGCCTCCCATATAACCCCCCCCCACCTTAAATTCCTCCATATACCTGTCCAGTAGTCTCTTAAATTTCACTAGTGTATCTGCCTCCACCACTAACTCAGGCAGTGCATTCCACACACCAACCACTCTCTGAGTAAAAAACCTTCCTCTAATATCCCCCTTGAACTTCCCACCCCTTAACTTAAAGCCATGTCCTCTTGTATTGAGCGGTGGTGCCCTAGGGAAGAGGTGCTGGCTGCACTCTATCTACTCCTCTTAATATCTTGTATACCTCTATTATGTCTCTCATCCTTCTTCTCTCCAGAGAGTAAAGCCCTAGATCCCTTAATCTCTGATCATAATGCATACTCTCTAAACCCAGGCAGCATCCTGGTAAATCTCCTCTGTGCCCTTTGCAATGCTTCCATATCCTTCCTATAGTGAGGCGACCAGAAATGGACACAGTACTCCAAGTGTGGCCTAACCAGAGTTTTATAGAGCTGCATCATTACCCCATGACTCTTAAACTCTATCCCTCGACTTATGAAAGCTAACACACAATAGGCTTTCGTAACTACCCTATCTACCTGTGAGGCAACTTTCAGGGATCTGTGGACATGTACCCCCAGATCCCTCTGCTCCTCCACACTTCCAAGTATCCCGCCATTTACTTTGCCTTGGAGTTTGTCCTTCCGAAGTGTACCACCTCACATTTCTCTGTGATGAACTCCATCTGCCACTTCTCAGCCCACTTCTGCATCTTATCAATGTCTCTCTGCAATCTTCAACAATCCTCTACACTATCCACAACACCACCAACCTTTGTGTTGTCTGCAAATTTGCCAACCCACCCTTCTACCCCAACATCCAGGTCATTAATAAAAATCACAGAAAGTAGGGGCCCCAGAACCGATCCTTGTGGAACACCACTAGTCATAACCCTCCAATACAAATGTACTCCCTCCATCACAACCCTCTGCTTTCTGCAGGCAAGCCAATTCTGAATCAATCTGGCCAAACTTCCCTGGATCCCCTGCCTTCTGACTTTCTGAATAAGCCTACCGTGTGGAACCTTGTCAAATGCCTTACTAAAATCCATGTAGATCACATCCACTGCACTACCCTCATCTATATGCCTGGTCACCTCCTCAAAGAACTCTATCAGGCTTGTTAGACATGATCTGCCTATCACAAAGCCATGTTGAACGTTCCTGATCGGACCATGATTCTTTAAAAGCCCATAGATCCTATCCCTAAGAATCTTTTCCAACAGCTTTCCTACCACAGGCGTAAGGCTCACTGGTCTATAATTACCCGGACTATCCCTACTACTTTTTTTGAACAAAGGGACAACATTTGCCTCCCTCCAATCCTCCAGTACCATTCCTGTGGACAACGAGGACATAAAGATCCTAGCCAGAGGCTCAGCAATCTCTTCCCTCACCTCATGGAGCAGCCTGGAGAATATTCTGTCAGGCCCCAGGGACTTATCCGTCCTAATGCATTTTAACAACTCTAACATCGCTTCTCCCTTAATATCAACGTCTCCAGAACATGATAATTATTTTTTCTTTGTGCAGGAAAGGTAATAGGAATAACCCTGGGAATTATAACTCAGTGTGTCTTACATTAGTGGTGGGAAAACTATTAGAGAGAATATTTAGAGCAAGGATTTATGAGCGTTTGGGGCAGCATAGTCTCTTTAGGTATGTTAAAATTGATTTTGTAAGGGGCAAGCCATGACTCATGAGCCTGCTTGACTCTATTCAGGATGTACAAAGGAAAGTGTTAAAGATAGAGCAATGGATGTGTTGTCTATGAATATTAATACTGCATTTGACAAGGTTCCCCATGGTAGGCTCATTAGTAAAGTTAGGAGGCATGGGATCCAGGGAAACTTACGTATTGCATGGATGGCGAATTGGATTACCCACAAAAGGCAGATGGTGTTACTAGATGGAGAGTATTCTGCCTGGAGATCTGTGATTAGGGATGTTCTGCAGGGATCTCTTCTGGGACCCCTACTGTATTTGATTTATATAAAGAACTTAGACGTCGAAGCGGAAGAGTGGATTAGTAAGTTTACAGGTGACCTGAAGGTTGGAAGTGTAGTAGATAGTGTAGAAGGTTGTCTTAGGTTACAATGGTTCATTGATATGATACAGAACTGGGCTGAGAAGTGACAGATAGAATTCAATCCAGAAAAGTGTGAACTGATACACTCAGGATGGCTGAATGTGAGAGCAGAGTACAACGATAATGGCAGGATTCTTAGCAGTGTGGAAAAATAGTGGGATTTTGAAGTCCAGGTCCATGGATCCCTCAACTTCGTAACACGTAATTAAGAAAGCATATGGTTTGTTGACCTTCATTAGTTAGTGGAGAGAGTTCAAGATCCGTGAAGTAATGGTAATGTTGCAGCTCTATAAAAACCTGGTTAGACCTCATGTAGTGTGTTGTGTTCTGTTCTGTTCTAGTTGCTTCATCATAGGAAGGATATAGAAGCTTTAGAGAGAGTGCAGAGGAGATTTACCAGGATGCATAGATAGGGTAGACAGCCAGGGTGGCAATGGCTAATATATAAGGACATATTTTTAAGGTGTTTGGAGAAGTCAGTTATTTATGTAGGTGAGATGTCAGTGGTAGGTTTTTTACACAGAGAGTTACAAGTGCATTGCACTATCGGGGCTGGTGATAAAAGAAGATATTGTGCATTTAATGTTTCAGCAATATTTGAATAATGTTGTAACTATGTTGTTTGATTAAGCATTTTTTTTAAAATTATTTATTACGAGTTATATATATATAAATACATGAACTGTATATGTCATCACACCATCACGTAGTAACGCACACCTTGCTTAAAGTAAAACATAAAGTTAGACTCATATTTTGGACTCCCATGCCTTCCTTTGAATTAGTTTAATGTTTTGAAGTTACAAAACATAACATAGGCAATGAGGTGTTTTTAAAATGATCACGAGACGGCAATTAACCTGTTGAAGCACAGCAAGAAGTTCAAACTAAAAAAAAATGCAACTAAGAATGGTGAGTAAAAAAAATGCACTCCAGCACATAAAGAGAGAGTCAAGTGTTTGCACATGTTCTTCAGAAGGGAAGGCACAACTAAGTTTTTTTTTTAAAAAAGCAGAAATCTCTGATTTAAGATGTCACTACTGAAGGCAAATGACAGCTTACTGGTAGCACAAAAGGCAAGAAATTCAACTAAAAGGTTATTGGTAACATCTTTTCTGAAGTGAATTATGGTAAACTAACAGTGCAATCAATGAAAAGTGAGCAAAGACAAAGCAAATTCGAACGATGAGCCATGCAAAATCAGTACAAATGGAGTTGGAATGAATGATTTAGAGAGGAGGAGTTGATGCAGAGGAGTTTTGATGCCCATCCAACTAACCTGGGGGCAAGGTTGAAATGCTCTATGTGCTAAACCAATTTGGAAATGTCGAGAACGGCTTTAGGCTGAGTGTTGAGATCTAGGCCCAGAGCAAGTCACTGGGCAACATGTTCAAGGCCCAGAGCAGTTCACTGCAGCGGGGCCCAGGTCCTAATATGAAGCATGATTTGCTATTTGGACAGTTATATGCCGGCATAGATAGACTGGAAAGGCAGGGTGTCAAAATTAGAAGTGTGAGTCAGACAGATTTTGCTTGCTCTCCAGTGATGTTCACTCCACTCTCCACAAGGCTGAGGGTATGAGACTGTCCTGCTGCTGTGCTCTGTGTCTGCAAGATTCACAGCAATTTGCCCCACTACTATAATGAACTAAGACCAAGGTTTGGGCCTACTCCAGGCTGCTCCAGGAATCAGATCTAAGGACCTAATTTGGTTTGGAATGCTGAAGCTCACTTCAATTGTTTTGCATGATTTGTGTTTTATTTTTCTCTTTCTCTGCGCAGTGAGTGTTGGTCTTTATTTTATTTTAATTGGGTTCTTTCATGTTTCTTGTTTTGTGGCTGCCTGTAAGCAGACAAATATCAAGGTTATATAATTTATACATTCTTTGATAATAAATGTGGTTTAGATAATAAATGTGCTTTAAATCTCTGAATCTTTGAAAACGGAAGAATTGAAGAGATTATCTGAACATTGTCAGTTTGGTAATGGGCTTAATGATGCACAGAGAGCGATTTACAAGAAAGATTTCAA
Source organism: Mobula hypostoma (assembly GCF_963921235.1). Classification (NCBI taxonomy): domain Eukaryota; kingdom Metazoa; phylum Chordata; class Chondrichthyes; order Myliobatiformes; family Myliobatidae; genus Mobula; species Mobula hypostoma. The sequence continues at coordinate 195,100,326 of NC_086098.1, forward strand.
AAATAGCTCCTAACTGAATCACAACTTATACTTAAAAAGAGTAGTTAAAATTGCTGTTTCAATAGAAACCCTAGACAGAGATGCAATTGAGTTGCAGTTAGGAATGTAAGCTTGTGTGAACAAAATTGTAAAATCTAAACAGAAACAGACCTGGCCACCTGGCCAAACTTCCCTGGATCCCATGCCTTCTGACTTTCTGAATAAGCCTACCGTGTGGAACCTTGTCAAATGCCTTACTAAAATATATGTAGATCACATCCACTGAACTACCCTCATCTTATATGCCTGGTCACCTCTTCAAAGAACTCTATCAGGCTTGTTAGACATGATTTGCCTATCACAAAGCCATGCTGACTGTCCCTGATCAGACCATGATTCTCTAAATGCCCATATATCCTATCTCTAAGAATCTTCTCCAATAGCTTTCCCACCACAGACATAAGGCTCACTGGTCTATAATTACCCAGAATATCCCTGCTACCTTTTTTGAACAAGGGGACAACATTCGCCTCCCTCCAATCCTCCGGTACCATTCCTGTGGACAACGAGGATATAAAGATCCTAGCCAGAGACTCAGCGATCTCTTCCCTCGCCTTGTGGAGCAGCTTGAGGAATATTCCATCAGGCCCCGGGGACTTATCTGTCCGAATGCATTTTAACAAATCCAAAACATCCTCTTCCTTAATATGAACATGCTCCAGATCATTAACCTGACTCATTGTCATCAAGTTCCCTCTCATTGGTGAATACCGAAGAGAAGTATTCTTTGAGGACTACGCTCACTTCCACAGCCTCCAAGCACATCTTCCGACCTTTATCTCTAATCGGTCCTACCTTTACTCCTGTCATCCTTTTGTTCTTCACATAATTGAAGAATGCCTTGGGGTTTTGCTTTACCCTATTCACCATGGCCTTCTGATGCCCCCTTCTTGCTCTCCTCAGCCCCTTCTTAAACTCCTTTCTTGCTATCCTATATTCCTCAATAGACCCATCTGATCCTTGCTTCCTAAACCTCATGTATGCTGCCTTCTTCCACCTGACTAGATTTTCCACCTCACTTGTCACCTATGGTTCCTTCACCCTACCATTTTTTATCTTCCTCACCAGGACAAATTTATCCCTAACATCCTGCAAGAGATCTCTAAACATCGCCCACATGTCCATAGTACATTTCCCTGCAAAAACATCATCCCAATTCATACCCGCAAGTTCTAGCCTTAGAGCCTCATAATTTGCCCTTCCCCAAATAAAAATTTTCCTGTCCTCTCTGATTCTATCCTTTTCCATGATAATGCTAAAGGCCAAGGAGCGGTTGTCACTGTCCCCCAGATGCTCACCCACTGAGAGATCTGTGACCTGACCCGGTTCATTACCTAATACTAGATCTAGAATGGCATTCCCCCTAATTGGCCTGTCAACATATTGTGACAGGAATCCATCCTGGACACACTTAATAAACTCTGCACCATCTAAAGTGCCAGTCAATATTAGGGAAGTTAAAGTCACCCATGATAACAACCTGTTATTTTTGCACGTTTCCAAAATCTGCCTCCCAATCTGCTCCTCGGTATCTCTGCTGCTACCAGGGGGCCAATTGAATACTCCCAATAGAGTAACTGCTCCCTTCTTGTTCCTGACTTCCACCCATCCTGACTCAAAAGAGGATCATGCTACATTACCCACCCTTCCTGTAGCTGTAATAATATCCCTGACCAGTAATGCCACCCCTCCTCCCCTTTCCCCGCTCTCTATCCCTTTTAAAGCACTGAAATCCAGGAATATTGAGAATCCATTCCTGCCCTGGTGCCAGCCAAATCTCTGTAATGGCCACAACATCATAATCCCATGTATGTATCCAAGCTCTCAGTTATCACCTTTGTTCCTGATGCTTCTTGCATTGAAGTTCACGCACTTTAGCCCTTCTACCTTACTACCTTTACACCCTTTATTCTGCTTCTCTTTCCTCAAGGCCTCTCTATATGTTAGATCTGGCTTTTCTCCAAGCACTATACTTGCAGTCCTCACATGACCTGTATCCTCCTCCACCTCACTGTCTGCTCTAATACTCTGGTTCCCCTCCCCCTGCAAATCTAGTTTAAACCCCCCGGAGCAGCTCTAGCAAACCTCCCAGCAAGGATGTTAGTCCCCCTCCAGTTCAGGTGCAACCCATGCCATCAGAACAGGTCCCACCTTCCCTGGAACAGGCTCAATAGTCCAGAAACATGAAGCCCTCCCTCCTGCACCAACTCCTTAGCCACATATTTAGCTGCATTATCTTCCTATTTCTAGCCTCACTAGCACGTGGCATGGGTAGCAATCCTGAGATTGCAACCCTGGAGGTTCTAACCCTGGAGGTTCTGTCCTTCAACTTTGCACCTAACTCCCTAAACTCTCTTTGCAGGACCTCCTCCTTCTTCCTATCCATGTCATTGGTCCCTATATAGACCACAACATCTGGCTGCTCACCCTCCCTCTTGAGAATACTGAGAACTCAATCCGAGATATTGCGGACCCTAGCACCAGGGAGGCAACAGACCATCCGAGATTCTTGATCTCTCCCACAGAACCTCTTATCTGTCCCCCTAACTATCAAATCCCCTATCACTACTGCTCTCCTCTTTTCCCTCCTTTCCTTCTGAGCTGAGGGTCCAGTCTCGGTGCCAGAGATGCGACCACTGCAACTTGTCCCTGGTAGGTTGTCCCCAACAATATCCAAAACGGTATACATAAGTATTCCGATATATTGATGGGAAGTATATTAATGGGAACGGCCACAGGGGTGCTCTGCTCATTCTGTCTATTCCCCTTCCCTTTCCTGACAGTCACCCAGCTACCTGTCTCCTGACTTTTAGGTGTGACTATCTCTCTGAAATGCCTGTCTATTTCTGCCACTGCCTCACGAATGATCCAAAGTTCATCCAGCTCCAGTTCCCTAACTCAGTTTGTCAGGAGCTGCAGCTGGATGCACCTTTTACAGGTGCCGTCATCAGGGACAATAGTGCTCGCCCTGACTTCCCACATTCTGCAAACGGAGCACTCGACTGCCCTAACTGCTACCCCCATTACCTACTTCTAAGTTAATTAGATTAATTAAAGGAACTTACCCGGCCTTACCTCACTGGGAGCAAGCTCGTCCTCAGCCTCTGCTCGCCGAAGCCTCTCGAGCCAAAGCCTTCCTACTCTGTCTCCCACTACTCTGTTGCCTGCTCCTGCGATGCCCGCACCATTAATCTGCTCACTTTTTAAACTCTCACGCTGTTCTCACAGGCCGACCTTCACACGCTTGTGCAGTCGTGACCCGTTCAAACTGCCGAAGAAAGTGCTCAGGTAAAAAGCAGGGCAGGACACAAAGAGAGCCAATACAGCCTAGTTAAATCAGCCATACATCTCATGGGTGGTAATCAGAACATTTATGAAAGGAATGCCCTTCTTGAGAGAAAATATATTTAAGACATGGGTTTGAATTTCTTTGGTACAAACAGTACATGATTAAATTAAATCAATTCTCCATGAAGTTGATGATTTGAGCCATATAAAGATGTAACAGAATCAGATTTACTGTTTGGTTACACACAATGTACCACTAGCTAGTTAAGGTCAATCTGTGGAATGAGAACTTGCTAAGAGAACTACAGCCAGTAAGAACCAGATCTAAAAGGGACAATCCATCTGCTCAAGTATCAGTAAAATTTGTGCTAAAGTACATTGAGATGTTTCTCTTTTCATTTCTTAACTCAAAGTGGCACTAGTCATTCATGAAATTGGTCCTCCTGTGGAGGAATGTTAACAGCCAATGCGCACTGACTATATATCACAATCATGTAAATAAGCAGACAGCATGAAATTGCTTAACTGCTAGCATTCAAGCAAAAGGTAAATAATGAAGAGTGCTCCACTGCCCCTCTTTTTGGGGCTATCCAACTGATCCATTTAATTTTTGAAATTAGTTTGGGGAATTTTGCAGCTTACAGCACTTTGCAGGCAGTTATGTTCTATGTGGCAGAAGGAAACATTGCATCTAAAACACCATGGGAATGCTAGAAGCAAATTTATTCGTGCTCTAGCTGGCAAGGGTGAAGGAATTTATTAGCAATAACCTGGAGGTATTGACATTGTGGGACTAGGGCTGCCTAATAGAATGTCTCCCAACTTTGAATGTGGTAGAAAGGAATCTGAAAGCTGATATTTTAGCCTAGACTCCTGACAGCTTATGAAAAGTTAATCAGTCCACCAAAATGTAAGATGCTCATAATGTCTGCAGTGTACACCTTTATATTGATTGATGCACTGCATGTTCTCATTTTACAAATGCAGTACATTTCAGAACCACCAGGTTAAAGCTGAATAGATTACTGTTATCCCATCTGTTTACATGATGTGTTGGAGCAGCCTCTAATTGAAACTTCACATTCCTGAGGGACTCTTGTGCACTCCAAGCCCCTTTTTTTTTAAATCTCAGAGTATTTTCTTCAAGGAAGACTGTAGTCAAAGGTAGAGTGCCTCCTCTTCCCTTATTGTAGCAGGGCAAGGTAGAGTTTGAACCTTTCTAGTTCACATTGAGGGGAAGTAAAAGTATTGGATCCCAGCCAATATTTAGAGCAGTTTTTCCCTTATAGGGCCCAGCCGAAACATTCCCATTTAGATGTTTGCACCACTGCAAAACCCTCTAGTTATTGGTCAGCTACTGGCTAACAATCCACTAATTGGACACCACACCTTAAATCTCCACCCACTAAGGTCATGTGGTATGGGGTTTGAACTTTTCATCTGAGTGGTAATAATATAATTCCGGCAAAGGCAGGTTTTACTTTCAGCCGTGCCAATCTAAAATGGCTGTGCGTTGAAGAGAAAATTGCCACAATAGGACATAATCATTGAAAATTCTGCTTCAGAATGAATATGGTATACTTATTACAACAACATAAAAAATTATTTATACAATGCAGATATTGTTTTCTAGACTGGACAGGACTCTTGAGAAATTACCTGCACAAATGCAACAACCTTTGCATTGTAACACACACAAAATGCGGAAGAACTCAGCAGGCCAGGCAGCATCTATGGAAAACAGAAGACAGTCAACATTTCAGGCCGAGACCCTTTTTCAGGAATGGAAAGGAAGGGAAAAGACACCAGAATAAAATTAGGGGAGAAGGGATGGGAAGGAAGATTGCTTGAAGGTAATAGGTGAAACCAGGAGGGTAGGAAAGGTAAAGGGCTGGAAAAGAGGGAATCTGCTAGGATTGGAGAGTGGACAGAGGAGGAAGGGAAGGAGGTGGAGACCCAGAGAGAGTTAAGAGGCCAGAGTGGGAAATAGAAAAAGAGGGGAGGGGGAGGGATTTTTTTTTACCAGAGGGAGAAATCAATATTTATGCCATCAGGTTGCATACTACCCATACAGAGTATAAGGTGTTGCTCCTCCATGATGAGTGTGGCCTCATCATGTCGCAAGAGGAGGTCATGAACTGATATGTCAGTATAAGAATGGGAATCGGAAATAAAACATCGGGCCATCGGGAAGTTTGGTTTTTGGCGGATGGATTAGAGATGCTCGACAAAGCGATCCCCCAATTTACGATAGGTCTCTCCAGAGGAGGCCACATCAGGAACACCAGATGCAGTAGACGACCCCAGCAGTTTCACAGGTGAAGTGTTGCCTCACCTGGAACAACTGTTTTCGGCCCTGTATTTAGGTAAGGGAGGAGATGAATGGGCAGGTGTAGCACTTTGGCCGCTTGCAGGGATAAGTGCCAGGAGGGAGACTAGTAGGGAGAGATGAATAGACAAAGGAATCATGGAGGAAGTGATCCTTGCGGAAAGCAGAGAGCGGGAGGGATATAAAGGTATGTTTGGTGGTAGTATCCCTTTGGAGATAGTGGAAGTTGTGGAGAATGGTGTGTTGGATGGGGATGCTCATGGGGTGGTAGCATAGTACGGGATTCATGTATCCCTGTAACAGCAAATGGAATTTTACTGTCCGAAGCTATAGCTTTGACAGATCCTGAACATTTCACTACTCACTGGAGAATATAATTAATATTATTTTAATTGCCATAATACCAAGCCAAAATATTTGGTTGACTGTAAGGAGGCAAAGAATGGAAATAAAGGGGGCCTTTTCTGGTTGGCTGCCAGTGACTAATGGTCTATGTCGGGACCACTTCTTATTAACTACATGTCAATGACTTGGATGACAGAATTGATGGCTTTGTGGACAATACAATGGTAAGTGGAGGGGTAGGTAGTGTTGCAAAAGCAGGTAGCCTGCAGAAGAACTTGGGTAGATTAGGAGAATAGGCAAACAAGTGGCAGATAGAATATGGTGTAGGAAAGTGTATGGCTACGTACTTAGGTAGAAGGAATAAAGGCAAAGACTAGTTTCTAAATGGGGCGAACATTCAGAAATCAGAGGTGCAAATGGACTTGGGAGTCATTGGGGAGAATTCCATAAAGGTTAACTTGCAGATAACCTTATAAAAACAATGGTGTAATGCTGAAGCTTTTTAAGGCATTGTTTAGACCACATCTGTAGTTTTGTAAGCAATTTTGGGCCCCATATTCCCTAAGAAAGGATGTGCTGGCATTGGAAAGGGTCCAGATGAGGTTCACAAGAATTATCTGAGGAATAAAAGGGTTAACGTAAGAGGAGAAAATTTGATGGCTCTGGGCAATGCTATATCAAACAACAACAATGCTATATCCAAGTTGGCAATGCTACATCCAACAACAATAAGGAATATCCACTTGCTTTGACACTGTGCCATAGCCATTGCAAATCCTTCACTATCAATATTTTATGCCTTATTAGTAACCAGAAGGTGAACTTAACAAGCCAAATAAATACTGTGGTTGCAACATCAACCCAGTGGATCTGTATTCACCAACATATGGCTCCTCCTTAGCTTCCAAATATCAAAATATAAAGCAAAGAATATGAAGACTATTTAGCCCGCCCACCCCCACTCTGCCATTCAATAAGATGAGTTTTACTGTACTAAACTAATCCTGGATCAATTCCTTTGGTGTACAAAAATCTAAAAATCTCTGCCTTCTCGGTAATCAGCAACTGAGCCTCTGCAGATTTTTTGAGTAATGAGATCCAAACAGTCATTATGTTCAAGGTAAAGAAATTTCTTCACTTCGGTCTTGAAAGCCCTTCCCATTATTTTAATGGTTGATTTTAGACCGTCCAGGCAGGGGAAATAGCAATGTAGTCTCTCAAATCCCATAAGAATTTCATATGCTTAAATAAAATTACCTTTCATTCGCCTAAAATTTGGAGAGTATAAGCCAAGTCTGTTTACCCTGTGGTAATAAGACAAACCTTGCTTACCCAGTGCACAATATATCAGTTGAAGTTTTACTATCATCCCATATAATTCCAGTAAGAATCCGTTACTGTTCTTGAATCCATTTGGAATGGTGGTCAATATATCACTTGCCTTCCTTGTCTTGATGATTAACGTTATCTTTCAATGAATTATGGTTTACAATGTCCAGGTCCCTTTGAACATGAGCACCTTTCAATCCTTCACCATTAAAATAAATATTACATTTTCATATTTCTGTCAATGTAGAATATCATACATTTTTAAATATTATATTCATCCACCATGATTCACCCTATCAATACCCCTCTTAAATTTCTCAGCACAACCCACAATTAAATCCAGGTATATATCATCAGAAACTTGGATATAGTGCAGTTGGTTCCCACATTGATGTATATTTGAACACCCTGTAATCAGAGCATAGCAATGCAAAAAAATACCCACTTATTCTATATATTAACCACTCCCAAATCCACACCAATATTACCTCCAAATTCATTCCCTCCGGCCTTATGTCTATCATTCAAATTTCTACCATAAATAAAGTTCAGTTGATCTCTGTAACATGATTTCTCATTCATAAGTCCATGCTGCCTCTTTTGATTTCCTTACATTTTTTTTCAAATACCTGCATCAATTTTCCTATTACTAATATCAGGCTAACAAATCTAAATTTTCCCATTTCCATTTCTTCCTCTCCAGTGAGCCTTACGACTGTGGTGGGAAAGCTGTTGGAAAAGATTCTTAAAGATATGATCTATGGGCACTTAGAGAATCATAGTCTGATCAGGGACAGTCAGCATGGCTTTGTGAAGGGCAGATCATGTCTAACAAGCCTTTGAGGAGATGACCAGGCATATAGATGAGGGTAGTGCTGTGGATGTGATCTACATAGATGTTAGTAAGGCATTTGACAAGGTTCCACACGGTAGGCTTATTCAGAAAGTCAGAAGGCATGGGATCCAGGGAAGTTTGGCCAGTGGATTCAGAATTGGCTTGCCTGCAGAAGGCAGAGGGTCGTGGTGGAGGGAGTACATTCAGATTGGAGGGTTGTGACTAGTGGTGTCCCACAAGGATCTGTTCTGGGACCTCTACTTTTCGTGAATTTTATTAACAACCTGGATGTGGGGGTAGAAAGGTAGGTTGGTAAGTTTGCAGACGACTCAATGGTGTTAGTTGTTCCTATAACTGATTTCAGCATTTTATATTTAATTTGTTGGCTTTAGGCTGGAGTAATATAACAGATAAACAGCAAGTATTCTGGCCCATTGAGCCAGAGGCATATGTTCAGTTCCTACTGTGGAAGGTGATGGATTTAAATGAGGACAATTAAATGAACCAGAAATTAATATAAGAAGCTGGTCTCAGTAGTGGGAAGCACAAAACAAATGGATTTTTGCAAAATCTTATCTTATTCACTAACGCCCTTCAAGGCATTTGCCCTGCTGATCTGTATATAACTACTCAGGTTGATTCTTAACAGCTTCCTCAGATCACGGTAAACTAGTGATGGACAATAAATGCCAGAGTTACTAGTGCAAAACACACAAACTCAGCAGGTCAGGTAGTGTAATGGGCTAGGTTGATCAGGCCAAAAAGATACAAACCATTCCAAGGGTCCAGGTGATGTGGTAATAAGTGTACAAGCACAACAAAGTAAATTAAGCCTAATTTATTATCATAAAACAGAAAGCACAAATAAACCACACAAAATGCTACGTAGTAAATAGCAAAGATTTCAGTGCTCACAATTCTTAGTCTCCACTTGATTGTCGCTGTTGTCAGAGGAACACTGAATTCTGACTTGTGAAATCACCCTGGATCTGTCCTAGGCACTGATGAATTGCATTTTCTCGGTCTAGGTGAAATCCCAAGAACAAAGTGAAAGATGCCTCAATAAATAGGGTCTCAATTCATAAGCATAGCAGAGACAGGTAAATGCTTTGGTCTTTTGTTCTCATGCCACTGGTGCCTTGAGGTGAGAAAGAATCCCCAAGCTATTAGCAAATATTTCTTTAGGCAGAGAGTGGTGAATCTGTGGAAATCTTTGCCATTGGCAGATGTGAAGGCCAAATCTTTACCTATCTATATTTAAGGCAAAGGTTGATAGATTCTTAATTAGTCAGGACATGAAAGGATTCAGGGAGAAAGAAAGAGATTGGGACTGAGAGGAAAATTGGATCAGCCATGATGAAATGGTGGAGCAGACTCAGTGGGCCAAATGGCCTAATTCTTGTATGGTCTTATGGTATTATTTAATAAACCTATAATGTAAGAGTACAACAGCCATCATCTAATATTTAACAAGCCTACAGTGTTAAACTTGTACCAATACCTTACATGCTGCGAGCTCGCAAAGAGCATTTGGAATTGTTTGGACTTTCACCTAATATTTTTACAAAATTTAATACATCACAACACAGGTGGCATTGATGGAGAGGAACAAACAGTTGAAGTTTCAGGTGGAAACCTTCATCAGGATGAGAAAGGAAGGGGAAAGAAGCCATAATAAGAAGGTGGGGGAGGGGAAGTAGTGTAAGCTGGCACGTAATAGGTGAAACCAGATGAGGGGGAAGGTGGGATGAAGTGAGAAGCTGGGAGCTAATAGGTGTAGATGGCACATCTACATGGAACACTGTCATAGGAAAGCAACATCCATCATCAGAGACTTCCACCACCCAGGACATACTCTCTTTTCACTGCTGCCTTCAAGAAGAAGGAACAAGAGCCTCAGGACTCACACAGCAATGTTCAAGACCCCTTACTATGCCTCAACCATCAGGCTCTTGAAACAAAAGGGATAACTTCACTCAAATTCACTTGCCCATCATTAAAATATTCCCACAACCAATGGACTCATTTTCAAGGAATCTTCATCTCGTGTTCTCGATATCTACTGTTTATTTATTTATTATTATTATTTCTTCTTTTTGTATTTGTGCAGTTCATTGGTCTCTGCACTTCGGTTGAATGCTCTAGTTAGGAAGCCTTACAATGGTTATTATTCTATAGATTTATTGAGTATGCCCACAAGAAAATGAATCAGGGTTGTATATTGTGATATATAGGCACTTTGATAATAAATGTACTTTGAACTTCCGAAAAGGCAAAGGGCTAGGCAGGTAGAGAGAAGAGAAGGGGTAAAGGGGGAGCTAGAATGGAGAATGGGAAAAGAGAGAAGGGCAAAAGGGGACAAATTGCTAGAAGTTAGAGAAGTTGATGTTCATGCTGTCAGATTGGAGGTGAAGTGTTATCAGTGACACCGAATCTGGTGAACCAAAACCTGCAATATGCCCCTCCATTATGGTAAAAACACTAGTTGAAAAAAATCTGGTTCTAAATCCTGTTAGTTCACTTCATAAAAAAATAGAGGTCCTCCCCAGGCTATGAGAGGGTTTCATCACTAAGAAATGACAATCAGAAATGTGTCTAAGTTAAAAAAAAAGCCCACCAAGGGCAACCTGTAGTTAAAACAGGACGTTATCTCAGTCATTCAGATTTCCCTGTAAGATGCAATGACATTGCCATAAACTCAGCTCCAACATAGCAGAAGATGCCTGCAGTCTGCTGCAGCAATCAAATCAGTCCTGCCAGTTTCCCAAATGCTTGTTTATAAGTATGGGTTGTCCACAGGTTGGGCACTCGTAACCTAGGGAGTGCCTGTAATCAGTTCAACTATAGATCATACATGATTGCAGCAATGTTGGTAGTAAATAATGCCATGTTTCTCATCAGATCTGAAGCCGCAGAGACATATTCAAATAATGACATTAATCAATAGCATCGAAATACCAACAAATCTGCCTGTTGACATTTTTCAAGTGAAAACTGTGAAATGTAAATTGCACTGCTCAGCAGCAAAGAAGATTGTAAGCTGAACCCACTGCCAACATGTTTTCACTTCCTTAATAGCACCACCATCTGCTCCTGCTCAGACACACTTTACAGTTTATCAGATGCTTTTTCTTTATGGTCACCATGCAAGTCCCTCAGGCTGGACAGAACTTCCGACTTTGCATTAGGGAGACAAGCTTCTTACGAGGGGTGATTGATAAGTTCGTGGCCTAAGGTAGGAGGAGATGAGTTATACAGCTCTCATTACATGCACATGCAGTTCAACACTTTAAGTGATTATGCAGAAAGTTTGAAGATAATAACTCATCTCCTTCTACCTTATCTATCATCCCTGCTGTGGACCACCTCTGGAGGTCCAAGATGCCGACTTCCACAAAGAAGGGATCCGTATGCTCCATGACCACTGGACTAAGTGTGTAAATGTAGGAAAAATAAATGTGTTAGGTTTTCTAAAATTGAATCTTTCTGCCTTAGGCCACGAACTTATCAATCACCCCTCATATATTAAGTTCGAATTTACTTAATTGTCTTAATTTAAATACATCACCTTCCACAGTATTTGAACTGAATTGAATTGACTTTTACTTACATCTTTCATATACATGAGGGGTAAAAATCTTTATGTTACGTCTCTGTCTAAATGTGCAATGTGCAATTATAGTAATTAATAATAAATATTATGTACAAAAAGATAGTCAATATAACATAGAAATACAGTTGTATCAGCATGAATTAAGCAGTCTGGTGGCCTGGAGGAAAAATCTGTCCTTTTTCCTGTTGGTAAAAGCCTGTTGGTCCTGGCTTTTATGCTGCGGTACCATTTCCCAGATGGTAGCAGCTGGAACAGTTTGTGGTTGGGGTGACTCAGGTTCCCAATGATCCTTTGGGCCTTTTTTATACACCTGTCTTTGTAAATGTCCTGAATAGCGGGAAGTTCATATATACAGATGCACTGGGCTGTCCTCACCATTCTCTGCAGTGTCCCATGATTGAGGGAAGTACAATTCTAATACCAGGCAGTAATGCAGCCAGTCAGGATGCTCTAAGTTGTGCCCCTATAGATAGTTATTAGAATTTGGGGGCCCATACCTAACTTCTTCAAACATCTGAGGTGAAAGAGGAGCTGTTGTGCTTTTTTCACCACACAGCCAGTATGTACAGAGCACATGAGATCCTCAGTGATGTTTATGCTCAGGAACTTAAACCTGTTCACCCTCTCAACCCCAGATCCATTGATGTCAATAGGGGTTAGCCTGTCTCCATTCCTCCTGTAGTCCACAACCAGCTCCTTTGTTTTTGCGACATAGAGGGAAAGGTTGTTTTCTTGACACCACTGTGTCAGGGTGATAACTTCTTCTCTAATCTCATTATTTTTGAGATTAGACCAATCAGTGTAGTGTCTTCAGCAAACTTGATTAGCAGATTGGAGCTGTGGGTGGTGACACAGACTTGGGTATGCAGAGAGTAAAGGAGGGAGCTTAGTACACAGCCCTAAGGGGCACCTGTGTTGAGGGGCAGAGGAGCAGAGGTGCGGGAGCCCACTGTTACCACCTGCCAGTGATCTGACAGGAAGTCCAGGATCCAGCTACACAAGGCAGGGTGGAGGTCGAGGTCTCTGAGCTTCTTGTCGAGCTTGGAGGGAATTATGGTGTTGAATGCTGAACTGTAGTCCAAGAACAGCATTCTCACATAAGCATCCCGCTTCTCCAGATGTGTTAGGACAGTGTGTAGAGCTGTAGCCAGTGCATCGCCTGTCGATCGGTTGTGTTGGTAGGCGATCCAGTATGGGTGGCAACATGCTGCAGATGTAGTCCTTGACCAGCCTTTCAAAGCATTTGCTTACTATTGAGGTGAATGCAACAGGATATCAGTTGTTTAGACATGTTACCTTGGTCTTTTTAGGTACAGGGACAATGGTGGATGTTTTGAAGCAGGAGGGCACTCTACACTGGGAGAGGGAGAGATTAAAAATGTCTGTAAACACAGTCACATCCTGAGTACTTGTCCTGGGATGCCATTCGGTCCCACGGTTTTGCGACTGTCCACTCGTTGGAAACACCTGCGTACTTCGGCCTCAGAGATGACCAAATTGCCAGTTGCATCATCTGCAGGCCCCCTCAGGAGCTCAGCATTGGTGACATTGAAATGAGCGTAAAAAAGATTTAGCTCATCTGGGAGAGAGGCAGCAATGTTGGAAACCCCATTACGTTTATCTTTGAAGTCCGCAATGGTGTGTACACCTTGCCATAAGCTGTATGCGTTGTTGGTGGAAAGTAGGAACTAAACTTACTGTATGCCTTTCGTTCAATGCTCCGGAGTGATTCCTGTTTATCCACTGTGATGGTATTGGGTTTGTTAACAGAGATGTTCTAAACTTAAAGAAAACACTTAAACCCTATCCAATATAAATAGCCATGAGTACCATCACTGAAGGGAGGTTATACTGTAACTAGCAGTTCCTCAAAGGCCAGTTCCCATCCCCACTTATTTTCAACAGCAATTTTAGCTGCCAGTACCCACTATTTGAGTGGTGATTACACTCTCCCTTCCAAGGAGAAGATTCTTCCAACTAACGAAGTATTTTAAATACAGTTACTTATTTTCAATGGCGCATGTTTGAATCCAAATAACATTCTTAAAACACATTTAAAACACTCAAAGGATTTCTATCTTATAAAATATTCCTGAATTAGAAACCATTTCTAAAACACAAAGGATTTCCAAAACACATGTACAATTTATACAAGCTAAAAAGATATACCTCCGAGTTGCACATGTACCAGTTGTTCACTGCAGAAATCAAAGACAGAGGAATGGACTTTACTTCACCCCATGTTTCTTTCACTCTTCTTGGTGTTCATTATCCCATTCCTAATAATCCTAAACTGCTCTCTATATAGTTTCTCTGCCGGTTGGCTGACTTCACATATATGATGTCTCCTCAGATACCCTTTTTACACAAACAGTCTAGAAGTCTCTTGGAAAAACATTTCCCAGCTAACAACAATTAATTCTGTAAAGTTAACTTCTCTGAGTACATAAACATTGCAACATTAATAGATCAATCACTCAAAATGCTGGAAGAACTCAGCAGGCCAAGCAGCATCTATGGGAAAGAGTAAACAGTCAATGTTTTGGCCTGAAACATTGACTGTTTATTCTTTTCCATAGATGCTGCCTGGCCTGCTAAGTACCTCCATATTTTTGTGTGTGTTGCTTGGATTTCCAGCATCTGCGGATTTTCTCATCTTTCAATGAATAGATCAGTTATTGGTGGACTATGTGATTGTCTCCATTTGGTCTGCAAGCTTCTTTGAACTAAGCAACTTAACCAGTGCTGTCTATTTTGAAACAAGCCAAATTAAATAACATATTATCTTATACTGCACCTCTTCAGCAATAAAACTCATGCAGTGAGCCAATATCCTGTATTCTATAGACAGAGCTTGTTTGTAAAGCTGTATTTTCAAATCTCAAACTGCTTGTTATTTGCCATGTACATTTTAAGAACTGAAGACTGGCTCCCACTTACAACTAAAAGTTAAACGATGAATATTGTTGAAAGTTTACCTTACACTGTTTGATCTTTACAAGTGGTAGCTGCTGTGTTTAGAGATCTAAGGTTGGCAAAAACAAAAGGCTCTCAAAGTGCACAAAGTGAAGATGCATTACACCATCTACTTAAAACTACCTCACAACAGCAGGGAGCTTAAATATGAGATGCTCAAAACACTTAAAAGAGTGACTAATGCCAGTGAGTTTAAGATAAAATCTCAGACAAACCCTAAAAGATCCACCCACCCACCTCCCAATCAGATTGTCTAACCTGATAGCTTGTGTTCCTTCCCCACCCAACCTTTTTATTCTGTTTTCTACCCGCTTCCTTTCCAGTCCTGATGAAAGGTCTCAACCAGAAGCATTTATTCCTCTGAATAGATGCAGCCTGAATTGATGGGTTCCTCCAGCATTCTGTGTGGGTAGCTCAGGATTTCCAGCATCTGCAGAACCTTTTATGTTTATAGGCAGAACTGTGTTTGTGTTTGTTTGATTTGAGTGGGAAACCTATTGTTTTGCATGCGGGTTCTTGGCTTGTTCAAGATATTCCCCTGAGATTAAGGGATATATTCTAAAAAGTATGGACATATATTAGAATTCTAGATAGGGACACTTATTAAAAATGTTACTTACATGATGGCATACTGTGTGACATTTGCTAGTGTGTAATCTGATAGAGAACCCTGTGTGCTCAGGAAATGATATGTGATACAGATGTAAGCATATGGCCAAAACTATGCTTTAGAATAGAGCTTTGTCCAGCAGCCAATCCAGACATCGGAGGATTGGAAAGGAGGGGCTTCAATCAGGTCCACTACCCGAGGATAAAAGGCCGGAGCGGGTTGCAGAAGCATTATAAAGCTTTGATCAGTGACCTATCTTCATTTGGGATGTATTAGAAAGAGCAAATTAAAGGAAGGCAGGGAAAAGCACAGCAGCCATCATCGCAGTGACCATCATCTAAGTGAACATAGTTAGCGTGGCGATCTTCAAGACTTCAGTGAAAGAGGCTTCACTTAGAGAAAGCAAAGGAAAGAAAAGCTCAAGCTTTTTCCCTCTCTTCTTGATATCTGCTCAGTTAGGACAGTAGAAATGCCAGGCAGGATAGTGAAATGCTTCTCTTGCAGGATGTGGGAAAGTAAGGATAAGTTCAGTGTCTTTGATGACTACAACTGCAAGAAGTGTATCCAGCTGCAGCTTCTAACAAACTATGTTAAGGAGTTAGAGTTGGAACTGGATGAACTCCAGATCATTCAGGAGATGGAAGGGGTGATAGATAAGACATATAGAGAGGTAGTTACACCCAAGGTGCAGGACACAGGAGACTGGATGACAGCCAGGAAAGTGAAGGGGTTAAGAAGGCAGTGCAAAGTACTCCTATGGCCATGCTGCTCAACAACAGGTATATCATTTCGTACATTGTTGAGGAGGATGACTTAACAGAGGAAAATCACAGAAAAATCACAACCCTGATCTCTGGCACTAAGTTTGAGTCTGTTTCTGTGACTCAGAAAGGAAGGTTTGAGAAGAGGCACATTGTGGAGTTAGATGATTTATTAATTAGCAGAATGGACAAGAGGTTCTGTGGGCAAGAATGAGATTCCCAGATGGTATGTTGCCTCCCAGGTGCTAGGGTCAAGGATATCTTAGATCAAGTCCTTAGCATTCTTACATGGGAGGGTGAACAGCCAGAAGTCATGATCCATGTAGGTACCAATGATATGAGTAGGATGAGTGATGAGTCTCTGCATAGGGAGTTCATGGAGTTAGGTGCTAAGTTAAACAGCAAGACTTCCAGGGTTGTGATCTCAGGATTGCTACCATGTGCTAGGGAGCCTAGAACTAGGAAGGTTCTACAGTTTAATATGTGGCTAAGGAGTTGATGTAGGAGGGTGGGAATAAATGTTTTGGATCATTGGGCTCTCTTCCAGAGAAGATGTGACCAGTACAGAAGGGACTGTTTGCACCTGAACTAGCAGGAAGGTTTGTTAATGCTGCATGGTGGGGTTTAAAATACAGTTGCAAGGGGATGGGAACCAGAGTGGCAGAACAGTCAGTGGAGAGGTTGTGGAGGCAGATGTTAGTAAGACTGGAGACAAAGTTAGGAATCAAAACGTAAAGCATGGTGCGACTAGTGTCCTGAGCTGTGTATATTTCAGTGCAAGATGTATCATGGGAAAGGTGGATAATGGTGCTGAAGACGAGGCAGCTGGTTTACAATCAGAGGCAATGTGTAGTGAGAAGAAGCTGTTACTAGGGCAAAATTTCAGTCAACAATGTGAGCTGCAACATAAAAGGGACAAAATCAAAAAGGGTTAATACATGGCTGAAGGTGCTGCATCTGAATGCACGCAGTATACTGAATAAGGTTGATGAACTTGCAGCACAGTTGCAGATCGGCAGGTATAATGTAGGCACCACTGAATCATGCTGAAAGATTATAACTGTGAACCTAATGTCCAAAGATACACGTCTGTCGAAAGGATAGGCAGGAAGGCAGAGTGGGCGGCATTGCTCTGTTGGTAAAAAATGAAACCAAATCATTAGAGAGAGTTGACATAGAGTTGAAAGATGTTGAATCATTGTGGATAGAGCTAAGGAACTACAAAGGTAAAAATACCCTGATGGAAGTTGTATACAGAGCCCCAAACAGTAGTAATGATGTAGACTACAAATTACAACAGGCGATAGAAAATGCATGCCAGAAGGTTAATCTTACAACAATCATTGGGGATTTCACTATGCAGGTAGATTGGAAAAGTCAGGTTGGTTCTGTATTACAGGAGGGGAATTTCTAGAGTGCCTATGAGATGGCTTTTTAGAGCAGCTTGGAGTTAAGCACTCTGGAGGATCTGTTATTCTGGACTGGGTGTTGTGCAATGAACCAGAACTGATAAGAGAGCTTAAGGTAAAAGAACCCTTGGGGGAAGTGATCATAATATGATTGAATTTACCCTGAAATTTGAGAAGGCTAAGCTAAAGTCAAGTGTATCAGTATTATGGTGGAGTAAAGGGAAGTACAGAAGCATGAGAGAGGAGTTGGCCAGAATAGATTGGAAAAGATCTCTGGCAATGGCTGTAATTTCTGGAAGCAATGTAGTGTGTGCAGTAACTAGAGTGGAGGTTCTTGGGAAACTGAAAGGTCTGAAGGTAGATAAGTCACCTGGACAGAGGGTGTACACCCCAGAGTTCTGAAAGAGGTGGCTGAAGAGATTATGGAGCCATTAGTGATGATCTGTCAAGAATCATTAGATTCTGGAATGGTTCTGGAACACTGGAAAATTGCAAATGTCACTCCACTCTTCAAGAAGGGAGAGAGGTAGTAGTAAGGAAACTATTAGCCTAACTTCAGTGGATGGGAAGATGTTGGAGTTGATTATTAAGAATGTCTCAGGGTTCTTGGAGGCACATGATAAAATAAGCTGTAGTCAGCATGGTTTCCTCAAGGGAAAATCTTGCCTGAAAATTCTTTTGCAATTCTTGAAGAAATAACAAGCAGGCCAGAAAAGGAGAATCGGTTGATGTTGTGTATTTGAGTTTTCAGAAGGCCTTTGACAAGGTGTCACACATGAGGCTACTTAGCAAGCTATGAGCCCATGATATTACAGGAAAAATTCTAGCACAGGTAAAGCAGTGGGAATAAAGGGAGCCTTTTCAGGCTGGCTGCCAGTGACTAGTGGTGTCCCACAGAAGTCTGTGTTGGGATTGACTCATTTTATATTATATGTCAACGATTTACATGATAGAATTGATGGTTTTGTTGTAAAGTTTGCAGACAATATATAGATAGGTGGAGGGATAGGTAGTTTTGAGGAAATAGAAAAGCTATGGAAGGAATTAGACAGAGAAGGAGGATAGGCAAATAAATGGCAGATGGGAAGTACATGGCCATGCGCCTTTGTAGAAGAAATGAAAGAGTTGAATATTTTCTAAATGGAGAGAAAATACAAAAACCTGAGGTGCAAAGAGATTTGGGAGTCCTTGTGCAGGATTCCCTAAAGATTAATTTGCAGGTTGAGTCTGTGGTGAGGAAGGCAAGTGCAATGTTAGCATTCATTTCAAGAGAATTTGAATATAAAAGCAAGGTTGTAATGTTGAAACTTTATAAAGCATTGGTGAGGCCTCATTTGGAGTTCTGTGAGCAGGTTTGGGCTCCTTTCCTTATAAAGGATCTACTGAAACTTGTGAGGGTTCAAAGGAGACGAAAATGATTCCAGGACTGAATGACTTGTCATATGAAGAGTGTTTGATTCCTCTGGGTTTGTATTCATTAGAATTCAGAAGCATGACGGGTGTCCTCACTGAGATCTATTGAATGGTGAAAGGTCTTGATAGAGTGGATGTTGAGAGGATGTTTCCTAAGGTGAGAGAGTCTATGACAAGAGGACACAGTCTCAAAATAGAGGGGCATCCTTTTAGAAAGTAACTGAGGAAGAATTTCTTCAGCCAGAGAGTAGTGTATCTGTGGAATTCATTGCCACAGGTAGCTGTGGCGGCCAAGTCTTTATGTATATTTAAGGCAGAAGTTGATAGATTCTTGATTGGTCAGGGCATGAAGGGATATGGGGAGAAGGCAGGAGATTATGACTGAGAAAAATTGCACCAGCCATGATGAAATGGTGGAGCAGATTCAATGGGCTGAATGGCCTTATTCTGTTCCTGTATCATATGGTCTTATGGTCTTATTTAAGAGACTTATAGTGTAAGAGTGCAGCAGCTGTTAACAATCATTTAACAAACATGCAGTTTGTTAAATGCACTTACAGTATATAAGACACAGCATATAAGCATCTTATATGCTGTGAGCTCGCAAAGAGCTGAAGAGTCACTTAGAATTGTTCAGACATTGGAAAAATTGTGGTCATGGTCATGGACCTGCAGGCAGAATACAATCCATCTACTACCTATTATGGAAGATCAATTTTGAATCCAATCAGCATCTTGAGAAATCTCTGCACCATCTGCAAGGCTTTCACATTCGTTGTATAATATGGTGTCATCAACAATGAAGAATGTGTTGAAAGTGCAACAGGACAGTGACAACATGTAGAGTTGGTTTCAGAAGTGGCAGATGGAGATAATCTAGAAAAGTGTGAAGTGATTCACCTTAGAAGGTCAAACTTGACCCAAATATAGGGTTAATGCAGGATTCTTAACGGTGTGGAGGAACAGAGGGATCTTGGGGTTCACGTCCATAGATCCCTCAAAGTTACAGTGCAGGTTGATAGGGTGGTTGAGAAAGAATATGTTGTGTTGGAGATCTGAGTTCAAGAGTGGACTTTTCCCAGGGCAAAAATGGCTAATACAAAGGGACATAACTTTAAGGTGTTGGGAGAAAAGCATAGTGGGGATGACAGAGCCAGGTATTTTAAACAGAGACTGGCAGGTTCATAGAACATGCTGCTGGGGTGGTATTGGAGGCAGATGCATTTAGAACATTTAAGAGACTCTTAGTTAGGCCAGGCACATGAATAAAAGAAAAGAGGAGGTCTATGTGAGATTAAAGGGTTAGATTGATCTCCGAGTAGATTAAAGGGTTGGCACAACATCATGGGCCAAAGGATTTGTACTATACTGTACTGTTCTATATGCCAGTGATATTAAACCTGATCCAGCTTTCTCTTCAAGCACCCATTGAACAACATTTCATCGTCAATGTTTGCCAAGAGAAGGCTCTTGAGATATGTGAAGCATTCACATCTGTGGGTGAAAGGGAATGTGGTACATCAAGGGCAGTTTTGTAGAGGGCCTTTAAATTTCGTTTAAGTCTAACTACACAGATACTGTATAAACAGACATATTACCATCTGTTTTTAAATCAGTGATGTATTGAACCTTACAGGTTCTTTATAGGCATCCTGCAAGAGGTAAATGTGAAGTCTTAGTCAGACCCAGTGCAATCCAGTCAAGCTTACGTCATGAATGGAAGCTGCTAGAGAAGAGGAAACAGGGAAGTGGATGATGATAATGAAAATAGAGGTAAAGAGACAAAGATTGAATTCAGAAGAGGAAGATGGAATAGCAGAATGGTTTCCAAAATTGCTACAAATGGTGTGGTTTCTAAGAGGCAAGTGAGGGATGAGGTGAAGATTTTCAGGTTTATGTATGAGCAGCTCAACAATGTCGGAAGCTGAGAGCAGAAAGGTCAAAGTGAGATAGGGAAGAAAATAAAATTGACAGGCAGAAATATTTGTTGAATTTTGAAGCAAATCACAAGGACAGATAAGTCAGCTTTACTTGTGGCTGTAAGGAGGAATGGAGACATGTGAGCCACTATTGACATCAATGGATCTGGGGTTGAGAGGATGAACAGCTTTAAGTTCCTTGGCATAAACATCACTGGCGATCTGTACATACCGGCTGTGTGGTGAAAAAGGCACAACAGCACCTCTTTTACCTCAGACTGTTGAAGAAGTTTGCTGTAGGCCCCCAAATCCTAAGAAATTTCTATACGGGAACAATTGAGAGCATCCTGACTGGCTGCATCACTGCCTGATATGGGAACTGTACTCCCTCAGTCGCTGGACTCTGCAGAGAGTGGTGCGGACAGCCCATCGCATCTGTAGATGTGAACTTCCCACTATTCAGTACATTTACAGAGACAAGTGTGTAAAAAAGGGCCTGAAGGATCATTGGGGACCCAAGTCATCCCAACCACAAAATGTTCCAGTTACTACCGTCCAGAAAACAGTACCGCAGCATAAAAGCCAGGACCAACAGGCTCCGGGACAGCTTCTTCCACCAGGCCATTACACTGCTTGACTCATACTGACACAACAGTATTTCTATGTTATATTGACTATTCTGTTGTACATACTATTTATTATAAATTATTATAAATTGCACATTGCACATTTAGACGGAGACGTAACATAAAGGTTTTTACTCCTCACATATATGAGGGATGTAAGTAATAAATTCAGTTCAATTCTATTCACATCACAGAATATTCCTCTTAAGGAGGTGCACTTCAACATCAAACACAACAACTTTCTATGATCTGTTCTTCCTGATTTGGCCTTCAGCAATGAACTAAAAAGAGATGCAGTATATAAACATGGCCTTTGGCTCACAAGTTCATGCTGACCATTTATACTGATTGTATTCTCATACAATGAGCATAGTGGTTCAGAATCCTTGGAGAGAAATGAGCTCGCTATTTATGCCCAAGAAGGTAGGTTAAGTCTCATACTCGGTATTGTGTATGGGACAAGGAATTAAACATATATCTACTAGTCTCCTTTTTGGCTAACTTAAAATTAACTAGAGATGCTTACTGGACGTTTCAGAATATAAACATTGTTGTGGGGGGAGAAGCTTCGTTGCTATAATCCATTGGTAGTTAGTAATCTGTCAGTAGTAATTTTGCAGTTTTACTATTGTCATTTAGGTAGGTTGCTGCACAGCAGTGAACCTAGGCAATCACTTGAATTATTACCCATTAAGAGAGCATAGTTGATGACCAGCAATTAGGGCAGTAATTTGTTGGGGGGAAAATTATAACTCAATTTTTCACAGCCAGCTACCTAAAAAAAGGGATGATATGTCTGCAATTTATTTTACCGAGGCCTTGGTAACCTATTTTAGAAAAATTGAAATTATACAGCAATTAAAAATTAACATTTTTCATGATTTGTCCATAATAAGTTGGTACATTTCCCAGGCACCAATAAATCTAGGATTTGTGTACAATAAACAGTAATTGTCTGTCCAGGGAAGGAATAGAGTGCAAATAAATAAATCTGTTTATTTATTTCTTCTCATTTGGTCAAAACCAAGGCTTCACATGTTTTCAATTATAATTATCAAAATGAGATGTTATATGTTGAAATTAATATTGTATAACTGAGCTGTGTATAAAATTAACATATTATCAGGATCTGTAGGTCTGCTTATCCAGATGTCATAACTAGAATGCAAAGCTCCATTCTGAGAATGCACTGTTAATGGGAATTCTCAACTGCTGATATTATACACAGTATTGGCAAATCAGATTTCGTCTCTCACTGGAGATGATAATGAAGATCCATGGGACTTAATGAATGTAATTGTACAAAATTCAGCTAATAAATAGCCCAGGTGGCAGTGCAGCATTTTCTTATCTGCATTGCAGGGGAAATTAGGAGCTTGCCATGCCAAATCATTGCTAAAGATTTGATATAGGGACTCAAATATAAACTGAGACACTATTCAGCATGATCTATTGCAGTCTTTCTTTCTGCAAAAAAAATGGTTAGGTTTTCAATTCTAGCCTCCATTATAATCATATTATATTAGATATATGACATGGTTCCCCACCAGGTGAAAATGTAACAATTGCTCTTCAAAGTAGTGGATACGCATCCATCATTGCTATCTTCATTTAGACTTCCCATACATAGGAACATTTTGTGTTTGACCCAGCATATGTGGTAATTTATAATGAAACGCCTGTTTTTTTGTTTTTTCTTTCCCGCCAAAACTCCAGCAATCTTTCGAAATGAGGCAGCAATTCATTTGCATTTGCGCTTGTTTTAATTTATGAGTTTGTCTCACCTATACTGAAGAAAATGCAGACTCTCAGTAAGGATACTCTTAGTATCCTCCCAGTCACATACTTTATCCGGTGGTACAGTTTGTAGAGCTGTTGCCTCACAGTTCACTCCTCGTGGACTGAGCATGTTCTCCCTGTGACAGCTGGGCTTTGCCTGAGTTCTCTGGTCTCCTTCCATATACCAAAGATAAGCAGGCCGGTAAGTTAATTAGCCAGTGTAAATCTTCGCAGGACTGTGGCTGATAGGTTGAATATGGGCTGCGAGGGGGTAGTTGACAGAAAATCAGACAAGGATTAATGTGGGGTTAATAAATTGCTGCTTAATAGTCATCATGAACGGTGATCTGAAGGGCCGGTTCTGTGCTCTCTCTCTATATAAGCATTCATCTGTTGGTGCTTCCTTATGTCCTTTTAGAACGGAGGAGGAATTTCTTTAGCCAAAGGGTGGTGAATCTGTGGAATTTGTTACCACAGGTGGCCTTGGAGGCCAAGTCTTTATGTATTTTTAAGGCAGAGTTTGATAGTTTCTTGATTGGTCAGGGCATGAAGAGATACAGGGAGAAGGCAGGTGATTGGGGCTGAGTGGAAAAAATAGATCAGCCATGATGAATTGGCGGGGTAGACTCGATGGGCCAAATGGCCTAATTCTGCTCCTATATCTTATTGTCTTATTGTCTTTCCAGACCTTTCCCCTTCTTTGCTACTTGAACAATGCTTGTTATTTCAGTTGTCCAGACCATCAACCTGAAATGTTAATTTTATTTCTCTCTCGATATATGCTGCTAAACCTGCTGCACATCTTCAATATTTTTTGCTTTCAGTTTAGACTTATATCATCTCTAAGTTTCTGCTTTCAGATCTCTAAGTTTCTGCTTTCAGAATTTCATATTACCTGCATTAAAACTATAGTATACACTCAGTGGCCACTTTATTAGGTATATCGGTACACCTGCACATTAACGCAAATATCTAATCAGCCAATCATGTGGCAGCAACTCAATGCATAAAATCATGCAGACATGGTCAAGAGGTTCAGTTATTGTTCAGACCAAACATCAGAATGGGGAAGAAATGTGATCTAAGTGGCTTTGACTGTGGAATGATTGTTGGTGACAGATGGGGTGGTTTGAGTATCTTAGATATTACTGATCTCCTGGGATTTCCACACACAACAATCTCCAGAGTTTACAAAGAATAGGATAAAAACAAAAAAAAAAACATCCAGTGAGTGGCAGTTCTGTGGGTGAAAATGCCTTGTTAATGAGCCAGGTCAGAGGAGAATGGACAAACTGGTTCAAGCTGATAAGAAGATTATAGTAACTCATATAACCAGGCATTACAAAACTGGTGTATAGAAGAGCATTTCTGAATGTACAACATGTCGAACCTTGAAGCAAATGGACTACAACACCGAAAGACCACAGACATACACACAGTGACTAGTATATTGGATACAGGGGTATATGGGCATGGAGTGTATATTCTATATCTAGGAAGAGTACAATTGGAACTGATCACTGCTTCCATGTTGGAGTTCTCCCTAATTTTCACTTATTTGGTCATTCGTTATGTGCCATGTGGTATGACGTGGGAAGTCATGATCTTTCCATGACCATGACTATTCTTTGCAAATTGTTCTACAAAAGTGGTTTGCCATTGCCTATTTCTAGTCAATGCGGGTGACCCCAGCCATTATCAATACTCTTCAGAGGTTGTCTGCCGAGCAACAGTGGTCACATACCCAGGGTTTGTGATATGCACCAGCTGCTCATATGAGCTTCCACAACCTGCTCCCATGGTTTCCTGTGACCCTGACTGGGGGTGGGGGGGCACAAATAAGTGCTACACCTGGTTCAAGGGTGAACTGCAGGCTAGCAGAGGGAAGGAGCGCCTTACATCTCCTTTCGTAGAGACATATCTCCACCCCGGCACCCATTTTCACTTATTAATCTTGTAACACTTAATTCCACAAAACATAGATAAATTACAGTGTTATATAATCCTTGGTAAATAAATCAGGCAAGTCTGAAGCTTATATCTATAATAAATCAGTTGAATCATTTCTCTGTGCCAATACCCATAAATAATGTGAAACATGTACCTTAATTTTGCTTTTCAAATCATCACACAGACACTTACTGTATGCTGTCTTCACAGAGATCATTCTCACCAAATGATTTTATAGATAATTCTTTCTTTCCTCTTACATATGTGGTATCTGTAATAATAATGTGATTTTCCAAACCTTTCATTCCATAAAAGGCAAAGCTGTATTTTTTTCCTGAAGGAGTTTCTGCTTGCATTAGCTACAAATTGAAAGCTGTTTTTTATTGTCAGTATCAGAATATAGAATCATGTTTATCATTGCTATCTTATATGATGCAAAATTTGTTTTATAGATTTCAGTACAGCGAACAATTAACAGCAACTTGAAAATTACTATGTTGAGAGAAGGTGAAAAACATTCATATTCATTAACTAAACTACTGATAATATGATTTACCATTAAAACAATTCAGAATCAGAAAACCAAGAAAATTATAGGGTAATACAGTTATAATTTCCTTTACCTCTAATTAATAAAATTGTTTGCTGACAGTCACTTTTCATCCAACTCATCCTGACAGGCTTTTGGAAAGAGACAATTCATGGTTTGCATTTAATGTGTTTTGCCTTTATTAATAATTTAACTTGGCATGTGCAGATTTGCAATAAAACTGAGCAATAGATTTTTTTCAAAGGTTAAATCCCTTGAAGACTGCAGGCAATTTATTTGAAGTTCATATTGGTTAGCAAGTTTAACTACTACATAATGATAATAGTTAAAAAATGAATTACATTGAAGATCTTTTCTGGCTTAGCAAACCTGAGAATAATGATTATATTCCTACAATGGTTAATACTCTACCTGCTATTCATTAAACATGCCACTGTTATAAACAAACTCCTTCATCAAATATTATCAGGTGATTCCATTTATTAACAGAGAATGTAGGCAGCATACAACCTGAAATCCTAATTTTTCGCAGACATCCAAGAACCCCAACAGAATGAAAGACAGAAAAACGTTAGAACCTGAAAAAACCTTCTCCTCCATCCCCCACACAAGCAGCAGAAAAACATTCAACCTCCCCACTTCCCCTCTCATTTCAGCAGGAAGCCTTCACGCCCACAACCCACCAAGTAACAGCAAAGCACCCACAGAGAGACTATGATCTTCAGTCAACCAAAACTATTCAGGTTGCAGGAGCCACACCTCATATACCGTCTAGGTAGTCGCCATCCCCATGGTATGAACATAGAATTCTCCAATTTACGGTAATTCCCTCCCCTCTCTTCCCCTATCCCTATTTCACTCTGCCCCCTCCCCCAGCTGCCTATCACCTCCCTCATGGTTCCGCCTCCTTCTACTATCCATTGTGTTTTCCTCTATTCCTTCTTCACCTTTCCTGCTTATCACCTCCCTGCTTCCCCTCCCCCACCCCTTTATCTTTCCCCTTACTGGTTTTTCACCTGGAACCTACCAGCCTTCTCCTTCCCACTCCCCCCCCCCACCTTCTTTATAGGGCCTCTGCTCCTTCCCTCTTCAGTCCTGACGAAGGGTTCCGGCCTGAAACGTTGACTGATTGTTTCCACGGATGCTGCCCGACCTGCTGAGTTCCTCCAGCGTGTTGTGAGTGTTGCTTTGACCCCAGCATCTGCGGAGTATTTTGTGTTTACCAAAGCTATTGTTTACCCGATAGTTCGACATGCCACAGGCTCTCTCTCTCTCCCTTAACAAGGGAATTTTCACAAAAGTAGGGGATACAAATTTCAAAATAACTTTTCCTTTTGTCTGAACTACCTTTTAGCTATGTTATTGTTATTAAGTGGAATTGTTTGAAAATTTTTATCTCCACCATAATTTTAACCCTGGCCAGTCAAACCATCATCTTGAAGACTTCCATCAGATAAAATCTAAACCTCTTTTTCTGGAGAAAGTATTTCCAGCCTATCCAATCATTACTGGGAAAATAATCCTCTCCAATTTAGTAGTAAATACAGTCAAATGTTGTGCTCCCTTCCTTTCTGTATATAAATTCTTTTGGAAACATGGCCAGAACTGAACAGCATATTCAATAGCATTTGATTAAGCTTTCAATCGAGTCATCACCTTCTTTCTTTTAAATTTTATTCTGGTGGAGGCCTTTTAACTCCATAAGCAAAGCAGTATTTCCCCAGGCCAATATCCCAGCATTAAGGCCGTAGGTACTTCTGTTAATTGCAATGGGCAGACCTTATTATTTGCATGCTTAATATTAGATTCTTAAAATAGACAATTCCAACCTCTCATGAGTGGAGCAGACAAAGGTAGATGGAAATTTTGTGTGCTCAAAACCTCCTTATTGGAATGTGGAGAATGTATATTGAGAATATTGGGCCATGCACAAACAGCACACAAAGGCCTTAAAAGAGTAGAGGAAGGGAAACACCACTACACAAATTAACAGCCCACCTTCCCCATCAACCAGCTTCTGCACAAGTGTCTGTGATTCCCATTTTCGCCTCATTAGTGATTGTGAAAACCACAGAATCGGAGTAGAAGCAGTCATCCTGAATCATAAGGGACTGTCTAATAAGGCATTCATCCATTTCTTTGTATATTTCTTGTCAAATTTCTTTTACTTTCCTGCTACTCTTTTTTGGTATTTTCATGTTTTTGATTCATTCTTGCTGCTTTTCTTCTATTGCCAAAATAAAACTTTTTGATTTCAGGTTCATTTTGTATTATTAATTCCGATGCATTATTGCTCATTTGCGCTTTTTTTACAGCGAATTATTTCTCGCAAATTATATTGAACATAATAATTAGAAGCTGGAGTAGGCCGTTCGGCCCATCTTAACTGCACTGCCATTTGTCAGATTAACTGATCTTTTACCTCATTGCCACTTCCCGCACTAATCCCATAGCAATCAGTAACCCCATCATCATCATCATCATCATCATCATCGTCATCGTTGTGTGTAGTGTCATATGATGTAGGCAATCGTACTCCCATTACCATGATTGTTCCTGGCGAATATTTCTACAAAAATGATTTGCCATTGCCTTCTTCTTGACAGTGTCTATACAAGATTGTGCCCCCACCCCCGCCCCCATTATCAATACTTTTCAGAGATTGCCTGCCTGTCATCAGTGGTCACATAACCAGGACTTGTGATATACACCAATTGCTGATACAACCTTCTACAACTTGCTCCCATGGTTGCATGCGATCCTGACTGAGGGGGGAGCAAGCAGGTGCTGCACCTTGCCCAAGAGTGACCTGCAGACTGGCGGAGGGAAGGAGAGCCTAACCTTACTTTTTTTTACTTTACTTTATGTCGCCAAACAATTGATACTAGACCGTACAATCATCACAGCGATATTTGATTCTGCGCTTCGCACTCCCTGGAGTACGGATCGATAGTAAATAGTAAAAATTTAAATTATAAATCATAAATAGAAAATAGAAAAATGGAAAGTAAGGTAGTGCAAAAAACCGAGAGGCAGGTCCGGATATTTGGAGGGTATGGCCCAGATCCGGGTCAGGATCCGTTCAGCAGTCTTATCACAGTTGGAAAGGAGCTGTTCCCAAATCTGGCTGTATGAGTCTTCAAGCTCCTGAGCCTTCTCCCGGAGGGAAGAGGGATGAAAAGTGTGTTGGCTGGCTTAATTTCCTCTCTGTACTCAAACTCATCATTACCCAAGATACGGCCTACAATTGTGATGTCATCAGCAAACTTATATATTGAGTTCGATGGATACCTGGCTACACAATCATGGGTGTACAGTGAGTACAGCAGGGGGCTGAGTACACATCCTTGTGGGGCACCGGTACTCAGAGTGATTGTAGAGGAGAGCTTGTCCCCTATTTTTACAGCCTGGGTCCTGTCTTTGAGGAAGTTGAAGATCCAGCTGCAGATCTGAGTGCTAATGCCCAGGTTCCAGAGCTTAGGAATCTGTTTATTTGGAAGGATGGTACTAACATCTCCTTTGGTAGAGATGTATCCTGCTCCTGTCACCCGATAATCTATATTCCTCAATAACTCATAGATTTCAATCTTTACTTCGAAAATACACAGCAGCTGAGCATTCACCTTGGGTAGAAAATTCAAAAGATCAGCTAATCTTAAAATAAATGCATTTCTTCTCATAAGACCCTATAAGAGACCATAAGACACAGGAGCAGAATTAGGCCATTTGGCCCATCGAGACTGCATCACCATTCCATCATGGCTGATCCATTTCCCTCTCAGCCCCATTCTCCTGCCTTCCTTGTATCCCTTCATGCCCTGACCAATCACAAATGTATCAATCTCTGTCTTAAATATACCTAAAGGCCTCTACCACTGTCAGTGGCAACATACAGAAACATAGAAACATAGAAAACCTACAGCACAATACAGGCCCTTCAGCCCACTAAGCTGTGAACATGTCCTCGCCTTAGAAATTACCGAGGGTTACCCATAGCCCTCTATTTTTCTGAGCTCCATGTACCTATCCAGGAGTTTCTTAAAAGACCCTATCGTTTCTGCCTCCAACGCCATTGCTGGCAGGCCATTCCACGCACTCACCACTCTCTGCGTGAAAAACGTACCCTGACCTACTTCCAAGCACCTTAAAACTGTGCCCTCTAGTGCTAGCCATTCCAGCCCTGGGAAAAAGCCTCTGACTACCCACATGATCAATGCCTCTCATCATCTTATACACCTCTATCAGATCACCTCTCATCCTCCGTCGCTCCAAGGAAAAAAGGTCGAGTTCACTCAACCTATTCTCATAAGGCATGCTCCCCAATCCAGGCAACATCCTTGTAAATCTCCACTGCACCCTTTCTATGGTTTCAACATCCTTTCTGTAGTGAGGAAACCAGAACTAAGCACAGTACTCCAAGTGGGGTCTGACCAGGGTCCTATATAGCTGCAACATTGCCTCTTAGCTCCTAAACTTAATCCCACGATTGATGAAGGCCAATGCACCATATGCCTTCTTAACCACAGAGTCAACCTGCGCATGAGCTTTGAGTGTCCTATGGACTCAGACCCCAAGATCCTTCTGATCCTCCACACTGCCAAGAGTCTTACCATTAATGCTATATTCTGCCATCACATTTGACCTACCAAAATGAACCACCTCACACTTTTCTGGGTTGAACTCCATCTGCCACTTCTCAACCCAGTTTTGCATCCTATCAATGTCCCACTGTAACCTCTGACAGCCCTTCACACTATCCACAACACCCCCAACCTTTGTGTCATCAGCAAATTTACTAACCCATCCCTCCACTTCCTCATCCAGGTCATTTATAAAAATCACAAAGAGTAGGGGTTCCAGAACAGATCCCTGAGGCACCGACCTCCATGCAGAATATGACCTGTCTACAACCACTCTTTGCCTTCTGTGGGCAAGCCAGTTCTGGATCCACAAAGCAATGTCCCCTGGGATCCCATGCCTCCTTACTTTCTCAATAAGCCTTGTATAGTCAAATGCCTTGCTGAAATCCATATACACTACATCTACTGCTCTACCTTCATCAATGTGTTTAGTCACGTCCTCAAAAAATTAAATCAAGCTCGTAAGGCACAAGTTGCCTTTCACAAAGTCATGCTGATGATCTCTAATTATGTTATGCTTCTCCAAATGTTCATAAATCCTGCCTCTCAGGATCTTCTCCATTAACTTACCAACCACTGAAGTAGGACTCACTGGTCTATAATTTCCTGTGCTATCTCTGCTCCCCTTCTTGAATAAAGGAACAACATCTGCAACCCTTCAATCCTCCAGAACCTCTCCCGTTCCCATTGATGATGCAAAGATCACTGCCAGAGAATCAGCAATCTCCTCCCTCGCCTCCCACAGTAGCCTAGGGTACATCTAGTCCAGTCCCGGTGACTTATCCAACTTGATGCTTTCCAAAAGCTCTAGCACATCCTCTTTCTTAATATCTACATTCTCAAGCTTTTCAGCCCGCTATAACTCATCCCTATAATTGCCAAGATCCTTTTCCACAGTGAACACTGAAGAAAAGTATTCATTAAAAACCTCTGCTATCTCCTCCAGTTCCATACACACTTTTCCACTGTCACACTTGATTGGTCCTATTCTCTCAAATTTTATCCTTTTGCTCTTCACATACTTGCAGTTTTCCTTAATCCTGTCCACCAAGGCCTTCTCATGACACCTTCTGGCTCTCCTAATTTCTTTCTTAAGCTCCTTCCTGCTAGCCTTATAACCTAGATCTCTAACATTACCTAGTTTTTTGAACCTTTCGTAAGCTCTCCTTTTCTTCTTGACTAGATTTACAACAGCGTTTGTACACTACAGTTCCTGAACCCTACCATCCTTTCCCTGTTTCATTGGAATGTACCTATGCAGTACTCCACACAAATACCCCCAGAACATTTGCCACATTTCTTCCGTACATTTCCCTAAGAACATCTGTTCCCAATGTATGCTTCCAAGTTCCTGCCTGATAGCCTCATATTTCCACTTACTCCAATTAAACTCTTTCTTAACTTGTCTGTTCCTATCCCTCTTCAACGCTATGGTAAAGGAGATAGAATTGTGATCACTATCTCCAAAATGCTGTCCCACTGAGAGATCTGACACCTGACCAGGTGCATTTCCCAATACCAGATCAGGTGCAGTCTCTCCTCTTGTCGGCTTATCAACATATTGTGTCAAGAAACCTTCCTGAACACAGCTAACAAACTCTACCCCATCTAAACCCTTTGTTCTAGGGACATGCCAATTGATATTTGGGAATTTAAAGCTCCCACCACAACAACCACGTTATTATTACACCTTTCCAGAATCTGTCTCCCTATCTGCTCCTCGATGTCCCTGTTACTATTGGGTGGTCTATAAAAAACACCCAGTAGTGTTATTGACCCTTTCCTGTTGTTAATTTCCACCCACATAATTCCTCCATGACTTCCTCCTTTTCTGCAGCCATAACAGTATCTCTGATCAACAGTGCCATGCCCCCAACTCTTTTGCCTCCCTCCCTGTCCTTTCTGAAACATCTAAAGCCTGGCACTTGAAGTAGCCATTCCTGTCCCTGAGCCATCCAAGTGTCTGCAATGACCACAACATCATAGCTCCAAGTACTGATCCACACTCTAAGCTCATTTGCTTTGTTCATAATACTCCTCGCAATAAAATAGACACATCTCAAACAGTTGGTCCCTTCTCTATCACCTGCTCATCCTCCCTCTCACACTGTCTCCAAGCTGTCTCAATTTGTGAGCCAACTGCCCCTTCCTCTGTCTCTTCGGTCTGGTTCCCACCCCCCAGCTATCATAGTTTAAACTCCCCAATAACCTTAGCAAACCTCCCCGCCAGGATATTGGTCCACTTGGGATTCAAGTGCAACCTGTCTTTTTTGTACAGGTCACTCCTGCCCCAAAAGAGAAATCTGAATCCCTGTTCCTGCTCCAGTCCCTCAGCCAATAATTTATCCTCTACCTGACTCTATTCCTATACACACTGTCACGTGGCACAGCCAGTAACCCCAAGATGACTACCTTCGTGGTCCTGCTTCTCAGCTTCCTTCTTAACTCCCTGTGGTCTGCTTTCAGGACCTCCTCCCTTTTCCTGCCTACGTCGTTGGTACCAATATATACCATGACATCTGGCTGTTCTTCCCACCTCAAGATATCGTGGGCGCAATCTGAAACATCCCAGACCCTGGCACCTGGGAGGCAAACTACCATCCGTGCTTCTTTCCTGCATCCACAGAATCACCTGTCTGACCCCCTAACTGTAGAGTACCCTATCACTGCTGCCATCCTCTTCCTTTCCCTACCCTTCTGAGCCACAGGGCCAGAATCTGTGCCAGAGGCGCAGCCACTGTTGCTTCCCCCAGGTAGGCCTCCCCCTAACAGTACTCAAGCAAGAGTACTTATTGTCCAGATGTATAGCCACAGAGGTGCTCTCTAGCATCTGACTCATGCCCTTCCCTCTTCTGGCTGTTACCTACTTATTTGTCTCCCGAGGCCCCAGTGTGACTACCTTCCTATAGCTCCTTTCTATCGCCTCCTCACTTTCCCTGACCAGACGAAGGTCATTGAGCTGCATTTCTAGTTCCCTAACGTGGTTCCTAAGGAGCTGCAGCTCAACACACCTGGCGCAGATGTGGCCACCGGGATACTGTGAGTCCCCCAGACTTCGCACATCTGACACTGAGCACAGAACACTGGCCTCACACACATTCTTCCTGTCCGTATTCTAAACAGACAACCTACCTTGCCTCGACCTGTTATCACCGAAGACCTGTTGAGCCAAAGCCTTCGTATTCTGTCTTCGTCTACTCCGTCACCCGCTCCTTCTACGCCCACTCTATAAAGCTGTCTCCTTTTCAACTCTTCTCACTGTTCTCACTGGCCGATATCCACATGCTTGTGCACTCGTGTCTCGATCAAACCACGGAAGAAATAACCATCTCCTTTTAAACTCTTCTCCCTTTTAAACTCTTCTCGCTGTTCTCACTGGTTGACATCCACACGCTTGCGCACTCATGTCCCGATCAACCCACTGAAGAAATAACTGTTAAGAAAATATTTCACAGATTCATCACTCTCTGGCTAAAAAAATTCTTCTTTATTTCGGTTCTACAAGGACACCTGTCTATTCTGAGGCGGTGATCTCTGATCTTAGACTCATCGGAAACTTCCTCTCCACATCCACTCTATCAAGGCCTTTCACCATTTGATAGGTTTCAACGATGTTACCCCTCATTCTTCTGAATTCTAGCAAATACAGATCCAGAGCCATCACACACTCTTCATATGACAAGCCATTCAATCCTGGAATCATTTTCGTGAAGCTCCTTTCAACACTCTACAGTGTCACCACATCCTTTCTTATTAAGGGGTCCAAAACTGCTCACAATACTCCAAGTGAGGCTTCACCAGTGCTTTATAAAGCTTCAACATTATACCCTTGCTTTTATATTCTAACATTGCATTCGCCTTCCTCACGACTGACTCAGCCTACAAATTACCATTTAGGGAATCCTGCACAAAGACTCCCAAGTCCCTTTGCACCGCAGATTTTTGAATTTTCTCTCCATTTAGAAAATAGACGACCATTTTATTTCTTCTACCGAAGTGTCTAAGCCCTCCTGTAGTCTCTACTCCCTCAAAACTACCTGCCCTTCCACCTATTTTAGTATGTCCGCAAACTTTGCAACAAAGCCATCAATTCCGTCCTCAGAGTCATGATGTATAACATATAAAGAAGAGGTCCCAACACAGATCCCTGTGGAACACCACTAGCCACCAGCAGCCAACTAGAAAAGGCTCTTTTTATCCCATTCTTTGCCTCTTGCCAATCAGCTACTGATTTATCTGTACCAGAATCTTTCTTGTAATACCACGGGCTTGTAGCTTGTTTAGCAACCTCATTTGTGGTACCTTGTCAAGGGCCTTCCGAAAATCCAAGTACACAACATCAACCTGTTCTCCATTGTCTATCCTGCTTGTTATTTCTTCAAAGAATACCAACAGATTTGTCAGGCAAGATTTCCCCTCAAAAAAAAAATGCTGATTTTGGCCTATTTTATCATGTGCACCCTGCCCTGCATCTCTTTCTCTAGACCGGTATCTCTTTCACCAATTTACTTCCTAGCTCTTTACTTCACCCTTCCCCCTCCCAGTTTCACCTATCACCTTGTGTTTCTTTCTCTCCCCCCCTACCCCCACCCCCACCCCCACCCCCCACTTCTAACTGTGTCTCCTCATCATTTTTTCTCCAGTCCTGCTGAAGGGTCTCGGCCTGAAACTGTACTCTTTTCCATAGGTGCTGCCTGGCCTGCTGAGCTCCTCCAACTGTTTTGTTTGTGTGTGTGTGTGTGTGTGTGTGTGTGTGTGTGTGTGGTGGGGGGGGGGCTTGGATTTCCTGCATCTGCAGATTTTAACTTGTTTGTGATTGGCTCTCGTTTCTCATTGCCCCACCCTATTAGTAAAATACTTGTATACTTTAGTGCAGCTTGATGTTCATACTGATCACCCTCATAGAATATTCTTCCTTTTCTATTTTTATAATTGTATAAAAATGTGCAAAAATGTTGTGAAATATTCATATGTATTACCATCCAGATATTTTTCATCAACATTATTGATCAGGTTTTCAAATAATCAACATGATATGCAACTGAACTAAACATTCAAGTCCAGACTAATAATTCACTTGCGACTATTGGCTAGAATTAAAGATTGACAATGCTCACTCATGAATATTTAATATGCCAATATCATTTTAATTACTTCTACCACTTCAGAATTAAACATCCAAAACAATATGGAAACAAATCAGCAACCTAATCAATGCATGTAAATTATAGTCTTGTGATTTAATTTGACCAGTCAGTGCTTGGAAAAGAAGCAATTGCCTGGATCTGAAATCAAGTGACAAGTGTCAAATTTGTCAGAATGAACAGAATCAGAAATAAAACCAAGAAGAGAAGAAACATGATTTTTCTAAGAAAAGAACTATAGCCAATTTACAGAAATCATAATGGACAGAGAAAGAGGAAAATGAAAGGTAAGAAAATGAAATATAAATTGTTTGTGGTGTAGGATCCAGGAATCTGTAACATTGGAAGAAATTGATTAAGTCAGGGATCCCCAACCTTTTTTGCACCACGGACCGGTTTAATAGTGACAATATTCTTACGGACAACCAACAGCGGGGGGTGGGGCGGGGGGTGTTCAAGTTCAACAGTGCGTGACAGGGAATGAGGAAAGGTGCAGCTGACTCATATCGTTTCCTATCGCCAAATCATATTGTCTCCTCGCGGCCCGGTGGCACATGCTTTGTGGCCCGGTACTGGTCCACGGCCCGGTGGTTGGGGACCACAAGATTAAGTTACATCGAACTATTGTTCATTCTGGGATTTTGGTTTCTACCATAAGACCATAAGGCAAAGGAGAAGAATTAGGCCATTTGGCCCATCAAGTCTACTCCATTCTATCATGGCTGATATATCACCCCCATCAACTCTATTCCCTTGCCTTCTCCCCGTAACCTTTGACATCCTTACTAATCAAGAACCTATCAACCTCCACTTTAAATATAACCAATAGCCAGGTCTCCACAGCCCTCTGTGGCAATGAACACCTTCTGGCTAAGGAAGTTCCTCCTCATCTCTGTTCTAAAGGGATATCTTTCTACTCTGAGACTATGCCCCCGGTACTATACTCCCCTACTACCGGAAGCGTCCCCTCCACACCTACTCTATCTAGGCTTTACAATATTCAATAGGTTTCAGTTAGAACTCCCCTCATTCTTCTGATCTCCAACTAATATAGGCCCAGAGCCATCAAACCCTCCTCACTTTCATTCCTGTGTTCATTCTCGTGAACTTCTTCTGGACCTTCCCCAATGCCAACAAACCAAAGTGGATCAAAACTGCTCATAATACCCCAGGGGCATTCTGACCAATGGACCAATCAGCATTACATCTCTGCTTTTTATTCTAGTCTTCTTGAAATAAATGCTAACTGCATTTGCTGTCCTTACCACTGACTCAACCTGCAAGTTAACTTTTAGGGAACCATGCACAAGGACACCTAAGTCCCTTCAAAACTCCGATTTCTGAATTTTCATTGTTTCAGAAAATAGTCTGCATCTTTATTCCATTGACCATACACTTCCTTATATTCCTCAGCAGTCTACTCCTAAACTCATTTTCAATTTATGCATTGCTCTCTGAGAGAGGCATTTGAACACAGACGATAACCAGCTCAAGAGAACAAGACACTGAAAGAACAGCAGCACAGGAAAGGAAGGTAATAAATTTCGGATACAGTACCTGCAAGCATTTTTCATTTCGCAGACACAAGGAAATCTGCAGATGCTGGAAATTCAAGCAACACACACAAAAAATGCTGGTGAACGCAGCAGGTCAGGCAGCAGCTATAGGAAGAGGAACAGTCAACATTTTGGGCCGGGTCAGGACTAACTAAAAGAATGGATAGTAAGAGATTTGAAAGTGGGAGGGGGAGATCTGAAATGATAGGAGAAGACAGGAGGGGAGGGGTGGATCTAAGAGCAGGAGAAGGGAGAGGATCATGGGACAGGAAGTCTGGGAAGTGGGGTGGGGAGCCTGGAGGGTGGAGAGCAGGCAAGGAGTGATAGTGAGAGGGACAGAGGGAGAAATAAGAGAGAGAGAAAAAAAGAGGGGAAGAAATATTAAAATATATTAAGTAAGTAAATAAGGGATGGGGTGTGAAGGGGAGGAGGGACACTAACGGAAGTTAGAGAAGTCAATATTCATGCAATCAGGTTGGAGGCTACCCAGACGGAATATAAGGTGTTGATCCTCCAACCTGAGTGTGGCTTCATCTTAACAATAGAGGAGACCGTAGATAGACATATCAGAATGGGAATGGGACTACTACTACTATTACGTCGACTCAGGCCTAGGGGGCCGGCGTCGAGCAAATGAGAATGGGATGTGGAATTAAAATGTGTGGCCACTGGGAGATCCTGCTTTCTCTGGCGGACAGAGCGTAGGTGTTCAGTGAAACGGTCTCCCAGTCTGCGTCGGATCTCACCAATATATAGAAGGCTGCACCGGGAGCACCGGACGCAGTATATCACCCCAGCCGACTCACGGGTGAAGTGTCTCCTCACCTGGAAGGACTGTCTGGGGCCCTGAATGGTGGTGAGGGAGGAAGTGTAAGGGCATGTGTAGCACTTGTTCCGCTTACAAGGATAAGTGCCGGGAGGGAGACCGGTGGGAAGGGATGGGGGGGGGAACGAATGGACAAGGGAGTCGCATAGGGAGCAATCCCTGCGGAAAGCAGAAAGGGGGGGGAGGGAAAGATGTGCTTGGTGGTAGAATCCCGTTGGAGGTGGTGGAAGTTACGGAGAATTATATGTTGGACCCAGAGGCTGGTGGGGTGGTAGGTTAGGACAAGGGGAACCCTATTCTTAGTGGGGTGGCGGGAGGATGGGATGAGGGCAGATGTGAGTGAAATGGGAGAGGTGCGTTTGAGAGCAGAGTTGATGGTGGAGGAAGGGAAGCCTCTTTCTTTAAAAAAGGAAGACATCTCCTTCGTCCTGGAATGAAAAGCCTCATCCTGAGAGCAGATGCGGCGGAGACGGTGGAATTGCGAGAAGGGGATGGCGTTTTTGCAAGAGACAGAGTGGGAAGAGGAATAGTTCAGGTAGCTGTGAGAGTCCGTAGGCTTATAGTAGACATCAGCGGATAAGCTTTCTCCAGAGATAGAGACAGAAAGCTCAAGAAAGGGGAGGGAGGTGTCGGAAATGGACCAGGTAAACTTGAGGGCAGGGTGAAGGTTGGAGGCAAAGTTTGTGAAGTCAACGAGCTCAGCATGCGTGCAGGAAGCAGCGAAGGAAAAGAAGAGGACAGATACCAGTATAGGCTTGGAACATGGATTTTTCCACAAAGCCAACAAAAAGGCAGGCATAGCTGGGACCCATACGGGTGCCCATGGCTACATCTTTAGTTTGGAGGAAGTGGGAGGAGCCAAAGGAGAAATTGTTCAGAGTAAGAACTAGTTCCACTAGACGGAGTAGAGTGGAGGTAGAGGGGAACTGGTTAGGTCTGGAATCCAAAAAGAGGTGGAGAGCTTTGAGACCTTCCTGGTGGGGGATGGAGGTATATAGGGACTGAACATCCATGGTGAAAATAAAGCGGTGAAAGCATTTTTCATTTGTAGACTTCCAGCATTTGAGTCTAAATGACCTCTTTACAAAGGGAGTGCAAGCTCTTGGAACCAAATTTTCCAGCAAAAAGAACCCAGTTGCAGAAAAATGATTAATATTTTTGGAAGATGAAGTAGTCCTTGCCTCTCTATCTAATTTCAGCGCCGAGACGGCACAGAAGAGCAAACGTCCTGTAGACAATCCCTGGCTGAAGTTTGGCACCTCAGCACCAGTGATACCCATGAGAAATGTCTGAGGCTGTTTCAGGGACATGCGGATAACATCAGCCTTGGCAAAGCTGCTCACCTCGCATTGACAGGGCAGCTCCCAGTGGAGTTTCCTGCCCAAGTTGCTGATGATCCTTATGAGGAAGTCAGCAGAGACTTTTGAAAGGGAGTGTTCCTGACAAAGCCAGTTCTGATGAATGCGCTTGGTTCTCAAACATTAGCTCTATTTCTCTTTCTTCAGATGAGGTCTAATTTCATGAGTGTCTCCAGTACCTTCTGTTTTTTATTCCAGATTTCCATCATCTGCACTTTTACTGATATTTCTTTAAAGTTCTCTTCTGACCAATTCCACTATTGGCATGGTACAGGGAAAAAAAACGATTTATATTCCGGAACATTCCCCAAAGCTACAAAGAGCCTTATATAAACTTCATGGAAAGCAAACGTTCATCTGCTTATCTTTTTGCTTTCTTTTTATCTGAATTCTTTTCTCATTGGAAGCCATGGTATAATTAGAGAGTCTTTTCATAATTCCTTCACACGCCTGTTTCCAATCCTGATCCCATCTTGTTTTTTTTACGGTTCAACATGCAGAATGCAGCAAACTTGTACGTTTCCCTTATCGGAGCCACTCTTTACTTTGTGTTCTTTCTTTCTGCAAGTAAACTAGTGCACACAACAGGAGAGAGCGCAAGAGGAACAACCTGCCAGAGGAACTCAGCTGACAGCACTTGCAGAGGGAACTAACAGTCACTGTTTCAGAATGAGACCCTTCCTCTATTTCCCTCTACAGGTGCTGCCTGCTCCAATGAATTCCTGCATCAGTCTGCTTTTTTTCTCGTTCCAGCTCCCAGCATCTGCATTCTCCAAGATTTGAGAATGGACTAAGGTGAGACGGAGGCAAATTTATAACAGTATAAACCGTAGGTACAAAGAGTGGTTACATGTGGCAGAGTGGCAGAGTGGTTACACCAGTTGGTTCAAGTTTCTTGTAGCTCAGGGGATCTGGGTTCATTGCTTACCTCAGATGCTGTCTTTGTGTGGGTTGACTCTCTTTGGGACACTGACACTGTGGAATTCCTTCAGGTACTCTGGTTAGAACCATAGAACACCATAGCACAGAAAGCAGGCCCTTCGGCCCTTCTAGTCTGTGCTGAAACTTCATTCCTCTAGTCCCATTGAACTGCACCCACTCCATAACCCTCCAGACCTCTCCCATTACTGATATCCTTCCTATAGTTAGGTGACCAGAACTGCACACAAACAGGTTTGCATGCGGATCTGCCAATAAATTAAATGGCTACAGGAAATTATCCCTCAGGGTAAGTTAATGGTAAGAAGAATCAAGGGGGATATTGATGACTTCACATGGGAGAAAATAAGTTTCAGTGTTACAGGGAAATAAGGAGAGGGGGAATAGAACCAAACAAATTGCTCCCTAGGATTGAGCACAGGCTCGTTGGATCAGCGTAGGATGGCTGAGTGGCTCCTGTCGGTGCTGGGTTGAGTGTAAAAGGGGGTACTTTACATCATTTTAACCTACATGTTGCAACAACTTATTGATAACAGCCTTTCTATGCTTTCACTTTACTTTGAAGTGTTGATTTTACACTCAAATGGCTAACTTGGTGTTGCTTCTTTAGTTTCCTCAACACAACAAAATTCAATTGTTTTTATTCAGCTTTATCTCTTTAATATTCTACCTTTCAACCTTTTAAACCCAAGGGATTAACATCCAGGTGTTTGAAGACTACAAGCTGATATTTTAAATATCATCTTGGTTTTCATTTTCAAGTTAGTCAAGAGGGCAGGGGCATAGTATCAAGTGGAAGGGCTAAGGAAGGCAGGTGAGGGGCACTATTACAGATTGTCAGATACGATGTTGTGACCATCACTGAATCGTGGCTGAAGGATGGTTACAGTTGGGAACCCAATGTCCCAGGTTACATATTGTATCGGAGAGAAAGGAAGGTGGGCAGAGGAGGTGGTGTGACTCTGCCGGTAACGAATGGCATTAAATTAATAGAAAGATGTGACATAGGATCGGAAGATGTTAAATCCTTCCGGGTTGAGTTAAGAAACTACAAGGGTAAAAGAACCCTGATGGCAGTTAAATACAGGCTACCCAACAGTAGCTGAGATGTGAACCACAGGTTACAATAAAAAAATAGAAAAGGCCTATCAAGAGGGCAATGTTATCATAATCGAACATGCAGGTCAATTGGGAAAATCAGGTTGAATGCCTACGAGATAGCTTTTTAGAGCAGTTTGCCGTTGAGCCTACTAGGGGATCGGCTATATTGGATTGGGTATTATGTAATGAGCCGGCAGTGATTAGGGAATTTAAGGTAAAAGAACCCTTAGAAGGCAGTGGTCATAATATGATTGCATTCAACTTGAAATTTGGTGGGACAAAGTAAAGTCTGGCATAGTAGTATTTCAGTGGAGTGAAGGAAATTACAGTGGTATGAGAGAGGAGTTAGCTAAAGTAAATTGGAAGGAGGTGCTGGCAGGGGTGACAGCAAAGCAGGAATAGTGTAAGTTTCTAGGAAAAATGAAGAAGGTGCAGGATAGATGTATTCCAAAAACAAAGAAATACTCAAACGGCAAAATAGTATGACTGGGGCTGAGAAGGGAAGTCAGAGGTAATATAAAAGCAAAAGGGAGGGCATACAACAACACAAAAATTAGTGGGAAGACAGAGGATTGGGAAACTTTTAAAAGCCTATAGGGAGCAACTAAAAGAATCATTAGGAGTGAAAAGGTGCATGTCTAGCACACATTGAAGAAGTGTTAACTAGTTGGAGAATTTTCTCCCATTTCTCTATGGGTAAAGATACCTGAAGTTCTTTTTCCCCTTCATTCTTAATTTTAAAAGACATACCTAAACGTATTTTCGTAATTAAATCATAAACAATTGCTATTAAACTCTTCTGATAGGGGTTTAAACTAAAAAAATTTCTGTAATTTCAGGTTGATGTGATATCGGAAAAGTAGGTAAAATAACCTTCAAAAAGTTTCTAATCTGTAAATATCTGAAAAAATGTGATCTAGGCAAATTATATTTATTAGACAACTGTTCAAAGGAAATGAGACAATTTGGAAAAAATGAGGAGTGGTACCACTGATCCTTCGGTTAAATTTGAAGAAACTTGGAGACCATTTATTCAACATTTTCATATAATGTAAGTTGACCTTTTCAGAATCCTTTTTAATAACTTTTTGTTTGTGTATAGAGGAGCGGAGTTAATGACAAATAATGATCTTAACCAATTAAATATGGCAGCCCAGTCTTTGTTTTGTTTTGTTTTTTTTTTAGTGTAGGGGTAAAAACTTTTTTTTGTATCTTTTTCATGTTCAGTTAGTAAGAGATTGGGAGGTTTAAATTAAATATATTACTCAGAGTCTGTGTCTGTATACGTTAACCGTTATTAATGTAATCCCGATCACTTTGTATCATCATCATTGTTATGTTTATTAATTTGAAACTCAATAAAAAAGATTGAAAAAGAAAGGAGGGAAAAGATGCAATATGAAAGCAAGCTAGCAAACAATATCAAAGTGGAGAGTGAAAGCTTTTTCAAGTGTGTAAGAAATAAAAGAGAGATGAGAGTGGATATAGGACTGCTAGAAAATGAGACCGGAGAAATAACATCGGGGGACAAGGAGATGGCAGATGAACTAAATGAGTATTTTGCATCAGTCTTCACTGTGGAAGACACCAGCAGTGTGCCAGATGTTGAAGGGTTCAAAGGAAGAGAAGTGAGTGCAGTTACTATTAAAAAGGAGAAGGTGCTCAAAAAGCTGAAAGACCTAAGGGTACATAAGTCACCTAGACAAGATGAACTGCACCCTCGGCTTCTGAAGGAGGTAATGGTAGAGATTGTGAAGGTGTTAGTAATGATTTTTCAAAAATCAATGGACTCTGGCATGGTGCCAGAGGACTGGAACATTGTAAATGTCACTCCTCTCCTTAAGATAGGAGGAAGGAAGCAGATAGGAATAATCGACCAGTTAGTCTGACCTCAGTGGTTGGGAAGATATTGGAGTCATTTGTTAAGGATGAGGTTGTGGAGTACTTGGTGACACAGGACAAGATAGGACAAAGTCAGCATGATTTCCCCAAGGGAAAATCTTACCTGACAAGCTTGTTCGAATTCTTTGAGGAGATTACAAGTAGGATAGATAAAGAGGATGCAGTGGATATGGTATATTTGGATTTTCAGAAGGCCTTTGACAAGGTGCCACACAAGTTAAGAGCTCATGGTATTACAGAAAAGTTACTGGCATGTTTAGAGCATTGGGTGATTGGTAGGAGGCAGCGAGTGGGAATAAAAGGATCTTTTTCTGGTTCGCTGTCAGTGACTAGTGATGTTCTGCAGAGGTTGGCATCAAAGGTTATGAGGAGATGACTGGGGAGTCGGGTTAGGGAGGGGAGAAAAGGATAAACCATGATTAAATGACAGAGCAGACTCGATGGGCCAAATGGCCTAATTCTACTCCCATGTTTTATAGTCTAAAGTAATCTAAAGGAATAAAGACACCTGCAGGTAAACTTCAGAAACTTTCTGGATATCAGGGCTGGCTGAGAAGCTATATTAAAAAGTACATGGGTTATCAGGATTAATAGACAGAAGTTAGAATATGAAGACAAGAAATACCTGTTGAATTTATACAAAGTTCTGGCTCAGTTATGACTAGCTATTGTTTCTAATTCACGATAGTGCATTTTGTGAAGACTGAAATGGCCTTAGGGAGGTTGGGGAAAGGATTAATTAAAATACTTCCAGGAACGAGAGACAGGGTAGAAAGGCGGAGGTTGAAGGGAGATTTGATAAAATTCCTCGAGATGATGATGGGTTCGAAATGCACATTAAATTGGGCAGTAAGT
Source organism: Mobula hypostoma (assembly GCF_963921235.1). Lineage (NCBI taxonomy): Eukaryota > Metazoa > Chordata > Chondrichthyes > Myliobatiformes > Myliobatidae > Mobula > Mobula hypostoma. The sequence continues at coordinate 195,144,418 of NC_086098.1, forward strand.
TGCCTGGGATAATGTCAGAAGGGGAGCAATTTTGTAAAATGTATGAATTTTATTTATTTATTTATTGAGATATACACAGGCCCTTCTGACCCTTTGAGCTGAGCTGCCCAGCGATCCCCCAATTTAATCTGAGCCTAATCATGGGGCAATTTACATATACACCTAAAACTAGAGTTGAGAATTCAGTTAGAAAAGTTGATGATCAAATCACTCTGAACTGAGACGGAAAATCAGTTTGGATGAGTCATATCTATGGAAAGAGAAAAAACTGCAATAACTGTGAGAAGGGTAGAGAATCAGAAAACATAAGCTAAGTAATCTCTTATATGAACTAAGTGATACACAAAGGAATGCTTTCTCATGTAGTGAAATTATACGATTTAGAACCCCCTCACCTGAAAGATTGGTGGAGATCGATTCCATTATATCTTTCAAAAAGTAATTGGGTGCATTCTTGAAGGAAAATTATTTATAAGGTATGGGGAATGAGTCAGGGACTAACTGAATGGCTCTAACAAAAAGCCAAAGAGCTTTGCGATTCAAAGAGCCTCTCCTTCTATGACGTAACAACTTTTGTGATTTCATGATTGGAGGAGCTGTGCTAAAGTCCCTCTTGAATGAATGTTTTCCAGTTTAAGTCATGTTCACACAACCCTCCAGCTTGCCCTGACCTGCAAAGAACAAGGGATGTAAGGCTAACTCCACTGATGTCCCTCTCTTCACAAACTGCTTGGACCAAGGGATTGTCACAACGAGCACCTATTTTGTCGAGGGACCAGATGAAGATGCCATGTAAACACCCTCAGCCCAAGCACTGGTAATTTTTAATCATATAATTCGCTATTTAAGAACTAGATTACAATCTGAACACAGTGCTCCACTGAGGCGTGAGCTAATTTTTATACAGTCAAAGCATAAATTCATTGAATATATAAGTATTTACAGTTTTGATTGGCATATATAGCAACTCTACAATTATAAAAGTCTACATTAGATTAAAGGTGATAAAAGGATGTGTGTTTTGACTATATTACATTAATACTTTATACATTAGAACATTTTCTTGGCAATGACCACATGATTTCTTCTTCGCTACACTCTTCACGAATTACTGATAATGAAACCACCCTTAACGCAAGGTTCATAGCCAAACAATAGTGCATACATCGCCATCTGGTGGCAATAGCCTATCAGTATTATTCAAACCTGGTATGCCAGGATCCAACTATAACTCGGTGCATCAGTAAAGAAAGGGTTTTGTACGTGGAGCTATAGTCTGGTTATAACTCTGTGGTGTTCCAGCAGCCATTTTCTTGACATTCTCCTAGCAAAGCACTAAGGAGATTTAGACCACGGTTCTGACCAGACAGAAATTTGTTTGCTTGAATAGTAACAAGTACTGCAACATCTGTCTTTGTTCGACCATAGCAGATGCCTTTATTTAAAATCCACTGTGCTATTTTAGAACTATCCATGTTTACTGAACAAAACAAATAATAAACAGCAGCATGAAACCATGCACATTCTATGCAAATCAATGCAACATCAGGAGAAATTCTGGAAGGAATATTACAAATTAGCACTTTTGGCAGAAAAGCTTTGCTGGTTGGGGACCTCCAGTAGATCAACAATTCACATCCAAATTGTGAATGTGAGGAAAATCACAAAGACTATGAAGCCTAAGATGCACTTCCATCGCAGGAAGAACCGTGCTAAGCAAAGTAAATTATTCAAGAAAAAGGGGTACAAATTATTGTTTTTCTCTGTTTTTTAGTGATGTTGGTTTTCTCCAGATTTTGGTCATGGTAAAATATGAACAATTAGTGAATGGTGTTCTTGCGGCTTTATTGCTAATTAAGAACTTGAGATTTGGGTTTATTTTTAAAACGTTTGGGCTGGGAAGTCTGCCTGCTGAGCCCATGCCAGATTAACATGGCATATGCAGCTGGCCCATGGATTTCAATGACAAGAAACAACAGCTGATCGAAAGAAGCAGAAGAATAAGGCAATGTGCTTTTTGGCAGTTAATTGATTTAAATTGTTTCTTCATCCTTTTAAGCATTTTCAAATCATTTTTTGAGTATTAATGATAAATTTAATTGTTAATCATTTCTGAGTGAGTATTAATAATAACTTCAATTGTCAGTAATTTCTGAGTGTTTTTGAAAATCACTCATAATGTTCAAGCTACAGACTTGACAGATGGGGTGGGGCTTAACTGGGTCTCAAGTTATTTCCAGCAATGTCTGTAGCTCACCCACGGATGATTGCACCCTCACGACGTTTCGGGTAGAAGTAGGCTTCAATGTGAAGTAATCAGTGAGTTTGGGTGGCTTGTCAGTCAGTGGAAGATGCAAGCCATGCTCTGAACTGTGGATCTCTAAAGCTTGCTGGTTAATTTATGCCACTCTGCTGCTTGCTTTGAATAAATTGCATCTTGTCTTGTAATAGTCCACTGACTTAAAATTCTATATCATACATTCAAGGTTGCACATAGTTACATGCCATTATATTGTTACATTTCTGTTGCTTTAAAAAAAAAATCACATATTTTCCATTTTCCATCTTGCCCTATCCTGGTTGCTGGTTGCTTGACTTTTTACTTGCTGCTAATGAACAGAAACAAAAACATGAAGAGAAAAGTGCAAAGATGATTGGTTGTCCTTAGAAATACTTTGTGTTATAGTATCATTTAACTATACTCTTGGCTCATTTACCAGTGGTAAACAAAATAAAGTATGCAATTTTAAAGACCTTGTACAGTAATAGTTCACATGAGAGTTCTATGCTTTTATTATTTATAATTTCATATTCTGCTACAACCAAGGGAAAGTAACACCAATATAGTACACATCAGGTAATGGTGTGTTCCTTTTGGTCCAATGAACATACACTTCATGAATGTGCCTACCTCATCATTTCTGAACAACAATGCTCCCTGCCCTGCTAAGATCTTTCTCATAATCTTCGTACCTTGTGACAGTTACCCAACATTGGCAGGTTCCTTATATGCATCTCTTCAACATCATCTACTTCCTTTATTCACCATCTGACACAAAATTTGCAAATTCAAAGAAATGTCTGAATTTCAAAAAGCTACCGTAGGACTGAATGCTCTACCATGAGGAATAATCTTTAAGGCTATCCCAAAAAGTTTAACAGATGTTCCCTCATTAAGCCAACTTATTTTGTTGTAAATACTCATCTCAATTGTACAGAGGCACTACACTTTGAATCAAAAAATTACTGCATGATGTTTATTTATGAAGTACAGGAAAGAGAAATGAAAAAAAATCTGAAACGTTCTCAATCACCATAGTCAGAGGCATGAAATGTGTTATTATGTCTGCATATCTGAATATAGATGATAGTAAATTCTCCTTATTAAAGTTTCCTTTGGCTTTTTTGAAAACCATTTTTCCATTGGCCGAGAGATTCAGGCATTGTGTGCAGAGCCAAAGGAAAAAGGCAGCCAAAAGATAAGAAAGTGCTCAAGGCTCTGTTTGATTGTAAATGCTTACAAAAATAATCTGAGTGTAGAGGAAAGAAACATGCAGCAGAAAGCAGAGCTGGATAAAAATGGAGTAATGAGCAACTGCTTGGGGATTTCAGACACTCAATTATTTGAAGAAACAGCGAAAGCACACCAACACGTCTAAGAATTGTTATAATCACAAAGTAAAGCTACAAACCGGATATTCAATAGTATTGACATTCTGGAAGAAGAAACATAAGGGAAAGGAGATAGAAGAACACTATTAATAATTGATGAGATCACTGCAGTGATCGAGAATGATATTAAATTAAAAACTCATGGTGCAATATTATTTTGAGTTGAGCTAAGCCATGGAAAGTACTGGAAGTCATCATGGGCGTAGTATATAGGCCCTCAAACTGTAGCTATCCTGGGTCACAGAGTATAAATCAAGAATAGCAGGGCTTGCATTAAGGGTACTGCAATCATTTTAATAACTATATAAATTGGATAAATCCGATAAGCAAGTTTTATAGAACATACTCATTTATAATAGTTTCTTAAAGCGATATGATGAAGAACCAACCAAGAAGAAGACTGTTTTAAATCTGCTTTTCTGTAATGAGAAATGATTAATTAATGATCTAATTTAAAAGCTCATCTAGGAAAGAGTAATCATTGCATGGTATAATTCCATATTTTCTTTGAGAATGAGGTGCTGAGGACTAAATAAAGACATTTCACATCCATAACTCTTTGCGACACTCAGTTAAAGTTATAATGTATTCTACTGTTCACATCCTCAAGCATGTAGATTACTGTGTTGCTGCATCTATTGGCTAGTAACCTCGCCAACTTTGCTACAGTTTATTCACCCCTTCCACTTCGATTGACAGGTGTTTTGAATACCTCCTTAGAGTCACAGAGAGATACAGCATAGAAATAGCCTCTTTGGCACACCTATTTACATTAATCCTATAATGTAATCAATATTTCAGTGATATTGTAAATATATTGTTTGATTCAACATTCTTTGCTTACATAAGTCATTATACAGTACATAGGAAGTACCTCAATGGTGTATATCATTACAGTACCATCTCATATGTGAGTGCCTCACTGAAAAAAGGTAAGTAAAACTAAGCAGACAATTTTTGAGCAGCAGCCAATCAGCAATCAAAAGCATGAAAAGACATAGCGCACTCAGGTTTGCCGATTGACTACATATGGCATTGAATTGCGGCAGTTTGGTGTTTTAAGCAGCGGTCAAACTACAATCAGGTTTGATTGCTAAGTCAAATTAAAATAAGACAGGGGCAAGCAGGGTGGCAATTGTTGGAGTGGACAGTGTTAGAGTGGTTATTTGTGGCTTTAGCTCTTCGAAGTTTCAGTGAGGAGAGGCATGTGTGAGAGAAGGCAAAAAAGATGTAAATTGATCTTTTTCCCCAGTTTATGTATTGTTTTATTTCTTTATATTTGCACAGTTCAAACAGTCAACATAGGTCCCTTGGAAGATGATAAGGGGAAATTGATATTGGGTGATAAGGAAATGACTGAGGCATTGAATGACTATTTTGTGTCAGTCTTCACAGTGGAGGACATGACTAATATGCCAAAGAAGGATGTTATGGACAAAATGGGAGGTGAGGACCTCGGTAAAATCACTGTCACTAAAGAGACAGTGTTGAGAAAACTAGAGGGCCTGAAGGTAGATAAGTCTCTGGTCCTGATGGGATGCATCCCATGGTGCCGAGGGAGTTGACGGAGATTCTAGTAGATGTGTTGGCAATCATTTACCAAAATTCTCTAGACTCTGGGCAGGTCCTGGCGGATTGGAAGACAGCAAATGACACACGACTTTTTAAAAAAGGATGTAGGCAAAAGACAGGCAACTATAGGCCAGTTAGCTTAACATCTGTAGTCGGGAAAATGCTTGAAGCTGTCATTAAGAAAGAAATAGCAAACATTTAGAAAGGAGTGGTTCCATTACACAGACACAGCGTGGATTCAGAAAGGGCAGGTCCTGTTTGACAAACTTACTGGAGTTCTTTGAGGACATAATGAGTGCAGTGGATAGAGGGGAACAGGTGGATGTTGTATACTTGATTTCCAGAAGGCATTCGATAAGGTGCCACACAAGAAATTTATAAATAAGATACGGATGCACGTAGTCAGAGGAAGTGTATTGGCATGGATAGTGGATTGGTTAACCGATTGAAGACAGAGAGTTGGTATAAATGGGTGTTTCTCCGGTTGGCAGTCTGTGGTGACTGGAGTGTCACAGGGGTCAGTGCTGGGCCCGCAGCTGTTTACCATTTACATTGATGATTTGGAAGAGGGGACTGTGTGTAGTGTAGCAAAATTTGCTGAAGACACTAAACTGAGTGGAAAAGCAAATTGTACAGAGGATATGGAGAGCCTGCAGATGGACATAGGTAGGTTAAGTGAGTGGGCCAAGGTCTGGCAGATGGAATACAACATTGGTAAATGTGAGATCATCCACTTTGGAAGGAATAATAGAAGAGCAGATCATTATTTAAATGGTGAAAGATTGCAGCATGCTGTTGTGCAGAGGAACTTGGGAGTGTTTGTGCATGAATTGCAAAAAGTTGGCTTGCAGGTACAAACGGAATGTTGGCCTTCATTGCTAGAGGGATTGAATTCAAGAGCAAGGAGGTCATGCTGCAACTATACAGGGTACTGGTGAGGCCACACCTGGAGTACTGTGTGCAGTTCTGGTCTCCATAGACAATAGACAATAGACAATAGGTGCAGGAGTAGGCCATTCGACCCTTCGAACCAGCACCACTATTCACTGTGATCATGGCTGATCATCCACAATCAGTATCCAGTTCCTGCCTTATCCCCATAACCTTTGATTCTGCTATCTTTAAGAGTTCTATCCATCTCTTTTTTGAAAGCATCCAGAGACTTGGCCTCCACTACTTTCTGGGGCAGAGCATTCCACATATCCACCACTCTCTGGGTGAAAAAGTTTTTCCTCAACTCCATTCTAAATGGCCTACCCCTTATTCTTAAACTGTGGCCTCTGGTTCTGGACTCACCCATCAGCCGGAACACACTTCCTGCCTCCAGCGTGTCCAATCCCTTAATAATCTTATATGTTTCAATCAGATCCCCTCTCATCCTTCTAAATTCCAGTGTATACAATCCCAGTCACTCCAATCTTTCAACATGTGACAGTCCCGCCATCCTGGGAATTAACCTTGTGATTTGACCTTGCACTCCCTCAATAGAAAGAATGTCCTTCCTCAAATTTGGAAACTAAAACTGCACACAATACTCCAGGTGTGGTCTCACCAGGGCCCTGTACAACTGCAGAAGGACCTCTTTGCTTCTATACTCAATTCCCCTTGTTATGAAGGCCAGCATGCCATTAGCTTTCTTCACTACCTGCTGTACTTGCATGCTTGCTTTCAGTGACTGATGTACAAGAACACCTAGATCTCGTTGTACTTCCCCTTTTCCTAACTTGACTCCATACTTGAAGAAGGATATACTGGCTTTGGAGGCAGTGCAGAGGAGGTTCACCAGGTTGATTGCAGAGATGAAAGGGTTAACCTATTAGGAGAGATTGAGTGGCCTGGGACTATACTCTCTGGAATTCAGAAGAATGAGAGAGGATCTTATAGAAACATACAATATTTTGAAAGGGATAGATAAGATAGAAGTAGGAAAGTTGTTTCCATTGGTTGGTGAGACTAGAACTAGGGGACATTGCCTCAAGATTCAGGGGAGAAGATTTAGGATGGAGATGAGGAGAAACTGTTTTTCCCAGAGAGTGGTGAATCTGTGGAATTCTCTGCCCAGTGAAACAGTTGAGGCTTCTTCACTAAATATATTTAAGATACAGTTAGATAGATTTTTACATAGTAGGGGAATTAAGGGTTTTGGGGAAAAGGTAGGTCGATGGAGCTGAGTTTATGGACAGATCAGCCATGATCTTATTGAATGACAGGGCAGGCTTGATGGGCCAGATGACCTACTCCTGCTCCAATTTCTTATGTTCTTCTGATAACACACTGTTGCAAGAAACATAAGCTTATGATAGAAGGTGATTTTAAGTTTCCACATATTGACTGGGACTTCCATACTGTAAAAGGGCTGGAGGGAAAGGGGTTTTCCAAAAGTGTTCAGAAAGTTTCCTTAATCAGTACATAGAAATTTCAATGAGAGAGTGTGCAATACATGATCTCCAATAAGGGAATGAGACAGATCAGATGACAGATGTTTGCGTAGGGGAACACTTTTTATCTAGTGATCATAATGCCAATAGTTTCAAAGTAAGTATGGAAAAAGATAGGTCTAGTCTGCAGGTTGAGATTTTAAATTGGAGAATGGCCAATTTTGATGGTATTAGAAAGGATCTGGCAAGTGTGGATTAGGACAGCTGTTTTCTGGCAAAGGTGCACTTGATAAGAAGGAGGCCTTCAAAACTGAAGTTTTTACTCTGAACATTTACACACTTAGTCCAGCAGTCATGGAGCATACGGATCTTCGACCTCCAGAAAATGCCCACAGCAGGGGTGATTGATAAGTTTGTGGCCTACGGTAGAAGGAGATGAGGTATACAGCTCTCATTACATGCTCGTGCAGTTCAACTCTTTGAGTGATTATGCAGTAAGTTTGAAGTTAATAACTCATCTCCTTCTACCTTAGGCCACGAACTTATCAATCACCCCTCGTATATGCAGGTAGGAGCAAATGAGGTATTTATGAAGTGTAAAAAATTCAACAGGACACTTAAGAAGGAAATCAGGAGGGCTAAAAGAAGGCATGAGCTTTCCCTAGCAGATAAGGTGAAGGGGAATCCTAAGGGATTCTACAGATATATTAAGAGCAAAAGGATTGCAAGGGACAAAATTGGTCCTCTGCAAGATCGGAATGGTAATCTATTCATTGGACGAAAAGAGTTGGGGGAGATCTTAGGCCATAGAACATAAGATATAGGAGCAGAATTAGGCTATCCGGCCCATCAGGTATGCTCCACCGGTCAATCAGAGTTGATCCTTTCTTTTACTCCTTCTCAGCCTCCACCCTGTAACCTTTGATGTCATGTCCAATCAAGATCCTATCAATCTCTGCCTTAAATATACCCGACAACCTGGCCTCCACAGCTGCATGTGGCAACAAATTCCACAAATTCACCACCATCTGGCAAAAGAAATTTCTCCACATTTCTGTTTTAAATGGACATCCCTCTATCCTAAGGCTGTTCCCTCTTGTCCTGGATTACCCCATCATGGGAAACACCCGTTCCACATCTACTCTGTCTAGACCTTCCAATATTTGAAAGGTGTTAATAAGATCCTCCCTCATCCTTCTAGATTCCAGCGAGTACAGACCCAGAGCTATCAATCCTTCCTCGTATGAAAAGCATTTAATTCCTGGAATCACACAAAATGCTGGTGGAACGCAGCAGGCCAGGCAGCATCTATAGGACGAAGTACAGTCGACATTTCGGGAAGGGTCTTGGCCCAAAACGTCGACTGTACTTCTTCCTGTTGATGCTGCCTGGCCTGCTGCACTCCAGCATTTTATGTGTGTTGCTTGAATTTCCAGCATCTGCAGATTTCCTCATGTTTGCATTTTTAATTCCTGGAATCATTCTTCTGAACATCCTCTGAATCCTCTCCAATGCCAGCACAACCTTTCTTAGATGAGGATCCCAGAACTGTTCACAACACTCAAGGTGAGGCCTCACTAGTGTCTTATAAAGCCTCAGCATCACATCTTTGCTTTTGTACTCTAGATCACTTGAAATGAATGTTAACATGACATTTGCCTTCCTCACCACTAACTCAACCTGCAAGTTAACCTTGCATCTGTACTTACTGAGGAGATGGACACAAAGTCCATAGAAGTGGGGGAAAGCAGCAGCAAGTTCATGGACCCAATGCAGATTGCAGAGGAGGTGTTTGCAGTCTTGAGGCCAATTAATGTGGATATATCCCCTATCCCTGACAGGAAGGTATTCTAATGGATCAGATATGAGTATTTAGATGGACATAGACTGATTAGAGATAGTCTGCATGGCTTTGTGCATGGTAGGTCATGTGTAACCAATCTTATAAAGTTTTTTGAAGAAGTTATCAGAAAATTTGATGAAGACAAGGCAGTAGATGTTGTCTATGTGATCTTTAGCAAGGCCTTTGACAAAGTCTCACAACGGAGATTGGTCAGGGAGGTTCAGCCAAGATGAGGTAGTAAATTGGATTGGACATTAGCTTAGTGGGAGAAGCCAGAGAGTGGTAGTAGATGGTTGCCTTTCTGGCTGGAGGCCTGTGACTAGTGGTGTGCCACAAGGATCGGTGCTGGGTCCATTGTCAATTGTCATCTATGTCAATGATCTGGATGATAATTTGGTTAACTGGATCAGCAAATTTGCAGATTACACCAAGATTGGGAATATTTTGGATAGTGAGGAAGACTATCAGAGCTTGCAGCAAAATCTGGACCAGCTGGAAAATGGCAGATGCAATTTAATGCAGACAAATACGAGGTGTTGCCAGGGTAGGTCTTAAACACTGAATGGTAGGGCACTGAGGAGTGTCATAGAACAAAGGGATCTGGCAATTTATGCTGATAATTCATTGAAAGTGATAGCGCAGATAGATAGGTTCATAAAGAAAGCTTTTGGCACATTAGCCTTCATAAATCAGTGTATTAGGTGCCGGAGATAGAATGTTATGTTTAAGTTATATAAGACTTTGATGAGGCCTAACTTGGAGTACTGTGTTTTGTTATGGTCACCTACCTACAGGAAAGATGTAAATAAGATTGAAAGAGTACAGAGAAAATTTACAAATTTAAAATGTTGCCGGGACTGGAGGACCTGAGTTATCAGGGAAGATTGCAAATGTTATGACTTTATTCCTTGGAACATAAAAGATTGTGGGAAGATTTGACAGAGGTATACAAAATTATGAGGGTATAGATAGAATAAATGCAAGCAAGCTTTTTCCACTGAAGTTAGAGGACATGGGTTAAGGGTGAAATGTGAAAAATTTGAGCAGAGCATTTGGGGGATCTTCTTCACTCAGAGAATCATGAAAGTGTGGAATGAGCTGCCAGTGCAAATGGTACTTACAAGCTCGATTTCAATGTTTAAGAGAAGTTTGGACAGGTACATGGATGGCAGGGAAATGGAGGGCTATGGTTTGTGTACTGGTCAATGGGAGTAGGTAGTTTCAATGATTTGGCATGAACTAAAAGGGCCAACAGACCTGCTTCTGTGCTGTACTTTTCTATGACTCTATGACAATGTCTCAGCTTCTGTGCTTTTCTTTCTACTAGTTCAAGTCAAGTCAAGTCAAATCACTTTCTATTGCCATTTTGACCATAACTGCTGGTACAGTACACAGTAAAAATGAGACAACATTTTTCAGGACCATGGTGCTACATGAGACAATACAAAAACTACACTGAACTATGTAAAAACAACACAAAAACTACACTAGACTACAGACCTACCCAGGAGTGCATAAAGTGCACAAAACAGTGCAGGCATTACAACAAATAATGAACAAGACAATAGGCACAGTAGAGGGCAGTAGGATGGTGTCAGTCCAGGCTTTGGGCATTGAGGAGTCTGATGGCTTGGGGGAAGAAACTGTTACATAGTCTGGTCGTGAGAGCCCGAATGCTTTGGCGCCTTTTGCCAGATGGCAGGAGGGAGAAGAGTTTGTATGAGAGGTGCGTGGGGTCCTTCGTAATGCTGTTTGCTTTATGGATGCAGCATGTAGGGTAAAGAGAGATCCCGACTGGAAGAGAGACCCCGATGATCTTTTCAGCTGACCTCACTATCTGTTGCAGGGTCTTGCAATCCGAAATGGTGCAATTTATGAACCAGGCAGTGATGCAGCTGCTCAGGATGTTCTCAATATAACCTCTGTAGAATGTGGTGAGGATAGGGGGTGGGAGATGGACTTTTCTCAGCCTTCCCAGAAAGTAGAGACGCTGCAGGGCTTGCTTTGCTATGGAGCTGGTGTTGACGGACCAGGTGAGACCAGGTGAGTTACTGGAGCTACAATGTATAACAGTGGTGACAAGAAAGTTTTCAAATGAACCCAAAACAATTACCTATTGAAGCACAGCACACTTTTCTTCAGAAGGGGAGAGAGACATTTGAGTTTTATAAAAGGCAAAAAACAGATGAAGTTAACAAGCAATGAGTATGTTCATGGATTGATAAACATAGGTGAAAATAATATTAAATTTTCAAAAGTAGAAATGGCTCACTACATCAGAAAGATAGATGTGTTTGTTTGAATAACAGATAACTGGATTATGTACACTGAATGAATTGATCAGTATTTTGAAGGGAACAAAATAGCCAATGAAAAACGAGTACTAAGTGCTTCTGGGTGCAATGGGTGGAAAAACATTCAGTTTGTTTAAATGTTTAACTGCTCCAACCAAATTAGCGGAAATAAACTTTGCTGATATCATGAATATAATGCAGGAACATTTAGAAGTGAAAGCATTGTTGATTACAGAATGCTTTGGGTTTAAGCAAAATCAAAAAGAAGAGGAGTCAATTTCATCTTATGTGGCTGAATTGAAGAAATTGTCCAAGCACTGACAATTCAGTGATGGGCATGATGATGCACCGAGAGATCATTTACTTTGTAGAATCTTACAAGAAAGCATTCAGAAATGGTTCCTAACTGAAGCCCAACTCACATTTAAAAGAGCAGTTGAAATTACTGTATCAGTGGAAACAGCAGCTAGAGACACACTTAAGTTGCAGTCCAAAATAAATAAAAGTGAGCGTTAACAAATTTGCAGCATCTAGGAAGGCCTGCTTGGCTGAATACTCTCTCCCTTACTGTTGTAGCAGGGGCTCACATACACCAAACCAATGCATGTTTAATGGTGAAACTAGCAGCGAAGTAGGATAAATACAAGAGCATGATGGGTAAACAAAAATAAATGGACTGCACAGGGAAAAGGGAAAGATAAAAAGTCATTACAGTTTCAAAAAGAGCATTAGTCTGCATTCTGTTAATGAAAAATCTGATCATGATGAGAGTGACATAGGACTGAATATCCTTGAGATTTACAATGTGAAAACTAACAATGGACAAAAAATATAGCATACACCAGAAGTAAACAGCAAATTAATTAAAATGGAATTAGATACTGACTTGGCTGTTTCAGTCATTCCACAAAATGAGTTTGAGCTGCATTTCAAAGATATTGAACTGAAACCTGCAGATATCCAACTGAGAACTTCTACTGTAGAAAAAATAACTCCTGTCAGAATGACATTCTTAATAGTGAAATGCAACAACCAATAAGCCACATTGGGCTTGTATGTGGTAAAAACAGGAGGGCCAGCATTGTGGTTTCACGAGTGGCTAAGACAACTACAACCTGATTGGGGATCTATCCATTATTTGCATGCCACATCCCCTGCAATGGAATCAACTGAAAGTGAACTAAGAAAGGTACTGAATGATGCCACAACTGTTTTCAAGGATGGCATTGGAAAACTCAAACATATCAGGAGTAAAATAGTTTCAAATGAAAATGCCACAACTAAGTCTTAAAAAGCACATTTGGTTCCTTATACCATTCGTGATAAATAGCCAGTGAGTTAGATCACATGGAAGCAGAAGGAATTCTTTCCTAGATTGAGTGGAGTCCATGGGCAACAGCAGTTGTCCCAGTAACCAAGAAGAATGGGCCAGTCAGGATCTGTGGTGACTTTAAAGTCACCATCAAGCCAGTACTGAAAGTCAATCAATACCCTCTGCCCAGGATAGAGGATATCTTTGCAAACATTTCTGGAGGTAAACAGTTCAGCAAAGTGGACTTAGTCAAGGCCTACCTACAGATGGAGATGGAAGAAGAGTCTGGTGGTTCTCACCACAAACACTGACAAAGGGCCTTATAGTTATAATGGGCTTATTTTTGGAGTAGCATCTGCAGCTGCATGCTGTAAGATAGCTATGGACAAAGTGCTGCAAAGCTGCCCAGGCACACAGTGTCACCTGGATGACATCATTGCTACCAGTGAGGGTGACAAGGAATGTCTCCAAAATCTAAGACAATGTTAAAAATAGAAGATTATGGGCTCAGAGCACTTTGCAGCAAGTGTGAATTATTTAAACCAAGCAACACATACACTGGTCATACCAATGATGCAGAAGCATTACACAAGTGTGTTGAGAACATTCGAGCAGTGGTGGGTGCCCCAAGGTCAAAGGACTTGTCACAGTTGCAGTCACTTCTAGGATTTGTCAATTGCTGTAACAGGTTCCTGCCAAAACCGGAACTCATTACTACAAACCGGGAAAAAATGGTAATGGACAAAATAGCATGATGTGGCTTCCCAAAAGGCAGAGAAAGTGGTGATGTAGGACAGTGTACTCACATATAATGGTCCACATTATCCAGTGAAGTTTGCCTTTTAGTTTTGATGCAGTCATGTCATGTTATGTATGATGAAGTGAATGCCCCACAGCATTTGTATCATATTCCCCCACCATTGCAAAGAAAAGCTACGCACAAATTGACAGAAAGGTCTTGAGTCTGGTATGTGGTGTAAAACATTTCAACTAATATTTGTCTGGGAGAGAGTTTACCCTTATTACTGATCGTCAACCACTGGTGTCCATTGTCAATCCATAGTAGGGAGTTCCACTAACAGCAGCGGCATGAATACAGAGATGGGCTCTGTTTCTTGGAGGATACAATTACAAGATCGAATTCAAAAGGACAGCTAATCAAGGAAGTGTTGATGGATTGTCCTTATTATCCTTGGAAATGGAAAGACCGGAAAAAATTTACAAAAGAGGACATTGTAAAAGGAGCAGTGTCTCAGAAAGGCAGCATCCATTATTAAGGATCTTCAGCACCCAGGGCATGCCCTTTTCTCACTGTTACCATCAGGTAGGAGGTACAGAAGCCTGAAGGCACACACTCAGTGATTCAGGAACAGCTTCTTCCCCTCTGCCTTCCAATTTCTAAATGGACATTGAACCCTTGAACACTACCTCACTTTTCTAATATATATTATTTCTGTTTTTTATACTGTAATTGATTTAATTATTTATTTATTATTATTATTTTATTTTGTTTTTTTTAACTTCTATATTACATATTGCATTGAACTCTGCTGCTAAGTTACCAAATTTCACAGCACATGCCAGTGATAATAAACCTGATTCTGATTCCGATTTGGATTCCTCTTGACACTATTCTCCCTAATGTCAGTCGGAAGTCTCCCTATTATGGCAGAGATGATCCAAAAAGAAATCAGAAAAGACCCCATGCTGTCTCAGGTCTACATGGCAACCCAAAATGGCAGAAATTCCAGTTGCTCCATCTTTACCAGAGCCGGGATGAACTTGCCCTTAATGGGTGTTGCCTTTTGTGGGGGTTGAGAGTCATTTTACCATCTAAGCTGAGAGAAGCTTCGTCTCCCCTCCCCCACCCCACCCCCACTGTACTTGTGTAAGAGGTTTCTTCTTTTATATTACTGCTAAAGCTAATAAAATGGCTTCTTTGTTAAGTTATAATAAAAATGGCTTTTCTGTAATAATAACGGCAATGTAAGGAGTTCACTCTCTCCCTGTTTGTTTGGGTTATATTATTGATAAGAGAGAGGACAAACCAATGAGTGTCCATGTTATTCTATTTGTGGGTGATATTCTGTCTCATATGGCTCGGAAGCATGTGGTCTGGCGGGCTTTTGGGAGGAGACCCAAAGAGGAAGGACGTGCTGGACGCGCTCTGGTCGACCACTGTGGTTGGTCCCGAGCGGCGAGTCGAGGGGGTCAGAGGGGATTGCATGGTAGGTCCTGAAAGGAGAATATAGGGAGCTAGGAAGGGAGTTGAGAAAAAGGACCACAAAGGTAGTAATCTCGGGATTACTGCCTGTGCCACGCGACAGTGAGAGTAGGAATGCGATGAGGTGGAGGATAAATGCGTGGCTGAGGGATTGGAGCAGGGGGCAGGGATTCAAGTTTTTGGATCATTGGGACCTCTTTTGGCGCAGGCGTGACCTGTACAAAAACGACGGGTTACACTTGAATCCTAGGGGGACCAATATCCTGGCAGGGAGATTAGCGAGGGCTACTGAGGTGACTTTAAACTAGAATGGTTGGGGGGTGGGAATCAATTTAAAGAGGCTAGGCGTGAGGAGGTTAGTTCACAACAGGGGGATGGGAACCAGTGCAGAGAGACAGAGGGGTGTAAAGTGAGGGTAGAAGCAAAAAGTACTAAGGAGAAAAGTAAAAGTGGCAGGCCGACAAATCCAGGGCAAGCATTAAAAAGGGCCACTTTTCAACATAATTGTATAAGGGCTAAGAGAGTTGTAAAAGAGCACCTGAAGGCTTTGTGTGTCAATGCAAGGAGCATTCGTAATAAGGTGGATGAATTGAAAGTGCAGATTGTTATTAATGATTATGATATAGTTGGGATCACAGAGAAATGGCTCCAGGGTGACCAGGGATGGGAGCTCAACGTTCAGGGATATTCAATATTCAGGAGGGATAGACATGAAGGAAGGGGAGGTGGGGTGGCATTGCTGGTTAAAGAAGAGATTAACGCAATGGAAAGGAAGGACATAAGCCGGGAAGATGTGGAATCGATATGGGTAGAGCTGCGTAACACTAAGGGGCAGAAGACGCTGGTGGGAGTTGTGTACAGGCCACCTATCAGTAGTAGTGAGGTCGGAGATGGTATTAAACAGGAAATTAGAAATGTGCGCAATAAAGGAACAGCAGTTATAATGGGTGACTTCAATCTACATGTAGATTGGGTGAACCAAGTTGGTAAAGGTGCTGAGGAAGAGGATTTCTTGGAATGTATGCGGGATGGTTTTTTGAACCAACATGTCGAGGAACCAACTAGAGAGCAGGCTATTCTGGACTGGGTTTTGAGCAATGAGGAAGGGTTAATTAGCAATCTTGTCGTGAGAGGCCCCTTGGGTAAGAGTGACCATAATATGGTGGAATTCTTCATTAAGATGGAGAGTGACATAGTTAATTCAGAAACAAAGGTTCTGAACTTAAAGAGGGGTAACTTTGAAGGTATGAGACGTGAATTAGCTAAGATAGACTGGCAAACGACACTTAAAGGATTGACGGTGGATATGCAATGGATATGCGGTGGAACTACAACAATTGTTCATTCCAGTTTGGCAAAAGAATAAATCAAGGAAGGTAGTGCACCCGTGGCTGACAAGAGAAATTAGGGATAGTATCAATTCCAAAGAAGAAGCATACAAATTAGCCAGAGAAAGTGGCTCACCTGAGGACTGGGAGAAATTCAGAGTTCAGCAGAGGAGGACAAAGGACTTAATTAGGAAGGGGAAAAAAGATTATGAGAGAAAACTGGCAGGGAACATAAAAACTGACTGTAAAAGCTTTTATAGATATGTAAAAAGGAAAAGACTGGTAAAGACAAATGTAGGTCCCCTACAGACAGAAACAGGTGAATTGATTATGGGGAGCAAGGACATGGCAGACCAATTGAATAATTACTTTTGTTCTGTCTTCACTAAGGAGGACATAAATAATCTTCCAGAAATAGTAGGGGACAGAGGGTCCAGTGAGATGGAGGAACTGAGCGAAATACATGTTAGTAAGGAAGTGGTGTTAGGTAAATTGAAGGGATTGAAGGCAGATAAATCCCCAGGGCCAGATGGTCTGCATCCTAGAGTGCTTAAGGAAGTAGTGGATGCATTAGTGATAATTTTTCAAAACTCGTTAGATTCTGGACTAGTTCCTGAGGATTGGAGGGTGGCTAATGTAACCCCACTTTTTAAAAAAGGAGGGAGAGAGAAACCGGGAAATTATAGACCGGTTAGCCTAACGTCGGTGCTGGGGAAACTGCTGGAGTCAGTTATCAGGGATGTGGTAACAGCACATTTGGAAAGCGGTGAAATCATCGAACAAAGTCAGCATGGATTTGTGAAAGGAAAATCATGTCTGACGAATCTCATAGAATTTTTTGAGGATGTAACTAGTAGAGTGGATAGGGGAGAACCAGTGGATGTGGTATATTTGGATTTTCAAAAGGCTTTTGACAAGGTCCCACACAGGAGATTAGTGTGCAAACTTAAAGCACACGGTATTGGGGGTAAGGTATTGATGTGGATGGAGAACTGGTTAGCAGACAGGAAGCAAAGAGTGGGAATAAACGGGACCTTTTCAGAATGGCAGGCGGTGACTAGTGGGGTACCGCAAGGCTCAGTGCTGGGACCCCAGTTGTTTACAATATATATTAATGACTTGGATGAAGGAATTAAATGCAGCATCTCCAAGTTTGCGGATGACACGAAGCTGGGTGGCAGTGTTAGCTGTGAGGAGGATGCTAAGAGGATGCAGGGTGACTTGGATAGGTTGGGTGAGTGGGCAAATTCATGGCAGATGCAATTTAATGTGGATAAATGTGAAGTTATCCACTTTGGTGGCAAAAATAAGAAAACAGATTATTATCTGAATGGTGGCCGATTAGGAAAAGGGGAGGTGCAACGAGACCTGGGTGTCATTATACACCAGTCATTGAAAGTGGGCATGCAGGTACAGCAGGCGGTGAAAAAGGTGAATGGTATGCTGGCACTTATAGCGAGAGGATTCGAGTACAGGAGCAGGGAGGTACTACTGCAGTTGTACAAGGCCTTGGTGAGACCACACCTGGAGTATTGTGTGCAGTTTTGGTCCCCTAATCTGAGGAAAGACATCCTTGCCATAGAGGGAGTACAAAGATGGTTCACCAGATTGATTCCTGGGATGGCAGGACTTTCATATGAAGAAAGACTGGATGAACTGGGCTTGTACTCGTTGGAATTTAGAAGATTGAGGGGGGATCTGATTGAAACGTATAAAATCCTAAAGGGATTGGACAGGCTAGATGCAGGAAGATTGTTCCCGATGTTGGGAAGTCCAGAACGAGGGGCCACAGTTTGAGGATAAAGGGGAAGCCTTTTAGGACCGAGATTAGGAAAAACTTCTCACACAGAGAGTGGTGAATCTGTGGAATTCTCTGCCACAGGAAACAGTTGAGGCCAGTTCATTGGCTATATTTAAGAGGGAATTAGATATGGCCCTTGTGTCTACGGGGGGTCAGGGGGTATGGAGGGAAGGTTGGGGCGGGGTTCTGAGTTGGATGATCAGCCATGATCATAATAAATGGCGGTGCAGGCTCAAAGGGCCAAATGGCCTACTCCTGCACCTATTTTCTATGTTTCTATGTTTCTATGGTAGAAAGAGGACCCTGTTAATTGAGCTCCAACGGTTGTGCACGAAGTGGCTGAACTCTGATAAGCCTTTTACTTTCCCTTTTATATTGTATTTCTATTAATTACGTAGTTCCAGTAAGATTTACAAAGTGTAATCTGTAAATCGTACATTGTGTGCTGTCTGATATTTGATGTGTGAGTTTGTACCAGGTAGCATTACACAGCAACGACGCAACCGTGAGACACGGTTTGGCAGGCGGACGGGTTTCCCCTAGATAAACACGAGCCGATAGACCTGAGCATTACACTTGCTTTACATTTTTAACGTTATTGAGAAGTATAGCTCCAATGTCATATTTAAGTTTGCTGATGACACCACTATTGTTGGCCAGACCAAAGGTGGCACTAAATCAGCATATAGGAGGAAAATTGAAAATCTGGCTGAATGGTACAACAACAACAACCTCTCACTCAATGTCAGCAAAACCAAGAGCTGATTATTAACTACTTGAGGAAGAAACTGAAGGTTCGTGAGCCAGTCCTCATTAGTTGATCATAGATGGAGAAGGTCAGCAACTTAAATTCTTCAGCGTTATCATTTCAGAGGATCTGTCCTCGGCCCAGCACACGTGTCTCATTACAAAGAAGGCACAGCAGTGTCTCTGCTTTATAGAATTTTGTGAAGCGTCGACATATCATCTAAACCTTCTATAGATGTACTGTGGAGAGTATACTGTCTGTTGTATCCTGACCTGGTGTGAAAACACCAATGCTCTTGAACAGAAATGCCTACAAAAAGTGATGGATACAGCCCAGTCCATCAGAGGTAAAAGCCCTCACCACTGAGCACACCTACAAGAAGTGATGGTCAGGAAAGCATTCACCGTCAAGGACCTCCCCTCCCCCCCTCCCCTCACCCAGGCTATGATCTCTTCTCACTGCTCCATCAGGAAGGAAGTGTAAAGTCCTCAGTACCCACACTGCCGGGGTCAGAAACGGTTATTACCCCTCAACCATCAGGCTCTTGAAGCAGGGGGGATGACTTCATTCACCCCAACACTATACTGTTCCCATAGCCTATGGACTCACTTTCAAGGACACTTCATCTCGTGTTCTTGATCTTTGTTTATTTGTTATTATTATATTTTGTTTGCTTTTTTTGTATTGCAGTTTGTTGACTTTTTCACATTGGTTCTTTGTCCATCTTGCGCATTTGTACGCTTTCCATTGTTTCTGTTGTGTTTCTTTGTATCTACTGTGAATGCCCACAAGAAAATGAATCTAAGGTTTGAATATGGTGACATATATATACACGTTAATAATAAATTTACTTTGAACCTTTGAATTTTGAATCTTTAATCCTATCATTATTCTCTCCCAAAGCTCATCAACTTCCCCTCAGTGCTGTCACTCACCTTCAATAAAGACAGTTAACATACCAACCCTTATCTATTGACACAGAATAAAACTGGAGCCCATGTATTCACAGGAAAATAAAACATGCCAAATTCAGACAGACAGCACCCATGTTTAACACTGTGAGAAGGTGTCTCCACCATATGCCTCTGTCTCTCTGGTAAGACAGATGGAAAGTAATTGTTTAATTTCTCTACCATTTCCTTATTTGTTAATTGTTGTAAATGCTGCACAAGTAACAAGTAAGGCTAATGGAATGCTGTCATTTATTACAAGGGGTACAATTAATAAAAGCAGGAAAGATTTGATGCTGTGTTAGAAGCCACCAATGAGACTGCAACTGGAATTACTTTGTAATTTTGGTTTCCAAAACTTAAAGAAGAATATATTTTTGTTGGAAGTAGTGTGGGAAAATTTCACTGGGTTGGTTCTGGGATAGAGGTTGCTGGGCAGATTGGGCATATAATCCTGGAATTTAGAAGAATGAAACCATGGTTACAAAGTAGGGGCCAGTCAAGCTGGAGACAAACAAATACATGAAAGTTTGAGTAATTAAGGGTTACAAAAAAAAACAGAAAAAAGAAGAGTTGAAGCCACCATAAATAAGCATTGATCATATTAAATGGCAGTGCAGGCTTGAAAGGCTTGATGAGTTATTTCTGATCTTATGTTCTTATGTTCTTGAGAGATGACTTTGGTGAAACACACATCATTCTGAGGTGGGTTAATGGAGTGGATGCTGAGAAGATGCATTCCCCAGTGGAGTATCTCGAACTAGTTTCAGATTATGGGATCATTCACTTAATTTGGTGCTGAAGAAGAATTTCTTCTGTGGTCATGAATCTATGGAAATCCTTCTCCCAATGAAGTGTTACTGCAGAGGCATGGAATACATTCAAGGTTGAGCTTAACGTAAATTTAATTTACAAGGGAGTCAGGGGATGGAGGGAGAACAGGAGTAGTGTTGAAACTAAGATTAGATTAACCATCTTCTTATTAAATAACATTGCAAGATCATAACGCCAATTAGCCTTCTCCCGTTCCTTATGTCCTGAAGTGTATATTTTCAGTATTTTATCACTAGTATATATATTCAACACACTACAGTTAGGAAGCACAGCTATATGTTCACAAGGTGGCACTGTTCAGTAACAAAACCATGCAGTTAATGTCTCGAAACTCATGAATGTCTGTTTCACATTTTACAGATCTGGCGTGACTCAAAATGGATATAAGAAAGTGCAGTGAGACACTGTCCCTCAGGGAACTGTGTTGTTTACTTGTTCTGGTCCAAACATAAACAAAAACAATCAGAGCACTGTAAAAGCACAATTTGCATTACATCAGTGCATCCAGTGAATATAATTGTAGTATAAAATAGTTCGATGTTGACATTTTAGATTTGAAACTCACAATTCAGGTACTTTAAAATCAAAGCCTGGAATCTGCAATACATTATCAATTGGAAAGACAGTTTTGGGGAGTCATGCTTTTAGATAAAAACACTTGTATATTTAGTAACCGCAGTCTATGATATAAAATAATGAAAAAAATAATCAGACCCAATACATGTTATCACAAAATTAGAGATAATTAGACAGCTATCAAACCATAGAGAAATGCAGTAACATTCCAGAGTCCTGTCCCAGGATAAAGTTCAATTTTCACTGACTATGTACAGACTTCAAAATTAGATGGCATGCTTTATCTAATGGCTATTCTACGTTCTGTGCATTCAGAGTATTTACGGTCGATATAATTGATTTGCCTTTCTCCTTTATTTATTTTCAGTTCCGAATCAATTAAGTTAATATCAAAAAAATCTGCACCATCTATTTTCAATTGCATCCCAAGATTCTGAGGACTGAAATATGAGTATTTTTATTACCTCGCACTTTTTACATTTTTACATAAATTTCTATGCTGCAAACATGATCTGAAATTTGTTTTTCTTAAGTTAGCCAGAAGAGATATAAAAAGATTGAGCAAAAATAATGCTGGGTAGTTATCAAATTTATTTTTGGTATTTGGGCCCTTCATCATTCCTGCTAAACATTTCTATTTCAATAAAGATCTACCTTTTTAGCAGCAAGGTCTTGTCAATTAAATTGTATCTCCTTGCTTTTATCCTCATACCCAATCAATATGAGCTTAACAAGAGAGCTAATGTTTCTTTTGAGGATTCATTTTATTTTCAGGCTTGACTGCATTTATTGCCTTTGAGAAGTTTGTGCTGAACAGCTTTCTTAAATCACAACAGTCCTCGTGGTGGAGGTGCCTTCACAGTACTGCTGGGCAAAGGGCTCCAACATCTACCTCCAACTATGAAAAGTAAATGGTGGCACATAGTCAGTGGACAGCTTATTAGGTACATCCAGTAGCAATGAGTGCATGTTTGTGGTCTTATGCTTATCCAACTAAAATTTCAATGCACTGTGCACTCAAGGATGCTCTTCTGTGCACCACTGTTGTAACACATGCTTATTTGAGCCACTGTCACCTTCCTGTCAGCTTGACCCAGTCTGGCCATTCTCTTGCAACCTCTTTCATTAATAAGGCATTTTTGTCCACAGAACTGCCACTCACTGGATTTTTTTTTTTTGCTTTTTACACCACTCTCTGTAAACTCGAGAGACTCTTGTGTATGAAAATCCTCGGAGTTCAGCAGTTTCTGAGATACTCAAACCACCCCATCTGACACCAACAATCATTCTACGGTCAAAGACACTTAGCTCCTATTTCTTCCCCAATCTGATGTTTAGTTTGAACAACAACTGAACCTCTTGACCATGTCTGCATGCTCATCGCCAACAACGTTTTCAGTGGGTTTTTTTTTTATATAGGAATCTGTTAGTCTCGTGAGACCATGGATTTGCGCCTTGGAAGGTTTCCAGGGCGCAGGCCTTGGCAAGATTTTATGGAAGACCGGCAGTTGCCCATGCTGCAAGTCTCCCCTCTCCACGCCACCGATGTTGTCCAAGGGAAGAGCATTAGGACCCATACAGCTTGGCACCAGTGTCGTCGCAACCTGAGGGGAAAATACCACCACTATAATAGTACCCAGTGTTGGCGCATGGCGAAGTGGTTAAGGCATTCGTCTAGTGATCTGCAGGTTGCTAGTTCGAGCCTTGGCTGAGGCAGCGTGTTGTGTCCTTGAGCAAGGCACTTAACCAGACAGTCCTTCCAGGTGAGGTGACACTTCACCTGTGAGTTGGCTGGGGTGATATACTGCGTTCGGTGCTCCCGATGTGGCCTTCTATATATCGGTGAGACCCGACGCAGACTGGGAGATTGTTTTGCTGAACACCTATGCTCTTCCGCCAGAGAAAGCAGGATCTCCCAGTGGTCACACATTTTAATTCCACATCCCATTCCCATTCTGATATGTCTATCCACGGCCTCCTCTACTGTAAAGATGAAGCCACACTCAGGTTGGAGGAACAACACCTTATATTCCATCTGGGTAGCCTCCAACCTGATGGCATGAACATTGACTTCTCAATTGTCCGCTAATGCCCCACCTCCCCCTCATACCCCATTCGTTATTTATTTATATACACACATTCTTTCTCTCTCTCTCTCCTTTTTCTCCCTCTGTCCCTCTAACTATACCCCTTGCCCATCCTCTGGGTTTTCCCCCCCTCCCCCTTATCCTTCTCTCTGGGCCTCCTGTCCTATGATCCTCTCATATCCCTTTTGCAAAATCAACTGTCCAGCTCTTGGCTCCATCCCTCCCCCTCCTGTCTTCTCCTATCATTTTGGATCTCCCCCTCCCCCTCCAACTTTCAAATCTCTTACTAACTCTTCTTTCAGTTAGTCCTGACGAAGGGTCTCGGCCCGAAACGTCGACTGCACCTCTTCCTAGAGATGCTCTCTGGCCTGCTACATTCACCAGCAACTTTGATGTGTGTTGCTTCAATTCTTAGTCAGATCTATTTACCTGCTGTCAAAAAACAAGGAGATCATTGTAGACTTCAGGCATGCTAGGAGCCACAGTCACATCCCCATCTACGTCAATGGAGCTGTAGTGGAGCTTGTATCAAGCTTCAAATTCCTTGGTGTCCGCATTTCCGAGGATCTCACCTGGTCCCTGTACTCCTCCATCCTGATCAAAAAGGCGCAACAGTGCTTTTATTTCCTGTGGAGCATCAAGAGAGCTCACCTCTGTCCCAGGATACTGATGGACTTTTACCGCTGTACCATTGAGAACATACTCACCAACTGCATCTCAGTGTGGTATGGCAATTGTTCCATATCGGACTGCAAAGCACTCCAGCGTGTGGTGAAAACTGCCCAGAGGATTATCGGCACCCAATTGCCACCATTGAGAACATCTACCATAAACGCTGCCTGGGCAGGGTGAAAAGCATTATCAAGGATGCATCTCACCCTAACCATGGACTTTTTACTCTCCTCCCATCCGGTAGGCGCTACAGGAGCCTCCGCTCCCGTACCAGCAGGCACAGAAAGAGCTTCTTCCTTGAGGCTGTGACCCTGCTGAACCTCACATCACAGTGCTAAGCAGTATTGCACCCATATTGTACTGTCTCAGTATTCTTATACTTGTGTGCTGTAGCACTTACTTTTTATTTGCAGTTATTTTGTAAATAACACTATTTTTTGCATTTCTGGTCAGATGCTAACTGCATTTCATTGGCTTTGTATCTGTACTCGGCACAATGACAATAAAGTTGAATCTAATCTAATCTAATCTAATCTATATTCTGAGCAAAAAGATAGCAAGGGACAAAATTGGACATCTTGAAGATCAGAATGGACATACAGTGCCGTTAAAATTATTCACCCTTGGGAACTTGTTTTATGGCATTGAATCACAATGGATTTAATTCAGCTTTTTTACACTGATCAACAGAAAAAGACTCTTTCGAGTCAAAGTGAAAATAGAGCTCAATAAAATGACCTAAATTAATTACAAATATAAAACACAAAATAATTGATTACATAAGTACTCAACCACTTCAAGTCAGTTTTTAGTAGATGCACCTTTAGCAGCAATTACAGCCTTGAGTCTGTGTGGATAGGTCTCTACCAGTTTTGCACATCTAGACACAGCAATTTGTCCGCATTCTCCTGTACAAAACTGCTTAAGTTCTGTCAGATTGCATGGGGATTGTGACTGAATGGCCTTTTTCAAGTCCAGCCACAAATTCTCAATTGGATTGCGATCTGAACTGTTGACTTGGCCACTCTATGATATTAAATTTGTTGTTCTTCAGCTATTCCTGTGTAGCTTTCGCTTTATGCTCGGGGTCGTTGTCTTGCTGGACAACATATCTTCTCCTAAGTCACATTTCTCTTAAAGACTGTATCAGGTTTTCCTCTAGGATTTCCCTGTACTTTTCTGCATTCATTTCATCCTGTATCTTCACAAGCCTTCCAGGGCCTGCTGCAGTGAAGTATGATGCAGCCTCCGCCATGCTTCACGGTAGGGATGGTGTGTTTTGATGATGTGTGGTGTGTGGCTTACACCAAACATGGCATTTAATCTGATAGCCAAAAAGCTCAATTTTGGTTTCATCAGACCATAGAATCTTCTTCCAGCTGATTTCAGAATCTTCCACACACCTTCTGCCAAAAGCTGAGATTTCATGTGAGTTTATTTTAACAGTGGCTTTCTCTTTGCCACTCTCCCATAAAGCTGTGACTGGTGAAGTACCCAGGCAACAGTTGTTGTATGCACAGTCTCTCCCATCTCAGCCACTGAAGCTTGTAACTCCTCCAGACCTGTCACAGGTCTCACTTGGAGTACTGTGTGCAGTTTTAGGCTCCTTATTTAAGAAAGGATGTGCTGATGTTGGAGAGGGTTCAGAGAAGATTCACTAGAATGATTCCGGGAATGAACGGGTTAACATATGAGGAACGTTTGTCCGCTCTTGGATTGTACTCCTTGGAGTTTAGAAGAATGAGGGGGGACCTCATAGAAACATTTCGAATGTTGAAAGGCATGGACACAGTGGATGTGGCAAAGTTGTTTCCCATGGTGGGGGAGTCTAGTACGAGACGGCATGATTTAAGGATTGAAGGGCGCCCATTCAGGACAGAGATGCGAAGAAATTTTTTCAGCCGGAGGGTGGTGAATCTGTGGAAGTTGTTGCCATGGGCAACAGTGGAGGTCAAGTCATTGGGTGTATTTAAGGCAGAGATTGATAGGTATTTGAGTAGCCAGGGCATCAAAGGTTATGGTGAGAAGGCGGGGGAGTGGGACTAAATGGGAGAATGGATCAGCTCATGATAGAATGGCGGAGCAGACTCGATGGGCCGAAAGGCTGACTTCTGCTCCTTTGTCTTATGGTCTTATGGTCTTATGGAATCCTCCCACCCAACACATCTTTATCCTCCGTCCCTACTCTCCTCTTTCCACAGGGATCATTCCCTCCGTGATTCCCTTATCTATGTGTCCCTCACCACTAATATCCCTCCTAGCATTTATCACTGCAAGCGGCCAAAGTGCTACACCTGCCCATTCACCTCCTCCCTCATTTCCATTCAGGCCCCACATTGTCCTCCTAGGAGAGGCAACACTTCACCTGCATATCTGCTGAGGTCATCTGTTGTACCTGGTGCTGCCAGTACAGACTTCTCTACATTAGTGAGGCCCAACATAAATTGGGGGACCACATTGTCAAGCTCCTCTGCTCCACCTGCCAAAAGTGGAATTTCCCGGTGCCAACCATTTTAACTTCTATCCCCATTCCCATTCCACCATGTCAGTCCATGGCCTCCTCTTTCACCATGATGAGGCCACTCTCAGGGTGGAGCAGCAACACTTTAAATTCTGCCTCAGTTGGCGTCAACCTGATGGCATGAACATCAACTTCTCGGTTGGGTAAATTTTTTCCCCTCCCCTTTCCCTCTTGCAGGACGAACAAAGCTAACACTTATACATGAACAGTACAGCCTGAGGGGTGTAGTAAGACAACGCAGGACAATGCAAATCCATAATTCCTTGAAAGTGGCATCACAGTCAGATAGGGTGGTAAATCAGGGGACTGAGTGCAGGATATGTTATGTTGAAGTTGTGTAAGACATTAATGAGGCCGAATGAAGGTATAGGATCACGCTTAGGCCCATTGAGTCTGCTCTCTCATCCATCATGGCTGTTTTACTATCCCTCTCAACCTTATCTTCCTGTCTTCTGCCTATAACCTTTAACACCCTTATTCATCAAAAAACTATGGACCTCAGCTCTAAATATACCCAATGACATCGACTCCACAGCCATCTGCAGCATAGATTCACAACCCTTGAACAAAACAAATACCCCCTCATCTCTGTCTAAAGGGACATCCTTCCATTCTGATGCTGTGCCCTCTGGTTCCAGACTCCCGGACTAAAGGAAACATCCTCTCCACATTCACTTTATTTAGGCCATTCAATATCCAACAGGCTTCAATGAGATCCCCCACTCATTCTTCTAAACTCCAAAAAGTACAGGCCCAGAGCTATCAAACCCTCCTCACCTGTTAACATTTACATTCCAGGGATCATTCTTGTGAACCTCCTCCGTGCTAGCACAATTTTTCTCTGATAATGGGCCCAAATCTGCTCACAGTATTTCATGTGCAGTCTGGCCAATGCCTTCTAAAGTCTCAGCATCACTTCCATGCTTTGCTGTGCTATTCCTCTCAAAATGAATGCTAATATTACATTTGCCTTCCTTACCAATGACTAAGCCTGTAAGTTAATCTTTAAGGAATCCTGCACAAGGACTCCCAAGTCCCTTTGCACTTCTGATTTTTGAACTTTGGCTTCATTTAAAAAATAGTCTACGTATTTATTCATTTTGCAGAAGTGCATGACTGTACACTTCCCTGTATTATCTCCCATCTGCCGCTTCTTTGCCCATTCACCAATCTGTCGAAGTCCTTCTGCAGAGACCCTGGTTCCTCAACACTCCTTGCCCCTACGCATATCTTCATATCGGTCGCAAACTTTGCAACAAAGCCATGTATTTACAAAGGGAGCTTCAAGGGCATTTATCCATAGTATGTGGCCTGTCAGTGGTGTCAACAGAACTTTACCAAGAGGGATTTCTCGCAGGTCGGTGGCGGTTATTTAAAAAGGGAGCTTCGAGAGCATTTGTCCATTGTATGTGCCTATCAGTGGCGTCAACAGAACTCTGCCAGCAAAATAAAGGTACAGACAGAATAAGCAGAGAGGTCATTGTACAGGAGTAGGCCAGTGGCGAGAGTAAAAGTGACAAACTTTGGCTCAAAAGAGGCTTCAGTTTAGAAGAGGCGACAGTTCTGTGTAAAGCATCTGTTAAGGTTTCCTTTTTGTTTTTTTTTTCCCTCTCACACTGTACCTTTTAAATGGCTGTGACGTGCTCTTCGTGCGGGATGTTGGAGAACTCGGTGACCCAGAGTCTCCCAGGGAACTACGTCTGCATGAAGTGCATCCAGCTGCAGCTCCTTCAAGACTGTGTTAGGGATCAGGAGCAGCAACTGGATGACTTTTGGCTTGTATGGGAGAGCGAGGATATAATTGATCAAAGTTGCAGGAGGCGAGTAGCTGGGTGACCATCAAGAGAAATGGAAATAGGCAGATAGAGCAGAGCACCTCTGTGGCCATTCCCCTCAAAACTAAGTATACTGCTTTGGATAATTTTGTGTGGGATGACCTCCCAGAAGTTGGCCAAAGTAAACTGGAAGGAGCTGCTGGCAGGGATGTCAGCAAAGCAGCAATGGCATGCATTTCTGGGAAAAATGAGGAAGGTGCAGGACACGTGTATTCCAAAATTGAAGAATTACTCAAATGGTACAATAGTTCAACCGTTACTGATGAGGGAAGTCAAAGCTATTGTGAAAGCAAAAGGTTGTCAAAAGTAAAAGAGAAATGAGAGTGGATATAGGACTGCTAGAAAATGAGGCAGGAAAAATAATAATGGGAGACAAGGAGATGGCTGCTGAACTAAATGTGTATTTTGTGTCAGTCTTCACTGTGGAAGACATTAGCAGTGTGCCTGATGTTGTCGTCTGTGAAGGAAGAGAAGTGGGTGCAATTACTGTTACAAGAGAGAAGGTGCTCAAAAAGTTGAAAGGCCTTAAAATACATAAATCACCCGGACCAGACGAACTGCTCCCTAGGGTTCCGAAAGAGGTAGCGCTAGAGATGGTGGTGCCATTAGAAATGATCTTTCAAAAATCATTGGACTCTGACATGGTGCCAGAGGACTGGAGAATTGCAAATGTTACTCCACTCTTTAAGAAAGGAGGGAGGCAGCAGAAAGGAAATTACAGACCAGTTAGCCTAATCTTAGTGGTTGTGAAAATGTTAGAGTTAATTGTTAAGGATGAGATGATGGAGTACTTGGTAACACAGGACAAGATAGTATAAAGTCAGCACGGTTTCCTTCAGGGAAAATCCTGCCCTTCAAACCTGTTGGAATTCTTTGAGGAGATTACAGTAGGATAGATAAAGGGGATGCAGTGAATGTTGTATATTTGGACTTTCAGAAGGCCTTTGACAAGGTGCCACACATGAGACTGCTTACTAAGTTAAGAGCCCATGGTATTACAGGAAAGTTACTAACATGGTTAGAGCATTGGCTGATTGGTAGGAGGCAGTGAGTGGGAATAAAAGGATCCTTTTCTGGTTGGCTGCCAGTGATTAATGGTGTTCCACAAGAGTCGGTGTCGGGACCACTTCTTTTTATGCTGTATATAAATGATTTAGATGATGCAATAGGTGGCTTTGTTGCCAAGTTTGCAGATGATATGAAGATTGGTGGAGGGCCAGGTAGTGTTGAGGAAACAGGTAGGATGCAGAAGGACTTAGACAGATTGGGAGAATGGGCAAGAAAGTGGAAAATGCACTTTGGTAGTAGAAATGAATGTGCAGACTATTTTCTAAACAAGGAGAAAATCCAGGAATCTGAGATGCAGAGGGACTTGAGTGTCCTTGTGCAGAACACTCTGAAGGTTAACTTGCAGGTTGAGTCAGTGGTGAGGAAGGCAAATGCCATGGTAGTATTCATTTCAAGAGATCTAGAATACAAGACCATGAGTGTGATGCTAGGGCTTTATAAGGCACTGGTGAGGCCTCACCTTGAGTATCGTGAACAGTTTTGGACCCCACATCTTAGAAAAAATGTGCTAGCATTGGAGAGGGTCCAGAGGAGGTTCCCAAAGATGATTCTGGGAATGAAAGAATTATCATACGAGGAACCTTTGATGGCTCTGGGTCTGTACTCGCTGCAGTTCAAAAGGATGGTGGGGGGGAAATCTTATTGAAACCTTTTGAATATTGAATGGCCTAGACAAAGTAGATGTGGAAAGGATGTTTCCCATGGTGGGAGAGAGTCTAGGACAACAGGGTACAGCCTCAGGACAGAGGGGATTCCTTACAAAACAGAGATGCGGAGAAATTTCTTTTGCCAAAAGGTGGCGAATTTGTGGAATTTGTTGCCACATGCAGCTGTGGAGGCCAGGTCGTTGGATGTATTTAAGGCAGAGATTGATGGGTTCTTGATTGGATATGGCATCAAAGGTTACAGGGAGAAGGCTGGGAACTGGGGTTGAGGAGGATATAGAAAGAAAGATCAGCCAAGATTGAATGGGGGAGCAGACTCGACGGGCTAGATGGTCTAGATAGCCTAATTCTGCTCCTATATCTTATGGTCTTATGGTCTTTATTCCTTCATCCAAATTATTGACATATAATGTAAAAAGAAGCAGTCACAACACTGATCTCAGTGGAACATCACTACTCACTGACAGCCAGCCAGAGAAGGCCCTCTTTATTCCCACTCTTTGACACCTGCCAGTCAGCCAATCTTCTGTACATGGTAATATTGGTCCTGTAATACCATGGGCTCTTATTTTGTTATGCAGTCTCATGTGAAGCACCTTGTCAAAGACCTTCTGAAAATCCAAATAAACAATATTCATTGGCTCTACTTTGTCTATTCTGCCTCCCTCTCTCCTTCAAGAGTGGAGTGACATTTCAATTTTCCATTCCTCAGGAATCATTCCAGAATCCAGTGATTCTTGAAAGGTCGTTATTAATGCCCCCATAATCTCCTCAGCTATCTCTTTCAGAATCCTTGGATGTAGTCCATCTGGCCCAGGTGACTTATCTACCTTCATACTTTTCATCTTCCCAAGCACCGTCTCCTTAGTAATAGCAATGACACTCTCTTCTGCCCCCCTGACACTCTCACATTTCTGGAATTCTGCTAGTATCTTCCATAGTGAATACAGACACAAAATACTTACTACCTTCCTCGGCCATTTCTTTGTCCCTCATTACTACCTCCCCAGCATCATTTTCCAGCGATCCAATATCTACTCTCATCTATCATATTCTTTATATATCTGAGAAAAACTTCTGGTATCCTCTTTGATATTATCAGCTAACTTACCTTCATATTTCATCTTTTCTCACTTTATGCCTTTTTAGTTGTCCTGTTAGTTTTCAAAAGCTTCCCAATCCTCCAACTTTCCACTAATTTTTGCTATATTATATGCCCTCTCATTTGCTTCCATGCTGCCTTTGACTTCTTTTATTAGCCATGGTTTCTTATCCTCTGTTTAGAATACTTCTTCATTTTTGGGATGTATCTTTCCTGCACCTTCCAAATTTTGCCCATAAACACCAGCCATTGCTGCTCTGCCATTATCCCTGCTTGCATCTGCTTCCAATCAACTTTGGCCAGCTCAGCTCTTATGCCTCTCTAATTCCCTCAAATCCACTGGAATATTGATACATTCAGATTGCAGGGTGAACTCTATCATATTATGATCACTGCCTCCTAAGTTACTTTACCTTAAGTTTCCTAAGCAAATTTGGGTCATTACATAACACACAATCCAGAAATACTATTCCCTTTGTAGGCTCAACCACAACCACAAGCTTCCCTAAAAAGCCATTTCATAGTCATTCTACAAATTTCTTCTCTTGGGATCCAGTATGAACCAGATTTTCTCAAACTACCTGCATACTGAAATCCCCCATGATTGTTACAACATTTCTCTTTTTACATGCATTTTCTATCTCCCATGGTAATTTTTAGCCCACTTCCTGGCTTTTATTCAGAGGGCTGTATGTAATTCCCATCAGGGCATTTTTACCCTTGCAGTTTCTTGATTCTACCCCCAAGAATTCTACATCTTCTGATCCTATATCACCTCTTTTTAAGGAAATTACTTCATTTTTTACCAATAGAGGCACCTCACCCCCAATTACCTGCCTGTCCTTTTGATACAATATGTATCCTTGGATGTTAAGCTCCCAGCTATGATTTTCCTTCAGCCACATCTCAGGGAGGCTTACAATACCATACCTGCTAATCTCTAACTGTGCTACAAATCACCGAACTTATTCTGTATACTACAAGTCTTCAAATATATCACTTTCAGTCCGACATACATCACCTTGACTGCAATTTTTCAATGTCCTTCCTCACAGCTTCATTACCCACTGCATCTTGCTGGACACCAACTGCCCCAAATGTTCCTCATCCATTAACCCTTTCACTCCTGGAATCAATAAGCTTGAAAGAGAGCAGAGACAATTCACAGTGATGTTGCAGGGACTTGAGGGCATAAGTTATAGGAAAAGGTTGAATCAGTTACATCTATACTTACTGAACTCTGAGAGATTGAGGGGAATCTTGTGGAAGTATACAAAATTATGTGGGGTATAGATAGAGTGAATGCATGCCGGTTTTCCCCTTCAAGTTGGGTGAGACAAAAAACAGAGGTCATAGGTTCAGGGTATCTGAGAGGGATTATCTTTCTTCACCAGAGGATAGTGTGAGTGTGGAATGAGCTGCCAGTGGAAATGGTAGATGTGAGTTCAGTTGTAACATTTCAAAGAAATTTGAATGGGTACGAGGATGAGAGGAGTTTGGAGGTGCATGTAGATAGGACCAGGGAGACGAGGCTGGCATTGACTAGAGGGGTCAAAAGGTACTGTAAAGTTCCATTACTATGACTCTATTTGTTTAAATATTTTCAAATTTTTTAGAGCAACACTGCAGGATTGTAAAGAACAAAATTATATCATCTTTTATGCTGTCATGTTTACTGGTTTATCTTAATCAGGTAGCAATTTTATCAATTACTTACTGTAACTACTCTAAGGACTAAGGCTTAGATATTTGGTGTTTGAAATTTTTATGTGTTTGTCACATATTACTCTTTCTAACATCCTAGATGCTTTGTGAATTTGATTCAATAATAAGGTAATATCGCCTTTTCTTATTTCCATATTTGGAATGAAAAATAATCTAAGCGTAACAATCAAAGTAGTCATTAAAAAGAAACAGCTTATAATTTCTCACTATCATCAAGTATTATTTGTTTTATTTCAGAGAAAATGCATAAATTGATCAAAAGTAAAATAACTAAATTGTCAGATTATAAAAGATCACAAAAGGTCTTCGGGACAGACTGAAACAGTGGAGCCGGGGCCTGAGAGCGGATAACAAACTGGTGTTTGGCTGATTTAAGTGCCAAACCAAATTAAAAAGATTAAGGAGTCAAGACCAGGGTGGAAGGATGAACCTATGTTCAGCTCACTACTCCGGGAGGCTTTACTCACCTCAGCGCTGTACTGACTCTGCAGCCGTGATCTGCAGTCATCGTCACTTACCTCAGTACTGAACCTGGCTCAGCGGCTCTGGCCCACGGCCATCGAGCTCCTGGACCGGCTACTGCGCTGAACTGGCTATGTGGGTGTGGACTTCCTCTTGGGGACTCAGTGGATTATTTGCACTTTCTTTCTTCTTCGCACATAGGATGTATGACTTTGTGGTGTCAGGATTTTCATAAATTCTATTGTGTTTCTTTGTTTTGTGGCTGTCTACAAGATGATGAATTTCAAGGTTGTATATAGTATATCTACTTTCATAATAAATGTACTTTGAACTTTGAAGATATGTAATAGCTCCAGAAATAGGAGCAGGACAAAGCTCTGCCATTCATTGAGGTTATTGCCAATCCAATCTTGTTAGGGTCAATACTGACCCTAACTTCTCACCACAATATAAACCATGTGTCAAAGTTTTGATCATTCAATTATTATCAATATCCTTTTGCACATTCTTTGATTTGCAACTATCTTTCTTTGTTAAGCAAATATGGCTGCCATATATTTGTTACCTTCATCCAAGTCATTAATATAGATTATAAATAGTTGAGATTTCAGTTCTGATGGACAGTACAGTCAAGCAGTTACAGCTTGCCATTCTGAAAATTGCCCACTGATAATTTGATGACACAAGGAATCCAGAGCAAAAAAAAAATTAGCTGTTTCAGGAACAGAAAGTCAGATAGATAGAAATAAACTGCCAACGTTTTGGACTCATTGTTTTAGGTTGAGGCTCTTCACGTACACTCCGATTCCAAATGATCTCCCTCAACCTGAGATGGTGACTGTCCATTTCCCTTTAGAGATGCTGCCTGGTCCCACTCAGTTATTCCAGCAGCTTTCTTCTTTTTTGCTTTGTTTTGATTGTTAGCTAATCCTTTATCCGTACTTATATGATAAAACCAATGTTATTCGCTCTTACCTCATGTGGTACCCTATTACACTACACCTTAAATTTTTTTGATTAGAAGAAAAATGTTAGGAATTTGGATCAGCTTGTAGGCTATAAGTATTTATGGTTGTTATTTAATTAGAACCTAAATACAATTTTATAAATCATTGTATTTGTTCATGTCTGATTTAAGAGGGATCATGATATTATTTCATGTTTCGTGCGTGTTAAGCAGGTTCTAGAGTTTGTAAAAATATGTTAATGCTAACAGTTCAAGAGAAAATGAGATTTGCATTTCCTTTTATCACAAGCTATGGATATCCTGAAGCAATTCAAACCTAGCCAATGTTTTCACGGAGGGGAGATGGAATAGCTGCTGTCGATATAACCAGTTAAATTTATAGACCTTTAACAAAGCAATTATCCTCAGGTACTTCTAATTATTACCTGATACCACATCGCTTAAAGAAATAGCAAACTGAATAGTGAAAAATGTTAGAGGAACGTGAAGTAAATTGGTGGATAGGCTTAGAGGATAAATTCTAAAGTTATAATCTGGATGAAGACACCTCTCAATATTGGAATAATTAAAATTGAGGATGCTTAAAAAGCAAGAATTGGAGGACTGTAGAAGTTTTGCAGGAATGCAAGAATCGTTACAGAAATGGTGACGGGAAGCTTGCAATGACTTGACAACAGAAATGAGAATTTAAAATTGCTTTACCAGGAGCTATTCTAGGTCAAAGAATATGATGAATGAAGTTGAAATGGACCTTAGCAATGCAAAGATTAGACTTTACTAGAATTATCTGGAGATCAGAAATATTCAAAAAGCCATCTGCACAATGGTATAATTAGTATTTTTAAAAAGTTGTGGAAAAAAACTAATCATGAAAATACTGCAAAATCTATCCTTTTACGTGGCTGCAGTATTAATTGTGATCTGAAATTAATAAGATGCAGGAAAAAGTGTTTTGGATGAAATCCAAAACAAGATTATCATATTCCCAGAGCATTTCACTAAATGATATTTTGGTTAGCTGATTGTTGGATGGCAATTAGACTACTCTAAACAGACTGAGATAATTCATGAATGTTCTATTACTGTCCAGCTAAATGAGGTGCAGACTTGCCCCTGGTCAATATTATGATTCAATTCTGTCTTGATGTGTTCACATTAATTTTAATAAAAGTACAAATATTATAGAGTGAGATATTTAATATTGTTTTACAATACACTTTAATTGCAAGTTGTGCCCCTTATTTAGTTACTTTTCATTTCATTTATTTAGTAACTGTCTTCATTCAGAATTTTCTTCACTGAAATTACGGTTTTTTGGAACAATGCAGAATTGAGTTTGACTACAAAACCACCTGATCTCCATAAGCTATATTTATATTGCATTGATAAGTGGAAATACTAGATTGGATAGAAAGTTTTCGCTGGAGATCCAAGAATAATACTGGGTCTCATCAAATCTGTCCACCCCTCTCCCAACGCTACCGCAGTTGGAAACATAAGCAACAAAACTACGCGTGCGGTGACTTTATTGGTGATAAAATTTAAAATTCAGAACACTGTAAATATCAATAGTAGACCACTTAACATCAGAGAACCATACTAACCACAGTATACAATGCAGATTACAAATATTGAGAAAGTGAAATAACTTTATAAGATGATAGGCCTCGGAATTCAGCGCATTCATCATGCAATTTCCCCAAACAGTGGTTGTTATTAACTCGTCTACGTGTTAGTGTTCACTTTGTTATACAAACCCACGACACCTACAAACGTAAAGTTAAATTCTTGACTTCTGGTGTCATGCATTTTTTTAGTTGCGTCTAATCGCAGTTACCTATGCTACCGTTCGTTACAGCAAAGTTTAAAATAAACCTTTCTGTTTTAGAAACGTCTTATATATGTTAGGTTTTAAAGCGAGTCGGAGCGAAAGCGGACGATTCCAGCTGTACAGTCAATCAGATTAAACTCCGCATTTAAGCATTTATACCTTGACCCAAGGCTATAATTAACATTAAAATGACTCGCTAACTTCTGAAGATTAGCTCTACTATCCGCGTGTGTAACAACAGGTGGCAGCAGAGAACTTTGGCAATTATAAATGTACTGGCTTTTTTTAAATTTGAAAAATTAACACACTTGTAAGATTATCAGTCGTTTTCAGTTAAACCCGAGTCTCGACTATGCTGTTCTACATTCCAACAACTTCTTGAAACTTTTCTGGAAACTGTCATCCAGAAACGCGTACAGCAAAGGATTTAAACAAGAATTGGCGTAACTGAGACTGGTGATGAAGTAGGCGATGCCGATAACTAGCGGTGTCTCCTGGACATCCGTGGTCAAAGCGACAATGGTAGTGAGATGAAAAGGGGTCCAGCAGAAAAGACACACTGCCAGCACTATAAAGACCATGAGCGTCACCCTCTTCTTCGCTTTGTCCAGGGCTTTGGCGTTTGAATTCAGGTGCATGCTTCGGAGTCTGTACAACATCATAGCGTAGAGAACACAAATGGTGGAGACTGGGATTGCGAA
Source organism: Mobula hypostoma (assembly GCF_963921235.1). Taxonomy (NCBI): domain Eukaryota; kingdom Metazoa; phylum Chordata; class Chondrichthyes; order Myliobatiformes; family Myliobatidae; genus Mobula; species Mobula hypostoma. Next base: position 195,181,586 of record NC_086098.1, read on the forward strand.
ACCGAGGATGAGGGTATAGATACGACTCGCTTTCAACCAGGCGCGTTCCGGTTTGGGAAACACCAGGACGCAGCTCTTCCTGTTCATAGAGTCGGTGTAGACTTCGGCAAAGATCGTGAAGGGTAAAACGATGAGAGTAACCAGGACCCAAACACAGAGGCTGACGATTTTGGCAGCCCTGTAGGTGCGCTGTGGCAACTTCTTCGAGCGAACGGTGGCCAAGACCACCAGATAGCGGTCAATGCTCATGACAGTCAGGAAATAAATGCTGGAAAATATGTTGTAATGGTCTATGGAAAGAATAAGCTTGCATATGATCTCCCCGAACGGCCAGTAGTGGAGAAGATGGTCCGCTATATTGATTGGCAGAACGAGAGTGAAAAGATCGTCGGCAATAGCCAAATTTAGAATGAACATATTAGTTACTGTCTTCATCTTAGGAGCTTTTAAAATCACGTAGATCACGGCTGTGTTGCCGGTAAGGCCGGCAGCGCAAATTACTGAATAGATCACGGGGAGTATAATGTAAAAATCTGGATATTGTTCATGCATGAAGTTAGTGTCTGTACCATTGTAGAACTCACACATATCCTGCGAGGCGGAGCAAGATTTATTGAGGATCCCTGGTCCGGAACTGTTTTCCATGTTGTTTAATGTTTGTCCCAAGGGCGTATGTACTGAAGTCGAATCTATACAGAAACAGACATCATTATGCTGTTAAAAATATCGGTGTATACGCTGTTTTTCAGGATGATTGTTAATCGCTCACGACCGCTTATAAAACAACACGTATACAATACCAGGAGTGACCCTGTCGGTTTCAGTCGGGATAACTGGAGTCTTGCTCTTCAGCACAACATCCAGTTAGTTCCTTGCGTGAAAATGCCCCAAGCGAAAAGAGAAATGGGTCCATCAAGTTGCCATTAGCAACGTACCATTCCCCATCTCAGCGGCAATGAAATCCTTTTCTCGCGGGTTCCACTTCATTGTAATAAGTTGTGCTTTAAATTGCTTGACCTACGCAAACATAAAGGCACAGTTACCAACTACACATAACATATATCCTTAAAGAAGTTTATCAATTCTCTTAATGTTAATACATCATTAATGAGCGGCCATTATATATCATATATTCATAATTTAACAAATACTATTCTTGTTCACTTATTTGGTAAATCTCCCTCCTCAGATTGAAAACTTTTAACAGTTTACAGTATCTTTTGAAAAGACGAAACAACCGAGGCCATTAAAAACAAAAAGCTGGTTTGTACTTCGTCAGGTACATTGCCCTTAAATGGATGCAGCGCATTCGAGAGGCTGTGGTTGTCCGGCACGCAGGCGATAGAAACAGTCAGGGCACCCTGCTCTGCAGCAGCCAAAATGGGACCTCTCTAGTAGTGTTCGAGGAGATGTATCTTCAGAAATGCTGACGTCCAATCCGCTGATCTTTCTTCTGGCACGCCTTTTTTTTTCTCTTTTAATCTTCTTCTGCAAATAAATATCTAAATTTCACGCATTCATCATTAGTATTTTTTTTCCAACTCTATCGAACGAAAGCCAAAATCAACCAATGCAATTTGTTTTTATTTAAAACTAAGGTCCCATTTATATTGCATCAGCTTCAAATCATGAGCTGGTGGTGTTTTAACGTGAGTGTACTTACTTCACTAGCAGGCAGCTTCTAACTGAAATGATCCAATAAAGTTTAGTTCATCGCAGCCACCGTCCTTCAGATATTAGGGTCGCTACAATCTCTTAATTTATACATCTGCTAACAATAGAAAATGTTGCACGCCGTGTTTAAAATCGTCGATCGGTTTGGTATATGAACCAATGAAGCAAAGGTTTGCCCAGCAAAGTTACCACCATTCTGTAAAATTGGACAGGCATATTACATCGAAGGATATTTTGTCAAACATGTTGATCCTAGTGAGTGAGATCGAACTGTAACTGTCCTACAATAAATCAAAGCCAACTGCATCTTTAAAACGTGCATTATACGTTCACATTACGGATGGAGGAGATAGAGAATTCTCCCACTGCACCTCAACTGATACGATGCAATAATTATAATTCTTAAATGTATGATGGCTAGTTTTACACACATCACAACTAAACAACTCTACTTCCATACTTTACGGCCAAATTGCATGTAACATCAAATAAATCTGGATAGCAACAGCATTTATATTATAATTGAAAATGTTTTTATGTTACTTATGACTGATCTTACAATCCGCCTCGGCATTTGAAAAGGAAGAAACCTGAAATAAATATTGAAAATTCTGAAAAATCAGTTTCTCTTTCTCTTTCGGTGATGAGAGGCCATTCCTGCCTCAGCAAGGGTCTGGACTCACTGCTATTTGCCTATCGCCACAGAAGGTCTACGGCGGACGTGATCTCACTGGCTCTCCACGCGGCCTTGGTTCATCCGGACAACACAAATCCCTATGTCACAATGTTGTTTATTGATTACAGCTCAGCGCTTAACACCATCATTCCTAGAACCCTGATAGAAAAGTTCCAGAACCTGGACCTCTGTACCTCCCTTTGCAAATGGACCCTCGGCTTCTTAACCACAAAAATAATATCTCCACTTCGCTGACAATCAACACGGGCGCACCTCAGGGATATGAGGCGATACAGCCTTTGTTGGCAGAATTTCAGGTGGTGACGAGAGGACGTACAGGAGCAAGATATACAGCTAGTTCACAGTCATAATCATACTTTATTGATCCCAGGGGGAAACTGGTTTTCATTACAGTTGCACCATAAATAATAAATAGTCATAGAACCATAAATACTTAAATAGTAATATGTAAATTATGCCAGTAAATTATGAAATAAGTCCAGGACCAGCCTATCGGCACAGAGTGTCTGACCCTCCAAGGGAGGAATTGTAAAGTTTGATGGCCACAGGCAGGAATGACTTCCTATGACGCTCTGTGCTGCATCTTGGAGGAATGAGTCTCTGGCTGAATGTATTCCTGTGCCCACCCAGTACATTATGTAGTGGATGGGAGACATTGACCAAGATGGCATGCAACTTAGACAGCATCCTCTTTTCAGACACCACCGTGAGAGAGTCCAGTTCCATCCCCACAACATCACTGGCCTTATGAATAAGTTTGTTGATTCAGTTGGTGCCTGCTGCCCCAGCACACAACAGCAAACATGATAGCACTGGCCACCACAGACTCATAGAACATCCTCGGCATCGTCCGGCAGATGTTAAAGGACCTCAGTCTCCTCAGGAAGTAGAGACGGCTCTGACCCTTCTTGTAGACAGCCTCAGTGTTCTTTGACCAGTCCGGTTTATTGTCAATTTGTATCCCCAGGTATTTGTAATCCTCCACCATGTCCACACTGACCTCCTGGATGGAAACAGGGGTCACTAGTACCTTAGCTCTTCTCAGGTCTACCACCAGCTCCTTAGTCTTTTTCACATTAAGCTGCAGATAATTCTGCTCACACCATGTGACAAAGTTTCCTACAGTAGCCCTGTACTCAACCTCATCTCCCTTGCTGATGCATCCAACTATGGCAGAGTCATCAGAAAAATTCTGAAGATGACAAGACTCTGTGCAGTAGTTGAAGTCCGAGGTGTAAATGGTGAAGAGAAAGGGAGACAAGTCAGTCCCCTGTGGAGCCCCAGTGCTGCTGATCACTCTGTCAGACACACAGTGTTGCAAGCACAGGTACTGTGGTCTGCCAGTCAGGTAATCAAGAATCCATGATACCAGGAAAGCATCCACCTGCATCGCTGTCAGCTTCTCCCCCAGCAGAGCAGGGTGGATGGTGTTGAACGCACTGGAGAAGTCAAAAAACATGACCCTCACAGTGCTCGCTGGCTTGTCCAGGTGGGCGTAGACACGGTTCAGAAGGTAGACGATGGCATCCTCAACTCCTAGTCGGGGCTGGTAGGCGAACTGGAGGAGATCTAAGTGTGGCCTGAGCATAGGCCGAAGCAGCTCCAGAACAAGTCTTTCCAGGGTCTTCATGATGTGGGAGGTCAATGCCGCCGGTCTGTAGTCATTGAGGCCGCTGGGGCGCGGCATCTTTAGCACAGGGACGAGGCAGGACGTCTTCCACAGCACAGGAGCCCTCTGGAGCCTCAGGCTCAGGTTGAATACATGGCGAAGTACTCCACATAGCTGAGGGAGTCGCTGTGGAGTTGTGTGGAGTCGCAGCAACAACCCTGCGCTCGACGACAATTAGACCAAAACTGATTCCAGACTCTGGTAAGAATAAGACGAGGGAACACACACCATTCCTCATAGAGGTATCGGAAGTGGAGAGAGTGAGCAATTTCAAGTTCCTGGGTATCAATATCTCTGAGGACATAACATATTGATACAACTGGAGACGGCACGACACCGGCTATATCTCATTAGGAGTTCGAGGAGATTTGGTATATTACCAAAACCACTCGCAAATTTCTACATATGTTCCGCGGAGAGCAACGAAACTGGCTCCATCACCATCTGGTGGGGGGGGGGGGGTGGATAACGTAAACGATCGAAGTAAGATGCAGTGAGTTGTACAATTAGTCAGCTCCATCATGGGTACTAGCCTCCGTAGTATCCAGGTCATCTTCCTGGAGCGATACCTCGGAAAGACGGCGTCCATCATTAGGAACCTACTCTACCCAGGCCATGTCCTCTTCCCATTGCTACCATCGGAAAGGAGGTACAGAAGCCTGAAGGCACACACTCAGCGATTCGGGCAAAGCTTCTTCCCCTCTGCCATCCGATTTCTGAATGGACATTGAACCCACGAACACTACCTTGCTGGTTTTTTTTTTAATTTCCAGTTTTGCTTTACTTTTTTAACTATTTAATGATACATATACTCACTGTAATTCACAATTCTCTTTTCCTGTCTGTTATCATGCTTTGCATTGTAGTGTTGCTGCAAAGTTAACCAGTTTCATGACATAGGCCTGTGATATGACAGTGATTTGGATCCCACACATGCTGTTTGGACTGCTGAGAGCCTCCTTTTCAACATTGTCATTTCTAATTCCACTTGGGCATTTATTATCTTGTATAAACATTACTTCTAATTACTATAATGAGATTTTTTTAAATTATAGCATTGATGGAAGTCGTTGCAACCCTGCGCGAGTGTATGCCATACCAATCATGAAATACGGAAGAGAGACAATGTATTAAATATCATTGTTGCGAAATAATGTCTCAGAGTCGGATTTAAGATTTGAATCAACCACATGTAATGACATGCAGTAAATTTCTAAATGATGAGAAACTTCGAAATAAAAACAGGTCAAAAGCTGTACTGCTTTGGGGTAAGTGCTTGTTAGTGCTTGTCCCCGAAGTGAACTTGAAAATGAAGTAACGAGAAGCGTGCTCGAACGCCTGCGTCGTTGTTTAATCGGTTCAGATATTTCTTCAGAAATTTAAAACACTCGCCCTGTGATCTTTGGAAGCTCATTATTCAGAGCTACTAATGTGTGTGTGAAATTTGCACAAAATTCCAATTGCGCTCACGGTAGCCAGTCACTTCTGAAATACCTGCCACCTTCGCATTTCATGTAAATCAATGGGATGTTGTTGGCTTCGCCCAGTGCTTACTGTAAGAATGGAAATTAAAGGGCTAAATTTCTGAAATCAGCCAATGAAAAGGGGTGTCTTTTGAAATTACACTAAAACGACATTTCCTCTCACCTTGTTTATCGTTGGCACAATATTTAATTTGAACACAATCGTATGTCCAAATGGAGCTCACCGGAAAGAATTCCGTTCTTTCAGATACCCTGTAAAGTTCCACGAATCTGCAGAGATTTAAATGAGCGAAGGGATATCAGCTTCCATCAAGTTTTTAAGCAAGAAAATAATTAGGGCTTGAAGTAGTTCCAGACAGCACTTTGCTCTATAGTAATGGCAGAAGCTAAATTGAGCAATGCCAATGGTTTATAGTATCCTTAAGCCAAGCTTTATATAACACGATTTGTGATTGATAGTTCTGACTGTGGTGCATGTAACCAAGCTGTCAATCTGAAAGAAGTTCAATAAAGAGCTCATGGCTGTGCTTTTGGAAGCCGATGGTGTGTCCATGGTAAGTCAACATGTTCCATCACTTATTGGCCAGCTGTTGTTTACATGGTGAAATAAGGAGAGCAAATATGAAAAGGTAGGTCCAGTTAAGGTGCTGAAACAAGTTTTCTTGTTTTCTGCTGACAAAACCTTCATGTCTCAAATTATATACAGAGAGGTGCTGAAAAGGGGCCAGCAACATCATGAAGGATCGCTCACCCTGCTCATAGACCGTTTGTCCCACTCCCATCAGGGAGGAGGCCAAGTAGCATCCACGCCAGGGCCACCAGACCCAAAAGTAGCTACTTTTCCCAAGCGGTAAGGCTGATCAGCACCTCCACCCACTAACCCACCCCTCCACAACCCCCACGACTTTATCATTTCCTGTCAGTCACATTATGTGCAGTCACTCCTGTGCCTAGCATCACACTTCGTAAACATACGATCAATTTATGTATATAGGCTATCTTAGTTATTTATATTTATTGTGTTTTTTATTATAGTGTTCTTTATTGTTTTTTTGTGCTGCATCAGATCTGGAGTTACATTTATTTTGTTCTTTATTCTAGTGTACAAGAAATGGCATTAAACAATCTTGAATCTTGAAAGCAGACTGGATTTTCCATTACAGTATCTACATACTGTCGGGGGCCGAGGAAAGTAAAAGAGGTGGCTTCGTATATGGCTACTTTGGGAATTGATTGAAGCAATCATAAAATTTATATTTTTAATATCAGTGTTCTGTTCGTGATTGATTACTGAAACTGGGAAGAGGAGGATATTATTTATTTATATATTTACCTAATGGTACAGTAATAGATATATTTATTTATTTTTCTTCTATATTATGTATTGCATTGTACTATAGACCCTCTGGCCCTTTGAGCCATGCCACAGCTGCAAACACATAACCCCAGTTAACCCTATCCTAATGACAGGACAATTTGCAATGATCAGTTAACTTACGTAGTACATCTTTGGACTGTGGGAGGAGCCCAGAGCACCCGGGGAATATGCATGCATTCCATGGGGAGGACGTACAGAGACTCCTTATGGAAAAACACTGGAATTGAACTCTGAACTTCAGAACACCCTGGGCTGTAACAGCATTGCAGTAACTGCTAAGCTACCATAGCACCCAAAATTACGACGCTCCCTGACCGGGAATTGATCCTGGATCGCGGTGGTAAGAGCTCCAAATCCTAACCACAAGATCACCAGGGAGCTCTGATATCACACCATTATGGAAGTGCATAGGTCTGGTCCACAAATTGAGTTTCTAAGTTGGAGAAAGGCCAATTTTGATGGTATCAGAAAGGATCTGGCAAGTGTGGATTGGGATAGTTGTTTTCTGGTAAAGGTATACTTGGTAAATGGGATGCCTTCAAAAGTGAAATCATAACCAGAATCACGTTTATTATCATCGGTATGTGTCGTCAAACTTGTTAACTTAGCCGCAGCAGTACAATGCAATACATAATATAGAAGAAAAATAAATAAATATATCTATTACAGTAAGTATATATATGTATTTTGAATAGATTAAAATAGTGCAAAAACAGAAATAATATATATTTAAAACGTGAGGTTGTGTTCATGGGTTCAATGTCTATTCAGAAATCGGATGGCAGACAGAACAAAGCTGTTCCTAAATTGCTGAGTGTGTGCCTTTTGTACCTTCTTCCTGATGGTAACAATGAGAAGAGGGTATATCTTGGGTGATGGGGGTCCTTAATAATGGACGTTGCCTTTCTGAGACACTTCCCCTTGAAAATATTTTGGGTACTATGGAGGCTAGTACCCAAGATGGAGCTGATTATTTTACAACTTTCTGTAGTTTCTTTCAGTCCTGTGCATAGCACCCCCACCCACAGCCCCACATACCAGCCAGTGATGCAGCCTGTCAGAATGCTCTCCACAGCACATCTATACAAGTTTTCGAGTGTTTCAGTTAACAAATCAAATCTCTTCAAACTCCTAATGTAATATATTCACTGTATTGTCTTCTTTATAGCTGCATGGATATTGTCATAATGGGGGGTGCTGGGAGTGGACCCAAATGCAAAACACAGACACTGAAGTACTAGGAACAGGACTAGGAATGTCAAGCAAGCAAGGGAAGTGAGGAAGAAATGACGCTGGACGGGTCACAGGCCCTGGACGAGACTAGAATGCAGGGCCTGGGCTAGGACATGGACAAGAAACACGGAACCCGAACAAGGAACTAGAAACAAGTAGCCTGGACCAGTGACACGGAACTCCATAACCAGAGCCTGGACAAGGACCCAGAACCTTGGTCTTGGTTGGGATTTGGAACCTGGGTCTTGACCCGGAACCGGAACCCGGGTCTAGGCTAGGACTCGGGACTAGGATCTTGGCAAGGACAGGACATGACTACAGAACAGGATGGTGGAAGTCCTGCACAGGACAAGGCACATGGACAGGACGAGAACACAAAGCCTTGACTTGGACAGGACAAGGTTCTTGGACATGGCTTGGACAGGATGAGGCACATGGACAGGACAAGGGAACCCCAGCACCGGGCTGGGCAAGGCTCAAGGACAGGACGAGACCCCGAAGCCTTGATTTGGTCTTGGGAGACAGGAATGCAAAACACAGAGCCTTGGTCGAGGGAGACAGGAACGCAGAACACAGAGCCTTGGTCAAGGGAGACAGGAATGCAAAACACAACAGCCTTGGTCGAGGGAGAATAGGAACATGGAACACAGAGCCGGGGCGCCTCCTTTGGAACTGGACTTGGGGCCAGGGCTCTACACAGAGTCAGGACCCTTCCTAGGGAGCAGGACGTAGGGCCGGGACTCATACACAGAACACAGAGAGACAGTTCTCATCACAAGGTAGCGGCAAACAACCAGACCTACCTAGTGAAGGCGTGGACACAGAGACAGTTCAAAACAACGATAGACAGTTCCTTATCTTGCTCTGGTGGTTGAACTTGACAGCAGTGCAGGCAAGAGTTACAGGCGAGGCAAGGCTTCAGGCAAGGGAAGGCTACAGACACTGGTTGCAGGGCAAGGCTTCGGAAAGGATGGGCAGAGAAGGGATTCAGACAGAGGGTTTGGACAGGAACAATCCAGCAGCCAAACCCTGGTCTCCGGAGGTATTTATGTGTCTGCCTAAACGAGAATCATGTGCCTTAGTTAGAGCACCCAACAGAACAATGGAAAACCGGCAAACCTGGAATACAGATCGACGGACTGGACCGTGAACTAGAATGCGGAGTTCACAGACTGGACCATGACGGATATGTTGGGACCCAGGTTAGATCCTCAGAGATCTTGACACCCAGCAAATTAAAACTGGTTACTGTCCCCACTTAGAATCACTCTATGAGGACTGGTTCATGTTGTCTCGTCTTACGCTTCCTGAAATCCACAAATTATGAGAGTACAGAGTTTCTGTCAGAATAAAAGGCAAGCCTAATAGGATGCACTAGTAGACAAGGTGAAGGAGAATCCTAAGGCTTCCACATATACAATATATTATGAGTGAAAGGAGAGCAGGGGACAAAATCGGTCCCCTGGAAAGACAGATCGGTAATCTATGTATAGAGCTGAAAGAGATGAGGGAGAACATAAATGGATCTTTTGCATCTGTATTTACTCGGGAGAAGGGCACAGAATCTACAGACCTTAGATAGATTGCAGAGGAAGAGGTGTTTGCTGTCTAGAGATAAATCCCCAGGGCCTGACAAGGTGTTCCCTCAGACCCTGTGGGAAGCTAATGCAGAAATTGCAGGGTCCTAGCAGCAATAATTAAAACATCCTTAGCCACGCGTGAAGTGCCAGAGGATTGGAGGGTAGCTAATGTTGTTCTGCCGTTTAAGAAAGACTCTAAGAATAAACCTAGAAATTATAGGCCAGTAAGTCCATCTGTAGTGGGAATGTTATTGGTAGGTATTGTTGGCCAGAAGAAACTACAGTCTAATCAAGGACAGGGAAGCAGACAAGTCTTTTATCCCCCCATTTTGTGGACTCTGAACTGACCATTGCTCTGGGATAATCTAATCAGAGCAACTGAATATGAACAAAAGAAATTTCAGACAATGATCTGCTAAATCTCCATTCTCCTCCGAGACCATTCTCGGAGGAGTTGCTGCCACTGTTATGCAAAATGCCAGATTTACCAAAGAAGCACTCTGCAATCTCATTAGACTCTGTCTAGGTTGCCTCATTTAACTGGTTTGGGCCAGTTAGAGTTGAAAGACTCAAATACACAAGGCTGGGGTGGACAGAACCATGAAACAGTGTTGGTTGTAGCCCTGTACAATGACCAGTAGGAAGGTGTCTCAGGTAGGGCAGGTGACCTTGAGCCAATGGGGTGGAGATCCACCGGTTGAGTTGATGAGGAACATTATCAGAGTCAGGAGCTCCAAATACCTCCAGCAACCAGAGACCAACCATCGCAGATAAGGAGGACCCCATGGACACGTGGAGACTGGGACCAAGAGGAACCCGTGGCCAGCATAAACTCCTTTCCTGGGTAATACCTTTTCTCCTCATTGACTGTTCATGGAGGGTCAGGGATTCTAGTAGGGTGCACACAGGTAGATAGTTTGTGAACCCACTTGCTTTTTAGTTGATACAATAAAACTTACTTGTCAGTAAATACAAATTCTCTGTGCCTCACTGGTCATTATTACAAGGTGTGATTCTTGTAACGGTATTCTAAGGGAGCAGATAGATAAGTATTTGGATGGATAGGGATTGATTAAGGATAGTTGATGAAGGCAAGGCAGTGGATGTTATCTGCATGGATTTTAGCAAGGCCCTATGTAAGATACCTCTGGGGTGGCTGGTCAAGAAGGTTCAGTTGCTTGGCATTCAGGATGAGGTAAGTAAATTGGATTAGACATTGGTTTCATACAATAATCTATAGATTGGTTGCCTCTTAGACTGGAGGCCCGTGACTAGTCCTGAGCCACAGGGATCAGTTTTGGGTCCACTGTTGTCGGTCATCTATATCAATTACCTGGATGATAATGCGGTAAACTGCATCAGCAAATTTGTAGATGGCACTAAGACTGGGGGTGTAATAGATAGCAAGGAAGACCACCAAAGCTTGCAGCAGGATGTGGACCAGCTAAAAAAATGGGCTGAAAAATTGGCAAATGGAAATTAATGCAGACAAGTGTGAGGTGTTGCACTTTGGGTGGACAAACCAAGTTACGTCTCAGACAGGGAGCAGCAGAGGGCTGAGGAGTATGGTAGAGCAGAGGGATCTGGGAATACAAATCCATATATTTTTGAAAGTGGCATCACAGGAGTTGAGGACCTAAGTCATAGGGAAAGGTCGAATAGGTTAGGACTTTATCTCCTGAAATGTAGAGGATTGAGGGGAAATTTGATATAGGTATACAAAATTATGATGGCTATAGATAGGGTAAACTTAAGCAGGATTTTTCTATGTGTTGGGCACGTAGCCAAGTGGTTAAGGCATTTGTCTAGTTATCTCAAGGTCGCTAGTTTGAGCCTCAGCTGTGGCAGTGTGTTTGTGCCCTTGAGCAAGGCACTTAATCACACACTGCTCTAGTCTGCGTGAGGAGTGGCGCCCCACACAGAATTACAATCTGCGCCTTGTAAGGCATGAAAATGCCCGACACAGGTCTGAGTCGACATTCCCCCTCCCTCTTTCCATGGAGGTTATGTGAGACTACAACTAGAGGTCATGGGTTAAGAGTGAAAGGTGAAATATTTAAGGGGAACATGAGGGGGATCTTCTTCATTCCGAGGGTGGTAAGAGCATGGAACAAATTGCCAGCACAAGAGGTGCATGAGGGTTCAATTTCAATTTGGATAGGTACATGGCTGGGAGGGTTATGGAGAACTATGGCCCAGATGCAGGTCAATGGGACTAGGCAGAATAATGGTTCAGCACAGACTAGATGGGCCAAAGAGCCCATTTCTGTGCTGTAGTTTTCTATGATTCCATAGTGTTAAAGTGCTCCTCCAAAATTGCAGTGTGATCTCTAGTCATAATGGACATGAAAGCTCTAAGAAAAATACAGCAGGCAACAAAACCAAGGTTATCCAGACATCAGTATTTGAGCTACACTATCAGCATTGCGCACAGATGATCCTGGACTCACTTACTGAAGCATACTACATTCAAACTCTGCGAGACAGAACTAAACCAAATCTGTACTATGCAGCCCTACAGCAAAACCCTGTAAAAGGAGACACTGGTCTTGTTAAATGTAGACACCATCGATGAAATTTGCTCTCAACTTGTATGTGCAAGACTGCCTTTGCTGGATTAAGGAAAAGGGGTTGAAAGATTGAAGATTAAGCCTGTCAAAAAGTGTGCAAGGTGGCAGGGATCGTTGCCCTTCTCTATTTGTCAGCTGTTAACACCAAGTATTGGAAAAGTCCTCCATATTAAGCAGTAAAATTTAATGAACTGTTAGGAAACTGAGATACCCACATAATTACAACCAAAAAATAATGGTAGATGCCTATGTCTAGTGGGTGCATTCCTCATGTTTAAATAATTAAATGCCACCCACGACCGATGATATATTCCTGCCCACTGTGGCTGAATTGACATTAAGGTCTAATGAGTAAAGGCAATCATTGTAATGCAAATAGCTTTAAGTTCATCATCAAAATGAGGATGGTAACCATGTTTACATGAGGTTAAGATGCTTAGGGTACTGCAAGATGTACTTTTAATTTGACATTTACAAACACTTAAAACATCAGCAAACTATTATTAAAATCCCCTTTATTCCTCCTCCATCTTGCTCTTCCAAAGCAATTAACCTCATTGTCACTTGTGGAATTTTGCCCATAAAACAACTATTTCTCAAAATCATTGGATTAAAATTGCTGTGGAACATCCTGAGAACTATTGGATGACCATCAGAGGGCACTCTTATCAGAATTTCTGTAGCTGTCTAACATTTATACCACAGCCAAATGATACCTCACAGATATCGGTTCATCTTGGTTTGGCTGATTTATTGTGTTTTCCTCTGCAACATCACTACTCTTCAGAATCTTTCTTATTGTAAATGAATATATTTATTAGCCTTTCTAAGAGATTTCCAATGTAATTCCACAGCATTAGTTCTATTTGATGATTAGAAGCATCATTGGCAGTATAAATTCATTTTGAATGGATATATGCATGGATCTGTTTACAGGCACAAAGGACTGTCAAGCTTCATGTAAATCAAATAGCAAACCTAGTAAGTAGCAGCATTATGACTCAATCATGTTAATAAGTATCTGTTCTGAGACAGATCTTATATGCCTGAATAGCTTTTGAAATTGATCCAGTTTCACATTTCTTTTTTCTTAACCACGAACCATAGTTTATTTCAATTTCAATGGAATGTGGTAATTGGCTTACAGAGATCTATAACTGCCTTTATTAAAATAAAGGTAAAATTTTTCAGTGGTATATTGTTCCATGAAAGCCCAAGGATTCCTGTGCCTCCATGACCCGTCAGCATGGTTTCCTAAAGGTGAAATCTTGCCTGACAAATGTGTTGGAATTCTTTGAGGAAAGAACAGGGAGGTTAGATGAAAGAGAGCCAGTGGATGTTGTTTACTTAGACTTTCAGAAGGCCTTTGACAAGGCGCCACATATGAGACTGCTTAACAAGAACCCATGGTATTAATGGATAGATACTAGTATCGATGGAAGATTGGCTGACTGGCAGGAGACAAAGAGTGGGAATAAAGGGAAACCTTTTCTGGTTGGCTGCTGGGGACTCATGGTGTTTTGCCAGGGCTCATTGTTGGGACTGCTTCTTTTAATATTATATGTCAATGGTTTGGATGTTGAAATTGATGGGTTTGTGGCCAAGGTTGTGGATAATGCAAAATAGGTGGGGGCAGTTAGTATTGAGGAAGCGGGGAATCTGCAGAAGGACTTGACAGATGAGAAGAGTGGGCAAATAAGAGGAAAGTGGAATATAGTGTAGAAATGTGTATGGTCATACACTTTGGTAGAAGGAATAAAGGTGTTGATTATGTAACCCAGGTTAATTAAACCCAAAGATGTAATGTTAAAAAGTTCTACCTGTGGGGGGATGAAAACGAGGTTTATCGATTAAAAAAAAAGAAAATTTTGAAAAAAACGCTATGCAAAAAGGGACGTGGTCGACGCAGGATAGACAAGAAGAGAAATGCTGCAATGATTAGAAGCTGAAAACGTGAACTGTTAGGAGTGGAATTAGTAGTGAGTACCTTTACCCTGCTAACTTGAAAACCTCACAGTGAAAGCCCTGGAGGGGAGACAATAGCGATAAAAGATTTATTGAAGCTACACAGCAGCTTTAACGAGACAATATTGGCAGAGACGAGTGTTCAACATCCCTACTGCATAGTTGGGAATTAGTTCTGTAAAATTATACCAATGGATTTTGTCAAGTTTTTGCACAAGTTTTTGAATTGACTTACTGTGGATGATAAACTGTTTCATCCAACAAACCAAGAAACAAGATGGCAAGCCACCCAAGATGAAGAACCAGCGTGGGAACGATATGTGTAATGACGCAGAGGATTTAATACGGTTGGATGTATAAGTTATTTTCATTCGAAGAATCCGAATTTGATTTTCTGCAAGAACTGATTATTTTTCAAGGATTTTGATAAGGTACTGAATGAATTTTACTTTGTTTAAAAGTTGTGATGTTCGAAAAACATCATGAAAGGAGTTAAACTGTGTATATATAATTTTTAAATTTGAATTTAAAGTTGGAGATGTACCGCCCGGAACTGAAACTGAAGTTAATATAATACTTAAGAATAGTAATTAAATTTGTTTTTCTAATTAACTAGGGATAAGTAAAAAAGAAAGTGTAGCCTGCAAATTTTTAAATAGGGAATAACACTAGTTATTAGTTAGAGAATTTGGAGTATCAAAGGTTATTCTAACGAATATCACTGATTCTAACTAAACAGGACTTTGGCTTTTGTTGATATCTAAGATTTGGAACCTAAACAGGATGTTGGAATTTTGAATTGTTCTTGCTCATGTAAATGTTTTGTACATTTTTTTTTGTATAAACAAAACATTATTTCCAAAAGTGTGTGGTTTCTATTCACTGCCTCCTTCCGACAACAGAATTTTCTGATGGCCTACTAGCACCTAGTAATTTGATTTTCTTAAAGAGTGCGGTGACTAGTCACACATGATAAGACCAGTGCTACACAAGTGTTACAATTATTTTCAAATCGGAAAAAATTCAGAAATCAGAGGTGCAAAGGCACTCGGGAGTCCTAGTGCAAGACTGCCTAAAGCTTAGCTTGCAGGTTGAGTCAGCGGTAAGTAAGGTGAATGCAATGTTAGCCCTCATTTTGAGAGGACTAGAATATAAAAACAAGCATGTAATGGTGAGGCTTTATAAGGCATTGGCCAGACAACATTTGGAGTATTGGGAGTAGTTTTAGTGCCCTTATCTGAGAAAAGATGGGTTGGCATTGGAGAGGGTCCAGAGGAGGCTCATGGGAATGATTCATGGAATGAAGGGGTTAATATGTGAGGAGCATTTGATGGCTCTGGCCTCATGGTTGCTGGAGTATAGAAGAATGGAGGAGGATCTCATTGAAACCTATCAAATATTGAAAATCCTAGACAGAGCGGATGTGGAAAGGATGTTTCCTATAGCAGGGAAGTCTAAGACCAGACAGTAGAGCCTCAGAATAGACTCATGTCCCTTTAGGATAGAGATGAGGAGGAATTCCTTTAGTCAGAGGGTGGTGAATCTGTGGAATTCTTGCCACAAGCGGCTGTGGGTGCCAAATCTTTGTGTATATTTAAAGCAGAGGTTGATAGGTTCTTGATTAGTAAGGTTGTCAAAAGTTAAGGAGAAGCAGGAGAATAATTTTGAGAGGGATAATAAATCACCCATGATGGAGTGGTGGACCAGACTCGTTGGGCCAATTGGCCTAATTCTGCTCCTATGTCTTATATGGTCTTATGGACCCACATTCATTCAGAATGCCACATTTTGTCTGTCTTTATTTGCAGAAAGGAACCACAATGCACCATTCCCACATTTAATGTAGTCTCAAGCACACCACCTAAGTTGTCCAGGTCCTAATGCTTCCCTACGACCTGCTGATAGGAAACACTCTCACAAATATTATGTGCAATACAGTAACTCGACATTTTCATTCACTCTCTTCTCCACTCAGTGACTGTTGGTGGGTGGAATGGTGGCTGGGGGCATGGTGCAGGAGGGAGTTGATAACAATGTAGGGAGAATAGGGAACAGGGAATGAGAATACTCTGTGAGACAGCATATACTGTATTTGAGTGGTCAAAATAGCTCTCACTTTGTTGATTGGAAATAGAGAATTTGTTCTTTGAACAATGAGGTCTCTTTCTCCATAAGCCCCCTTATAAAAATCTGTAAGTAAGACCTCCACTTCAATGAACATGAGAAAGTCTGCAGAAGCTGGAAATCTAAAGCAACACACACAAAATGCCGGAGGAACACAGCAGGTCAGGCAGCATCTATGGAAATGAAGTTTCAGCCCAAGACCCTTCTTCAGGACTGAAATGGAAGGGAGAAGACGACAGGATAAAAAGGTGGGTGGGGGAGAAAAGAGGCTAGCTAGAAGGTGATAGGTTAAGCCAAGTGGGTGGGAAAGGAAAAGGGATGGAAAAGAAGGAACCTGATAGGAGAGGAAAGTGAAGTGTTAAGTGCTGGGAGGGAGATTAGCAGGGAGGGATGAATAGACAAGGGAATCACAGAGGGCGAGATCCCTGCAGAAAGTGAAGGAGAGGAGGTAAAGATATGTTTAGTGGTAGGATCCCTTTGGAGGTGACGGAAATTGCTGAGGATGATATGTTGGGTGCAGAGGCTCATGGATGCTGATAAGGCAGCGGGAAGAAGGGGTAAGGACAGTTGTTCAGAAAATGGAGGAGATGCAGGTGAAGGCAGCATCAATAGAGGAGTTAGGGAAACCCAATTCTTTGAAGAAGAAAGACGTTTCTGATGTCCTGGAAAGGAAGGCCACATCATCGGAACAGATACGGTGTGGGTGAAAGATCTCAGAAAACTGAATAGCATTTTTACAGGAGATAGGGTGGGAAAATATTTTTGCATATTTTGAATATTTTTTATTACCATTTCCTACACCATACTGCAAAGTTCAAAGTACATTTATTATCAAAGTGTGTATACTATATACAACCATGAGATTTGTCTCCTTACTGGCAGCCACAAAACAAAGAACCACAATAGATCCATTAAAATAAGACCATCAAACACTCAATGTGCAGAAAAAAAACAAATCTTGCATAGAATAAAAGTAAGCAAATAATATTGAGAACTGAAATTCATGAAAGTGATTTCATAGCCACGATGCCAGTCACAGTTGGTCCAGGATCCTGAAAGGGCACCATATTCAATGAAAAATGTATTTTTCATTAAATATGCTGCCCTTTCAGGATCCTTAATAAAATATTGGCAAACCTTCTTAATTAAAATAGTGAAGGTAATAAATCCAGTTATTAAGAAACCTACACAAAAGATAAAAAAAGAACATAGAAGTGGAAAAAAAGATCAGTAACATGTTAATACTTAATATTTAACTATTGTGATACATTAGACCACCCTGCACATAAAGCCCCCAGTAGGGCAATACCAACAGCCCATAGTCCTCTCCTTATTTCCTTATTTCCCTGTAGCCCTGCTACTTATTCTCCCATATGCTAATTACCCCCCCCCCCAATTATAGAACATCATAATCTCAAAGTGGACACACGCAACTGCAGATGCTGGGATTTAGAGCAAAAGAAACCAAACCACTTGAGGAACTCAAACACGAGGAAATCTGTAGTTGCTGGAAATTCAAGCAAAACACACAAAATGCTGGTGGAACGCAGCAGGCCAGGCAGCATCTATAGGAAGAGGTACAAGTGACATTTCGGGCCGAGACCTTTTGCCAGGACTCAATGGGTCAGGCAGCACCTGGAGAGGGAAATGAATAGTCACCATTTTGTGTTGAGACCTTTCATGTGGTCTACATGAAGAGTCTCATACTAAAATATCCTAAAATATTGTCGATTCACTTCTCTCTACAGATGCTGCCCCGACCCACTGAGTTCCTCCAGCAGTTTGTTTTTTTTTATGATCTCAAGGAACTCCGAAGTACTGTGGTTCTGATTGCTCTTGAAGTAGCATCTTTTTTTGCTCAATGCACTCACAATTGTTTGGCCACGTTCTGCTCTAGCACCATCTAGAAGTTTGCAAATGACAACACTGTACTGAATGAAATCTCAAATGATGATGAACTGGAGTACGGGAAGGAGGTAGAGAGTCTGGCGGCATTGTGTGTCATAACAACAATCTATCCCTCAGTGCTAGCAAAACAAAAGAGCTGGTCACTGATTTTAGGAAGGGGTCAGTGAAGATGCTGCTGAAGTTGAGTGAGTTGTAAACCTAGGAATGAACATGATCAATATCCTATCCTAGTGTTATCAGGAGGATGTCATGGCCAAGTAAGCATGTCAGGGCATTCAGTTTTTCAGGAGGCTAATGAAATTTGGCATATTCCCATTGGCTATCACTATTTTTTATAGATGAATCTTAGAAAGTATCCCAGCTGAATGCACCATGGCTTAGTATGGACACAGCACTACCCAAGTCCATAAGAAACTGCAGAGAATTGTTAACACTGCTCAGCACCCCACCAAATCCAGCACTCCCCCACCCCTTAGACACCACACTTCTTGTTACCTTAGTAAAACAATCAGTGAGAAACTAACAAAGACCCTACCAATCCTGGGCATTCTCTCTTCTCCCCTCTCCCCTCTCCCACTGGCCAGAAGATACAAAAGCCTGAAAGTACATACCACCAGGCTCGAGTATAGCTTCTATCCTGCTGTTGCAAGACTACTGAATAGTATGATCAGATGGAGTCTTGATCCCACAATTTATGATCTTGCACCTTATTGTCTCTGTTCCAGGAGCCCTTTTACCCAAAAAACTGAAGGTTATTTGCTTTGATAAATTAGAGGCAGAAATGAAGGTTGTACATTACATCAATTTCAGTAGCATGCTAACATGAATTGAATAACAAAATGATACCAAGAGATTTTCCAAGTTCTGTGGAACACATCCTTAATAGATCCTTTTGTTCCTTTTGACACCCCGTTAACAGGAACTACAGCAATCTAAATGTCTGGGGCCCTGAGGTACAAGGAAAATATTTCTACCATGTTTAATCTGGAAATGCTTCTGTGGATTGGAGAGTACACATTCTCCAATCCACAGAAACCACACTATGTAAGAAAGGAGAATGAGAGAAAATGTGAATTACTCATCTTATTCACATTAATGGGGAAAGTGCCAAGTCTAAATTCAAGGATACCACAAGGATACATAAAATAATATATAACCAGGATATATCACCTTGGCAAGAATGATGGAAATGAGCATGTATTAATGAATGGAAAATAAAATTTTATTAATTGACTGGAGTTATTAAAACATGTGACTAATATAATAAATATGGGGAATATGGTGACTTTCAGAAGGCTTTGGGTAAGGTCCAACACAGCATGTTGGTTAACAAGGAGATGGCACTATATACTGACATAGATTGAGATTTATCAAACAGAGAGTTCAGAGAAGGAATAAGTGAATCTTTCTCAAATTGACAGGCTGTAACTGGTGGGATAGAAGAGGATTAGGAGTTTGGACTTGTCTCTTCATAATCTGTACCATGTGTACCATTATGTACCTGTATTTACTAATCCTAGCATTTAGCTTGCGGCTTTCTCTGCCTTGGCATTCAAGCACTTGTCAAGATGCTTAAGCATTGTGAGAGTACTTACCACTCCCTTAAGCAGTGAATTCCAGGTTCCATTTACCCTCTGGGTGAGAAAAAAAATCCCTCTCTAGATCCGACCTTACTTTAAATTTATGCCCTTTAGCTTTAAGCATTTTTGGTCTGGAGTATAGTTTCCTACTATCTACCCTATCTGTGCTACTTATAATTTTCTATATCGTTATCGGGTCCCATCTCAACCTCTTCCACTCCAAGGGAAAAAACGACCCAGCCACTCCAGTCTCTGCTCATCAATAAATGGATACTATCATTTATGTGAGAATAGCTGCTCACAGTTTTCCACGGCATAGAGTTACATTCTTAGTTGATTTACTTGTCGCCTGGTGGAGCAGGACAACAGTGGATGTAGTGGGTAGAGTGGGAGTAGGGATAGAGGGGGCTGGATTGTTCAGCTGTTTAAGCTTACCCTTCTTGTGTTTCTGTAGATTACCAGGATAGCACGGGGAAGGTGATACTGTGTGTGACATTCATAACCACTGTGTGATGTGCTGCAAACTTTTGCTGTGCAATTTAACCTAGACATCACAAGCAACGAGTGAGTCTATAACATGTTTTTGATTGAATAGTAAATCATAGGTGAGGGTTTCCATAACAGGGGAAAAGATGAAAACTTCCCATTAAGCCTGCAATAACAAATGTGAACTCACATTTGCCTCTCCACATTAAGAAAATATTCTGGAATCAGCACACAGACACAGCTGACTTTGATAGCTGATGAAAAAGATTACAGAACTAAATCATTTCATCCATGAATAACCTATTCTATACACAATGCCTGATCTGATCTCTTTCTTTTTAATATAAGCAATTTTATCAGAAATTTTTGAATATCCAACAGCCTCAGACAATTTACAACATATTTATAGTTCAGAATTATTTCAAGTTCATATTTCAATCGGCCATTTTCTTCCATTATCATGAGTTCCTCCTTTTATTGCTTAATGAGATGAATCCCCCATTTCCAACAAGAAGGATGATGGAAATCTGCTGATGCTGGAGCAAATGTCCTACAATTCTCACAATCAGCAGTCTCTGGCTGCTTGAAAGGCTGGTTGGAAGCTAAGACATGTCAGCTACTGCTGTAATATTTCAGCCCACACTGCAGAAGACAGTGATTCAGGCTAGATAGAGACATTATCATGAGTTAACAGAAGAGAAAAGAATGAGTGAACAAAGTTGCTTTATATCAACATACTTTGCTATAATGGATACAGGAGACCCTGTAGCGTCGATTAGTAAGGACCACCAGCACCCAGGGTATGCCCTTTTCTCACTGTTACCATCAGGCAGGAACTACAGAAGCCTGAAGGCACACACTCAGTGATTCAGGAACAGCTTCTTCCCTTCTGCCATCTGATTCCTAAATGGACATCGATCCCTTTGACACTACCTCACTTTTTTTAATATACAGTATTTCTGTTTTTTACACTATATTTAATCTATTCAATACATGTATACTGTAATTGATTTTTTTTTTCTTCTTCTTCTTCTCTATTATGTATTGCATTGAACTGCTGCTGCTAAGTTAACAAATTTCATGTCACACACCAGTGATAATAATCCTGATTCTGATTCTACCTTATCGTTTTTAGATCTTAAGTTCCATTAAGAGGTTGTGACATGGATTTACAGGTGATCCTCAGTTTCATAGTATATTTGAATGTAGCTTCACACACTCAAACGTTCCACAGAAATCTTAGGCATGCTGTCTAATAAGTGAAAGTATAAAA
The DNA here is from genome assembly GCF_963921235.1 of Mobula hypostoma. Lineage (NCBI taxonomy): Eukaryota > Metazoa > Chordata > Chondrichthyes > Myliobatiformes > Myliobatidae > Mobula > Mobula hypostoma. The sequence continues at coordinate 195,203,207 of NC_086098.1, forward strand.
TTGCATCTGCATATTCCTTGCTGGTCCGCTGTAGGGTTTGTCGTACCATTCTGATGTTAGCACTTTGGAAGATGACTCACCTCTTCCCCTAGGTTGACTGCTGATGTATGTTTTACACATTTCCACTGTACATTGGAGCTCTTCGTTTTGACGTTCTACAAATGTAACAAAATAGTGGACAAGCAGCACAATTCATCTTCAAGAACAAACAATGTTGAAAACTTGCAGTTCTTGTTGTTCTTTAGAGGACTGCTCATTCTTTATTTATCACAAGTTTCAGGATAAAGTCTGGTGGTGGTTCTTAAACCAAAATCCCAGAAGGAACAAGGCAGGCAATGATCATGTTGCTTTAATGATTTGACTGTTCCTCAAGACTTCTTAAACATATCTTCTCATTAATGTCTTACTGTATTGTGCATTGGCCCATTCTGTTGATAAGAATATCTGTCAAGATCCTTCACGCCATTAAGCTAAAGAAAGAGCTTCAGTAGTGGGATATTAACCTAGTGACTATAACAGTAGTGAAAAACTTTGGGACATCTGACATTGAGTGGCACTGTATAAATGAAAGTTTCAATTGCTTTCTGACACTGTGCGCTTGTTGAAATTGGGTTATTGAGGTAACTTCTATTGAAGTATTGTTTTGGTGCAAGTGAGTTGCGTTTTTTATCCAAGAGTTTGAAAAATATTCTATTACCCATAAAGGCAAAGGAAAAGTAACTCAACTGAATTGAAGAGTCATTATTGTGAAATGTAAAATCAATTTTCGTGCTGAAAGCAAATATCAAGGGAACTAGTAGGTCATGGACAGTGATTCATTTCTGGAGAGAAAGACTGTATGTCAGAAAGAAAGTTAAAGAAATGCTTGCAGTAAAAATGGCCAAAAGTTATTTCTGGAAATAGAATTTTGAGGATGAAATATTGGAATCAATTTTTTAACTTAACTATTGAGAGCTCGGTAAGTGATATGTTGTTGACAGAAATACAGACTATCAGGCAATTTATGATGATGGACCAATGAATAGAATTATTGCAGAATTGTTCTCACTTCTAAATTTTGCATTTTATTTTAATTATATTTTTTAATTATATCTTCTATATAGTAAGCCAGTATAGCAATCTTCTGTACCTAATTATTTTTGAAGCTACAGCTTGCCTCCTTGAAATAGCTTGAATGTTTCTGTTCCCTGGAAATATTATTAAGAAGATTGCTCATTATTAAGACAATGTTATCTGTAAAATTTAAATAAATTGAATAGTTTTAGATCACGGCATAAATTAAAAATTATGTAAATGATTAAAAATAAGTAACAACAAAGGCTGATCAACAGTAGATTTCTTTTTCACACAATTTAGCAGGTTAAGCTAATTTAAATCATGACATTATTATTTCAAGTATTCATTCTTATGTGTCAGATAATTGTCGTTTGGTCTTGGTCCAAAAAAAGGCACAATTTCTCTGCAGAAACAAATACTTTACTTTTTTTAAATTAATGCACGGTATATAAATTTCTCCCCCATTCATCACATCACCCCAGTGCCACACACACCTGCAATGATTTCATAAATGCATAGACAAACAGTTAGTCCAGGAGGATACTGAGATATTCAAATGATCTCCTGCCCCATTACAAATGTATGAAGATAAAATAAACTTCTTCCAGATCCAAAAATAAACTACTGCAACACGTGTAACAGCTGAAAACACAATGCAGATAAATTAGCATGTGTGGGGAAGAGAGCTTCTCACTTCTGTTCCAGCTCCTTCTTTATTGCTTGTTAAAGAAATGCATTTAATTTTTAGTTCTAGTTTTTAGGAAATGCATCATGACTTTTTATGCCATTACATCAACTTGCTTATGTAGGTTGTCTTTGTAAACAATCAAAAGAAGTTTTCACTGCACATAAACTTCATTTCCTAGTAGCAATTATTCAAAAACCCCACTTTTTAAAAAAGGAGGGAGAGAGAAACTGGGGAATTATAGACCGGTTAGCCTAACATCAGTGGTGGGGAAACTGCTGGAGTCAGTTATCAAAGATGTGATAACAGCACATTTGGAAAGCGGTGAAATCATTGGACAAAGTCAGCAAGGATTTGTGAAAGGAAAATCATGTCTGACGAATCTCATTGAATTTTTTGAGGATGTAACTAGTAGAGTGGATAGGGGAGAACCAGTGGATGTGGTATATTTGGATTTTCAAAAGGCTTTTGACAAGGTCCCACACAGGAGATTAGTGTGCAAACTTAAAGCACACGGTATTGGGGGTAAGGTATTGACGTGGATGGAAAATTGGTTAGCAGACAGGAAGCAAAGAGTGAGAATAAACGGGACCTTTTCAGAATGGCAGGCGGTGACTAGTGGGGTACCGCAAGGCTCAGTGCTGGGACCTCAGTTGTTTACAATATATATTAATGACTTGGATGAGGGAATTAAATGCAGCATCTCCAAGTTTGCGGATGACACGAAGCTGGGTGGCAGTGTTAGCTGTGAGGAGGATGCTAAGAGGATGCAGAGTGACTTGGATAGGTTGGGTGAGTGGGCAAATTCATGGCAGATGCAATTTAATGTGGATAAATGTGAAGTTATCCACTTTGGTGGCAAAAATAGGAAAACAGATTATTATCTGAATGGTGGCCGATTAGGAAAAAGGGAGGTGCAACGAGACCTGGGTGTCATTATACACCAGTCATTGAAAGTGGGCATGCAGGTACAGCAGGCGGTGAAAAAGGCGAATGGTATGCTGGCATTTATAGCGAGAGGATTCGAGTACAGGAGCAGGGAGGTACTACTGCAGTTGTACAAGGCCTTGGTGAGACCACACCTGAAGTATTGTGTGCAGTTTTGGTCCCCTAATCTGAGGAAAGACATCCTTGCCATAGAGGGAGTACAAAGATGGTTCACCAGATTGATTCCTGGGATGGCAGGACTTTCATATGAAGAAAGACTGGATGAACTGGGCTTGTACTCGTTGGAATTTAGAAGATTGAGGGGGGATCTGATTGAAACGTATAAAATCCTAAAGGGATTGGACAGGCTAGATGCAGGAAGATTGTTCCCGATGTTGGGGAAGTCCAGAACAAGGGGTCACAGTTTGAGGATAAAGGGGAAGCCTTTTAGGACTGAGATTAGGAAAAACTTCTTCACTCAGAGAGTGGTGAATCTGTGGAATTCTCTGCCACAGGAAACAGTTGAGACCAGTACATTGGCTATATTTAAGAGGGAGTTAGATATGGCCCTTGTGGCTACGGGGATCAGGGGGTATGGAGGGAAGGCTGGGGCGGGGTTCTGAGTTGGATGATTAGCCATGATCATAATAAATGGCGGTGCAGGCTCAAAGGGCCAAATGGCCTACTCCTGCACCTATTTTCTATGTTTCTATGTTTCTAAAAGCATTTCTACTAATGCCATGATTTCTTTTTCTGATTGGGTATAGCTTAGTGAAAATGAAGCATTGATTTTAACTGGGTTTAATTAATCTTATGCAATTAGTCTTCATATTAGTTTTAAGCCTGGGCAAGGCCAGGCCTGCGCCCTGGGGAGGACACTCCAACATCGCCTCACTGCGACGGCACGACACGGAAAGCAGCAGTCTACCGGTTATAAGCCTGAGCTCGACTGGTGTAGAGCAAGGTGCCAGAGGTTGCTTTCGACGGAGGGAAAGACCATCACGTCTCACTGGACAGCTACCGCCCACCTCAAACTGGGCAGCCCCCAGCCAATTAGGTGCTGTCCCGCCACAGTCCACCCGCTCTACTGGGGCAGTATGGGATTGGCAGTATGAATAACGGGCAACAGCTGCTCGAGCATTGCGTGCTCCACGAATTGTGTGTCACCAACACCTACTTCCAGACCAAAGCTCAGCACAAAGTGTCTTGGCGGCATTCCCGCTCCAAACACTGGTACCAGCTAGACCTGATAATCACAAGATGCCATCACCTGAGAAACGTGCTCATGACTCGCTCCTTTCAGAGTGCCGACTGCAACACAGATCACTCTCTGGTTTGCTGCAAGATCAGACTTCGGCCGAAGAAGATGCACTGCGCCAAGCCTCCAGGCAGGCAGCGCATCGATGCCAGTAAGACACAACACCCAGACAAAGCGGCAAAGTTCATCAAGTCACTGGAGGATGCTCTCCTTGCAGACTCACCAGAAGGAGATGCTCAGCAGAGATGGGATTCTCTCAGGGACACTATCCACAACACTGCACTGAAGGCCTTTGGGAAGAAACGGGGCAAGACACAGGACTGGTTTGAAGCGAGCTCAAGTAAGCTCACCGCTGACATCAAGGTGAAGCATGTCACACTACTAGAGCACAAAACGCCACCCCACCCAGGCAACACTGCAAGCACTAAGGACAACAAGAAGCAAGGCCCAGGAAACAGCCAGACGCTGTGCAAATGACTACTGGCTACAACTATGCGAAAGCATTCAGTCAGCATTTGACACAGGCAACATCCGTGGAGTGTACGAGGAGATCAAGAAAGCCATCGGGCCAACCCAGAGCAAGACAGCACCATTGAAAACCATAACAGGAGAGACCATCAATGACAAAGGCAAGCAGATGGAGAGATGGGTGGAGCATTACTCTGAACTCTTCTCCAAAGAAAACAGCATCTCGGACAGCGCACTAGACGCCGTGGAATGCCTGCCTGACATGAAGGAACTTGATGCATTGCCAACTGCTGAAGAGCTGAGTAAAGCCATCGACAGCTTGCCCACTGGGAAGGCACCAGGATTGGATGACATTCCACCAGAGGCCATCAAATGCGCAAAGGGCGTCCTGCTATACCAGCGGCACGAACTACTGTGCCAGTGCTGGATAGAGGGAGCAGTGCCGCAAGACATGAGAGACTGCAACATTGTCACCATATATAAGAACAAAGGGGACAGAAGCGTCTGTAACAACTACAGGGGAATCTCCTTGCTGAGCATCGTTAGGAAGGTCTTTGCCTGCGTGGTCCTGAACAGACTGCAGAAAATAACCAAAGAGGGTATATCCCGAGTCTCAGTGCGGTTTCAGGTCAGAATGCTCCACAATCGACATGATCTTCTCCCTTCGATAGCTACAAGAGAAATGCAGAGAGCAAAGACAACCACTCTACGTCGCTTTCATTGACCTTACGAAGGCCTTCGACCTTGTGAGCAGAGATGGCCTGTTCAAATTCCTCACCAGGATTAGTTGTCCCCTGAGGCTCCTCAGGATAGTTCAGTCATTCCACACAGACATGAAGGGCGTCATTCAGTTCGACGGCTCTTCTTCGGAGGCCTTCAACATCAGCAGTGGTGTGAAGCAGGGCTGTATGCTTGCCCCCAACCTGTTTGGCATCTTCTTCGCAGTCATGTTGAAGCACGCCTTTGGAACATCAACTGATGGTGTCTACCTCCACACCAGATCAGATGGGAGGTTGTTCACTCTGTTCTGGCTGAGGGCAAAAACCAAGGTTCGTGAAGTACTCATCAGGGACATGTTGTTTGCAGACGATACGGTACTGGCAACACACTCTGAAGAGCAACTGCAACACCTCATGGACAGCTTCTCCAAGAGCCTGCCAGGACTTCAACTTGACCATCAGCCTGAAGAAAACCAACGTGTTGGGCCAAGGCGTTGAGCACCTCCTGCCATTACCATCAACAACTACGAGCTGGAGATAGTTCACGAGTTTACATACCTTGGCTCCACCATCATGGACAGCCTCTCCGTAGACCCCGAGATCAACAGACGGATCTGACGAGCAGCCTCAACATTTGCTAGGCTGACAAAGAGAGTCTGGGAGAACAGAGCTGACGACATACACCAAGGTTGCAGTCTACAGGGCCTACGTCCTCAGCATACTGCTTTACGGCAGTGAGACCTGGAGCCTCTACTACAGACCAGAGCAGCATCTCAACGCCTTCCACCTTTGCAGCCTGAGACGCATCCTGGACATTACGTGGACTGACCAAGTCACCAACAACGAGGTCCTGGCCCACGCCTAGATACCCAGCCTCTTCACCCTGCTCCAACAGCACTGTCTCCGCTGGCTGGGCCATGTACACCGCCTGTCAGAAGGGAGGATCCTGAAAGACCTGCTGTACGGGGAACTGGCCTCCGGCAAGAGAGCACAAGGGCGGCCCCATCTTCGTTTCAAAGACGTTTGCAAGAGAGACATGAAGTCACTGAAAATGAATATCGAGAGGTGGGAGGGCATCGCAAGCGTTCACTCGCACTGGAGGCTGGAACTACGCAGAGGTCTAAAAAGAGGAGAAGAGAAGCTGAGGTTTGCTGCTGAAGAAAAGTGCTCTCATCGGAAAAACAGCACCAAGACAACACTGGAGGACAGCGTCTTCAATTGCAGTCACTGCAGCCGAGACTGTCTCTCCCATGTGGGCCTCTACAGCCACAACAGATGCTGCTCTAACACAGACTGAAGCAAGACTTTCCAGGCGCAGATCCATGGTCTCGCGAGACTAAAGGATGCCACCAGTTTTAAGCAAAATAGCACATCAAGCTAAACTAAGTTATCACTGCATAACTATTAGAGAACTATAAGTCTTTGGAATTCTTTGAGGATTATCAATGTCTATTCATTGAGTTCAAGGCTTAGCTGAGATCAGTGAAGTTTTATACATGCATGGAATGAGAGTCCATGATGATCATATTGATAGTTCAATCAAAGCAATGGACAATATGGACAATATTCAGTTTTCTGTGTTATTGTTAATAGAAGTATGAAATTGATTAGCTGAGACAATAAGGTACAAACTTAAGATAACTGTGTCCTTTTGGGAGCAAGAATCTTATCATGTATGGATGCTGACCAACTAAATATGAAGTGCAGAACAAAGTACTGTCTTCTGCCTTCAGGAGGCCAGGTATCTCTAAAAGCACAGACCAAAGTATATTGACTTAAACATCTTTGGTTCAATTTCTTTTCTGATTTATTTCAATTTAACCAGTATGCTTGTTCATTATCATAACCGTGGAATTTCCTATATGTAAATAATTTTACTTGTTAATCTAATACAAAACTAATTTATAGGTGGATTGGAATAAAAGAACACGGAATAATGTTGATAGACTTTCCACATCAATGTAACTACTGATCAATAATTCATGGGGAATGAAATTTGTCGTTTGGCATCATGAGAGTTAAAAGCTTTAATTTTTTTGAATTATAGTAAGAAACTGGTCCTTAATTCATAAATTAAAACACATTTAGTAGTAAGTTAGAATTTAAGGAATATGTTTCTACTTATATAAATTAATGTGGAAAGCATTTTTTTGATTTTGCTGCAGTGCATAAAATCCATGTTGTGGAAAAAAGGTTGCTTTGCATATGTTGGAGAGATTCATTGAACAGACAAGAAATTAAAACAGAGAAAAACTAAGAAAAAAAGTACGGACAACATTTAAAGATTGAGAGCGGACTGATGTTGTTTCACTTGCTTCTTTCTCTCTGGATATCTACCTGATCAAACAGAGGAAATATATCCTCCTCAGCTATAACATTGTATGGGCTTAATTTTTGTTATAGATGGCTGAGCTATTTATGAACTTCACAGTTTTTTTTTTGCCAGCTGGCCTCATGTATTTAACTGGAAAACAAAATAACTTCAAATGCTGGGAATCTGAATCGGAAACAAAATGAGCTGCAGAAACTCAAAACAGTCCCCTTCACAGATGCTGCCTCAGCTTCAAACCATCCCCAGCACTTTTTGTATTTATCTCAAATGTTTAGTGATTGGCTACAAGAGTTGAACCAAAATAGCTTCTTCCCACAAAGATTCAAAGATTCTAAAATTCAAAGAATCAAAGTACATTTATTTTCAAAGTATGTATGCAATACACAACCCTGAGATTCGTCTTCTCACAGATAGCCATGAAACCAAGAGAGAAAACCATGGAGCCCGTTGATAAAGAAAATATGAAACACACAATGCACAAAAAAGAACAAATCATGCAAGTGGTGAAAAAAGGAGAAAAACACAGAATATAAACCAGCAAACCACAAATCACCAAACTAGCCCAGACGTATTCAGTTCAGCTCAGTTCAGTTTAATCCAGCTCTATGTTATTTGTTAACTTCACGCCCCGATCAATATCACAACAAAGAAGGAGTGACCAGAAACTCGAAACACATCATAACATGGACTACAGAGTCCAATCCACAAACTTTGCCATATGGAAATATGGGAAATCCAAGAGCTATACTGAACCGGAAAATAAATTTTAAAGTTGCTAATGATGGAATTGGGTATGGGGATGATGAAATAATGGTGACAGAGGGCAAAACACTGTATGCACACTCACAACATCAATGTGAGGATCATAGGAAAACTAGAAAACCCAATGTTTTCCATCTTTCATTTGTGAAACTGGCATGCTGCATCATCATCCATTCCTAAGATCAGTCATTTTTGAGGGTAGCTTTACTTTACTGCTCACCAGCCATCTGAAATATAAGTTCGTCATGGTCCGGTCCATGCAGCCCGTATTCCGGTTCACGGTCCAGTCCATCGACCCTTGGTCCAGGTTTCTTATCTACCCTGTTTCTGTTCTTGTTGAGCTAATTAAGGCAGCTGATGCTCGTTGGGGCTGGCTGCATAAATACCTTCAGAGACCCGGGCATGGCTGTTGGATTGTTCTTGTCCTTACTCCTTGTATCTCTTCCTCTGCCTTCTGTTTCCTCGCCTGAAGTCCTGCCTTGTCTTGCCGGTAACTCTTGCCTCGCCTAAAGTTCTCGTCTCGTCTCGCCTTGCTTTGCCAGAAGCCTTGCCTTGACTTGCCGGTAACTCTCGCCTCACCTGAAGTTCTCAACTTGCCTTGTGTTGCCTGAAGCCTTCCCTTGCCACTGCCCAGGTAAGCCAGGCCGCCTTGCCATTACCTGCGGTTGGTTCTGTCCCTTGCCTCTGTTGGGTGGTGATCTGCACCCTGCCCAGGAGTACTGCGCCCTGCACAGGTGATCTGCAGGCTGCCCAGGTGATCCGCGCCCTGCCCAGGAGGAGCCAAGCCTCACCTCAAGTCTCCTGTCTCCTGCCAAGCCTCACCTCAAGTCTCCTGTCTCCTGCCAAGCCTTGCCTCAAGCCTCCTGCCACCAGACTCCAGAATCCCGCCTCGCCTCAAGTCTCCCGCCTCCAGCCTCCAGCCTCCCGCCTCGCCTCAAGTCTCCTGCCTCCAGCCTCACCTCACCTCGCCTCAAGTCTCCAGCCTTGCCTCACCTCAAGTCTCCTGCCTCCAGCCTCTAGCCTCGCCTCGCCTCAAGTCTCCTGCCTCCAGCCTCTATCCTCGCCTCGCCTCAAGTCTCCTGCCTCCATCCTCCAGCCATGCATCGCCTCGAGTCTCCTGCCTCCAGCCTCACCTCACCTCAAGTCTCCAGCCTCCAGCCTCACCTTGCCTCGTCTCTTGACTAGCCTCGAGCCTGAAAACTCCAGCCTCCTGCCCAGCCTCTAGCCTGAAGACTCCAGCCTCCTGCCCAGCCTCAAGCCTGAAGACCCCAGCCTCTAGCCTGGACTCCAGCCTCCTGCCCAGCCTCTAACCTGAGGACTCCATCCTCCTACCCAGCTTCTAGCCTGAGGACTCCAGCCTCCTGCCCAGCTTCTAGCCTGAAGACTCCAGCCTCCTGCCCAGCCTCAAGCCTGAAGACTCCAGCCTCCCGCCTAGCCTCAAGCCTGAAGACTCCAGCCTCCTGCCTAGCCTCAAACCTGAAGACTCCAGCCTCCTGCCCAGCCTCTAACCTGAGGACTCCATCCTCCTACCCAGCTTCTAGCCTGACTCCAGCCTCCTGCCCAGCTTCTAGCCTGAGGACTCCAGCCTCCTGCCCAGCCTCAAGCCTGAAGACTCCAGCCTCCCGCCTAGCCTCAAGCCTGAAGAATCCAGCCTCCCGCCTAGCCTCAAACCTGAAGACTCCAGCCTCCTGCCTAGCCTCAAGCCTGAGGACTCCAGCCTCCTGCCTAGCCTCTTGCCAAGCCAAGCCAAGTCTCTAGCCTCTAGCCTCTTGCCAAGCCAAGCCAAGTATCTAGCCTCTCGCCTCTTGCCAAGCCAAGCCAAGTCGCTAGCCTCCTGCCTCTTGCCAAGCCAAGCCAAGTCTCTAGTCTCCTGCCTCCTGCCAAGCCTTGCCTCTAATCTCTAGCCTCAAGCCTGAAGACTCCAGCCTCATCCTGCCTGCCTGCCAAACCTCGTCCTTGCCTAGTTCTGGGGTCCAAGCCAGAGGCAAGACCCAGGTACTGGGTGCTTGTCCAGTCTCTGGCTCGGAGTCCAAGCCCGGGCTCCTAGCTCTCTTGTTCAGTCCTGTTCCAGGTTCCTGGTTTTCCTGTCCATTTCCTTGCCATCACCCTGTATCCTAGTCCTGTCCCTAGTACTTCAGTGTCTGTGTCTTGCACCTGGATCTGTTCCCAGCCACCCCCTTATGACAGAACAATCCAGCCAACCGTGGACCCAGCGGCACAGACACTGTTGTTTTCCTTTTGCCACCCCGGGTTCCTTTCTGTTCCATACCCTCCCACCCGCCCGGGTCATCCATAGTCTGGATACCCTGTTTGGTCGCCAGGAGGCTCCTGTAGGGGGGGGGGGTACTGTCATGGTCCGGTCCTTGATGTCCGTATTCCGGTTCACGGTCTGGTCTATCAACTCTTGCTCCAGGTTTTCCTATCTACCCTGTTTCTGTTCTTGTTGAGCTCTAATTGAGGCAGCTGATGCTCGTTGGGGCTGGCTGCATAAATACCTTCAGAGACCCAGGCGTGGCTGCTGGATTGTTCTTGTCCTTACTCCTTGTATCTCTTCCTCTGCCTTCTGTTTCCTCACCTGAAGCCCTGCCTTGTCTTGCCGGTAACTCTCGCCTCACCTGAGATTCTCAACTCACCTTGCTTTGCCAGAAGCCTAGCCTTGTCTTGCCGGTAACTCTCGCCTCACCTGAAGTTCTCGTCTCGCCTTGCATTGCCTGAAGCCTTGCCCTGTCTTGCTGGTAACTCTCGCCTCATCTTGCCTGCAGTCTTGTCCTGGAGCCACCCTGTACCTAGCTCCCTTCCTGTCCCTTGCCTCCTCCCGGGGAAGCCAGGCCATCTTGCCATCACCTGCTGTTGGTCCTGACCCTTCCTGTCCCTTGCCTCTGTCAGGTGGTGATTCGCACCCTGCCCAGGAGTACCGTGCCCTGCCCAGGTGATCCACGCCCTGCCCAGGTAAACCGCGTCCTGCCCAGGAGGAGACAAGCCACACCTAAAGTCTCCAGCCCCCTGCCTCCTGCCAAGCCTCGCCTCAAGTCTCCTGCCTCCAGCCTCGCCTCACCTCAAGTCTCCTGCCCCCAGCCTCCAACCTAGCCTTGCCTCGTCTTCAGCCTCGCCTCACCTCAAGTTTCTTGCCTCCAGCCTCCAGCCTCGCCTCACCTCAAGTTTCCTGCCTCCAGCCTCCAGCCTCACCTCGCCTCATGTCTCCTGCCTCCAGCCTCCAGCCTCCAGCCTCACCTCACCTGAAGTCTCCTGCCTCCAGCCTCCAGCATTGACTCACCTCAAGTCTCCTGCCTCCAGCCTCCAGCCTCGCCTTGCCTCAAGTCTTCTGTCTCCAGCTTCCAACCTCCAGCCTCCCACCTTGCCTCCTTCCTCCTGCCACCTGCCCCCTACCTCCAGCCTCACCTTGCCTCAAGTCTCAAGCCTCCAGCCTCGTCTCATCTCCAGCCTCCTGCCGAGCCTCTAGCCTGAAGACTCAGCCACCTGCCCAGCCTCAAGCCTGAAGACTCCAGCCTCCTGCCCAGCCTCAAGCCTGAAGACTCCAACCTCCAGCCCAGCCTCAAGCCTGAAGATTCCAGACCCCTGCCCAGACTCAAGCCTGAAGACTCCAGCTTCCTGCCCAGCCTCAAGCCTGAAGACTCCAGCCTCCTGCCCAGCCTCAAGCCTGAAGACTCCAGCCTCTTGCCCAGCCTCAAGCCTGAAGACTCCAGCCCCCTGCCCAGCCTCAAACCTGAAGACTCCAGCCTCCTGCCCAGCCTCAAGCCTGAAGACTCCAGCCTCCTGCCCAGCCTCAAGCCTGAAGACTCCAGCCTCCTGCCCAGCCTCAAGCCTGACTCCAGCCTCCTGCCCAGCCTCAAGCCTGAAGACTCCAGCCTCCTGCCCAGCCTCAAGCCTGAAGACTCCAGCCTCCTGCCTAGCCTCAAGCCTGAAGACTCCAGCCTCCTGCCTAGCCTCAAGCCTGAAGACTCCAGCCTCCTGCCTAGCCTCAAGCCTGAAGACTCCAGTCTCCTGCCTAGCCTCAAGCCTGAAGAATCCAGCCTCCTGCCTAGCCTCAAGCCTGAAGACTCCAGCCTCCTGCCTAGCCTCAAGCCTGAAGACTCCAGCCTCCTGCCTAGCCTCTTGCCAAGACAAGCCAAGTCTCTAGCCTCTAGCCTCTTGCCAAACCAAGGCAAGTGTCTAGCCTCTAGCATCTTGCCAAGCCAAGCCAAGTCTCTAGCCTCTAGCCTCTTGCCAAGCCAAGCCAAGTCTCTAGCCTCTAGCCTCTTGCCAAGCCAAGCCAAGTCTCTAGCCTCTAGTCTCTTGCCAAGCCAATTCAAGTCTCTACCCTCTAGCCTCTTGCCAAGCCAAGCTAAGTCTCTAGTCTCTAGCCTCTTGCCAAGCCAGGCCAAGTCTCTAGCCTCCTGCCTCCTGCCAAGCCTTGCCTCTAATCACTAGCCTCAAGCCTGAAGACTCCAGCCTCATCCTGCCTGCCTGCCAAGCTTCGTCCTTGCCTAGTTCTGGGGTCCGAGCCAGAGCCAAGACCCAGGTACTGGTTCCTTGTCCAGTCTCTGGCTTGGAGTCCAAGCCCGAGCTCCTAGCACTTTTGTTCAGTCCTGTTCCAGGTTCCTGGTTTTCCTGTCCATGTCCTTGCCATCACCCTGTATCCTAGTCCTGTCCCTAGTACTTCAGTGTCTGTGTCTTGCACTTGGGTTCGTTCCCAGCCACCCCCTTATGACAAAATTAGAGCATAAAACATAGAACATTGGACATTACTGCACAGTACAGGCCTTTCGGCCCACAATGTTGTGCCATCCTTTTAAATTACTCTAAGATGAATCTATCACTTCACCCCTACATATCCATCTATTTTTCTATTATCCATGTCCCAATCTAAGAGATTCCTAAATGCCCATAGTGCATCTGCCTCTACCACCACTCCTGGCAGGGCCTTTCATGTATCTAACACCCTCTGTGTAAAGAACTTGCCTCTGATATCCTCCCCTATACTTTCCTCTAATCAGCTTACAATTATGCCTTTCATATTAGCCATTTTTCCTCTGGGAGAAAAGTCCCTGGCTTAATGTGCTGCTTATCATCTTGTGCACCTCAATGAAGTCACCTTTCATCCTCCTTCACTCTAAAGAGAAATGCCAAAGCTTGTTCAACCTATCTTCGTAAGCCTTGCCCTCTAGTACAGTTAGCGTCCTGGAAAATTACCTCAGCGCCTTCACTAAAGCTTCCACCTCCTTCCTATTATGAGGCAAAGAGAACTGAACACAATATTTCAAGTGTGATCTAACTAAGGTTTTATAGTGCCATGAGGTAAATTGCAGCTCTGTAAAACTCTGGTTAGACAACATAATTATATAGTCCCACAATCAAATTAGTCCCATACAACTATATAGCACAGGAAGCCTTTCAGCCATGAGCTCCCTGAATGAATAGTTCACTTTATTTTGTATCAATCTCCATATTTTTTAAGACATTGTCTTCATATAACATAATATATCCATGCAATTCTGCCTCCACTAGATCAGGTGGACATCTAGTGGGAGAGAAACAATTTTTTAAAAAGCTATCAGCTTTCAACTTTAAATATTGACTCAGTGCATAGATTTAATTTCATTTTTAAATTTAATTTATTGCTTGTTGAATAACTCTCTCATATTTACAACTGGAGAATTAGGTCTTCTTATGCTATACCAAAAGTATATTGTTCAACCCTGTTTGTGTTGTTCCTTATATTATTGAAGAATTTAATTTATTTTTCATTGTTTCAGTTTTCAGTTTTTATTTTGATTAAGGTTATCATTAGATCTGCATGTCAAGGTTTTCACTCAACCAAATATCTATTCAGATCAATGCACTGAAAGAATTATTTTCCCCGAATAATACACGGAAACATAGATTGATTTTCTGATGTTATACTTTATTAGGTACGCCTGTACACCTGCTTGTTAAAGCATGTACATAATCAGCCAATCATCTGGCAGCAACTTAATGCATAAAAGCATGCAGACATGGTCAAGAAGCTCAGTTGTTGTCCAGACCAAACATGAGAATGGGGAAAAATGTGATCTGTGTGACTTTTACCATGGAATGATTGGTGGTGCCAGACGGGGTGGTTTGAGTATCATAGAAACTGCTGATCTCCTGGATTGTCACACACAACTGTCTCTAGAGCTTACAGAGAATGGTGTGAAGAATAAATAAGAAATCCAGTGAGTGCGCAATAACCCCTTGTTAATAAATGAGAGCAGAGGAGAATGGTCAGTTTGGTTCAAGCTGACAGGAAGTCAAAGTCAAAGTATAATTTATTTATAAAGCACATTTAAAAACAACCCACGTTGACCAAAGTGCTGTACAGACCAGTGCAGGTAGCTAAAATCACAAATACAAGAAACATAGACATAGACAACAAAGCACTCAGTTTATAAGCACAAAATAAACAACACGTGTGCCTAGGCACAAGCTAAAAAACAGAACCAGCCACATCAAAAAGATTCAAACGCTAGTGAATAAAGATAAGTCTTGAGCCTGGACTTAAAAGAGTCAATGGAGGGGGAAGATCTGATAAGGAGCGGAATACTGTTTCACAGCCTAGGGGCTACAACAGCAAAGGCGCGATCACCCCTGAACTTAAGTTTAGATCGCGGGACAGCCAGCTGACAGTAACCCAACTAACCATGCATTACTAGGGTAATGGCATGCAGAAGAGCATCAATGAACATACAACACGCTGAACCTTGAAGTGGATGGGCTACAGCAACTGAAGACCATGAACATACACTCAGTGACCACTATATTAGGTGCAGGAGGTACCTAGTAACGTGGCAACTGTGTATACTTTACAAATACTGAAGAAGATGGTCAAAAGTTTCATTGCAATTAGTTTGAAATAAATATTTGAAATATTATATACCAGACCCTTTTAGATGTGATAAATATTTAAAATGTGATACACAAGTGCTATTATAATTGTCTTATTATAGACAATGAATTTGCTCATTTGGCAGCTGTGTATTTATTTCAAATTTATCATCAATACCACCTATTTGAATAGATTTCATTCAAATTATGCTGGAAAGCATTTGAGTTCAAGTTTTGAAAATGTCTGTTTGATTAAGTGCTGTTGTGTATTGTGCACAGAGTGTTTGTGCCCAGCAAAGATACAGCTTTAAATAAGGAAGGCAATTTTAATATCAGAGCTTACCAGATCTGGAAAGTGCAAAGTCTGACATGACATTGGTATTACTTGTTTCTTCCCACCCAGCAAAGGCTGATATATTGAAAAGTTAGAAGTTTGCTGAGAATGAATCGCCTAATAGGTAGGGTTAGTTAAAGAATAGTATTGTAGGGAGTGAGCTTCCAAGCTAAGGCCAATGGACAAAAAATAAATTGGACAACAACAAAAACAAAATATTGGACTGTCTAGAACAGCGGTCCCCAACCATCGGGCTGCGGACCGGTACCGGGCTGCAAAGCATGTGCTACCAGGCCGCGAGGAAACAATATGAGTCAGCTGCACCTTTTCCTCATTCCCTGTCATGCACTGTTGAACTTGATGATAGGGTTGCCAACTGTCCCTTATTTGCCGGGACATCCCGTATATTGGGCTAAATTAGTTTGTCCCATACGGGACCACCCTTGTCCTGTATTTCCCCTGCTAAGGAAGAGCGTTCCTATGAAACCTTTCGTGCCAAAATGGCGTAAAGTGAAGAAGCAATTACCATTAATTTATATGGGAAAAATTTTTGAGTGTTCTCAGACCTAAAAAACAACCTACCAAATCATACCAAATAACACATAAAACCTAAAATAACACTAACATATAGTAAAAGCAGAAATGATATGATAAATACACAGCCTATATAAAGTAGAAATAATGTATGTACGGTATAGTCGGAAAGATTAAGCCAAAACCGATTTGTGGGAAAAATTTGGCTCATACGTGCATTCGCACGTCACATATGTGCACGTCACGCATGCGCACACAGGTGTCCGCACAAGGCTTCACGGTCATGGTAGTCTTCCTTGGAGTAAGCACAAGTTTCCCGGGATTTGACTGCTACTTTTGTCCTTTATTTGGGAGTGAGAAAGTTGGCAACCCTAACTGTAAAAGACATGTTGAGGTGAGTTTAACCCTACTTGAACACCTCCCCCCACCCCCCGGTCGGCCGGTCCGCAAGAATATTGTCAATATTAAACCGGTCCGCGGTGCAAAAAAGGTTGGCCACCCCTGGTCTAGAAGGGAGTTCATAGAGTTGGATGGCATAGAGGAAACTGCCTCTTCCTAGTAATGGATCAGAAAGCACTGTAGTGGTCAGTCCTGATGAAAACTCTTTATACCTTTCCATAGATGCTGCCTTACCTGCTGAATTCCTCCAGCATTTTGTGTGTGTTTCTCTGGATTTCCCTCCTGTGCAGAATCTCTTGTGTGTAGGAGTGGTTAAGGAAGCTTTTGACGTACTGCAGTGAGGCCCTCAGTCATGAAAGCTGTGGATATAACTCAACTAGCTTTGTTGCTACCTTAGACTGCTGCTGGTCAGGTTCTGGAATCCACCATCTTCTCCGATATCCAACCAGGAGCCGGAATGCTCAGTACAAATATTCCTTGTTAGAGGCCTCAACTCGATCAGAGAAGCCCACACTTTCTTCTCTAGGATGAGAACACATCTGCATTACCTGGCATGCCCTCTACCAGTTTACTTGTTGGTGCCCTAGGTTGGATGTGCCAGAAAGTCTCATATGATGATGAAATCCTGCAGTAAGCACTCTTATGTTCAAGCTTTTATGCTGTTCTGATGAACTATACATACAGGAAGACATCCATTTGCTCTTTCTAAGCTCTGGGGGTAGGACTAGATGGACCAAATGGTCTTATAGATTTTGAAAACAAAATCTATCTTAGTTGCATGCATTAAATGCACAATGTAGTGGTGTTTGTTCACTTTAACTCTTCCTCTGAAATTTAATTTTATATCTTACTAAATTGTGTATTTTGTATATGCAATCAAAAAATAGATTTATTTTGTGACTTTATTCTTCATCTACAGTATTCAGTTACTTTTTGAGTGTAATAAAATACAATTTCAAAGAATACCCCTTGTTGCTACACAGCCTGCCAGAGTAAGTTTGATATTGTGAGTTGGCATAGAATAAAGGAATCAGAATTGATGGGAATCAGTGCTCAGCTCTGTAGGTTTTCCTACTTCCTATTGCAAGTGGAGATCATGTGAGTGAAACCCCTACTTGCTCATATGTAACACTGCAATCCTCATTGTAAAGCCTGCAAGATTATGGAAATACAATAAATTCTGTCTTGTGCCTCAGAAAGGTATGCGATTCTGACAAGGCTCAGTCTTCTGTCCTCTTGCTGTGTTGTCTCCTTCAAGGAGGAGATGAAGTTGTTTGCCTTAGTAAAGCTGCTTGACACAAGCAAATGTGACAAACCGCTAAATAGTACAACAGAATAGGGATAGGAATTAAAATGGTTGGCCACTGGGAAATTCCGCTCTTGATGGATGGAGTAGAGGTGCTTGACAAAGCTCTCTGCCAATTTACGTTAGGTTTCACCAATGTAGAGGTAGCCACATCAGGAGCACTGGATATAGTAGACAACCCCAACAGATTCGCAGGTCAATTGTTTATTTATTTCCATAGATGCTGCCTGTCCTACTGAGTCCCTCCAGCGTTTTATGTGTGTTTCTCTGGATTTCCAGCATCTGCAAAATCTCTTGTGTTTACATTTTTCACCCACTAGGCTTCACCTATCATCTTCTAGCTGGTCCTCTTTTTTATTCTAGCATCTTCCCCCATCCTTTCCAGTCCTGAAGAAGTGTCTCGGCTTGAAACTTTGACTGTTTATTCATTTACATGGATGCTGCCTGACTCGCTGAGTTCCTCCAGCATTTTGGTTGCACTTTAACTATATTGGGAGTTAAAATGCTCCAGATGTCACTTTTGATTTTTGGATTGTTTTCAATTGATATCAGTGACATTTGGGACCTTTTATAGGTTGTCTATAAATACTTAAGTTATTCTTCCTCTACAGTAAACCAAACAGTTTATTAACACTTCATACCAAGCCAGTGAAGCAAATGGGGAGAAAAGTGTGTTGATTTACACTTTTGGAAATAATTGCCATTCTGATGCTAATGAGTTGACAGAACCCTTGAATATATCTGATCCCTTTGTACACCTGAGAAATAGCAAATATGCATTTATAGAAAACAGTCAAACTAGATTTTTATGTGGTACCAACAGATATAAGCTATACTTTTATAGTGTTTGCACTGTTAAATAACAAATAATATAGATGCACATAGTAGAGAATTACATAATGCATTTTTATTTGTATTTCTGCAAGTATTGCAACCATTTGTCAACAATATTACAATATATTTCAAGCTTATTAGAAATACATATTTAAGGCATTCTTCCTAAGTTTGCAAAGAGATTTTTTTTATAAAGACTGTGGCTGCAAAAGCTGATTTATTATTTAATTTGTTTATTACACATTTCTCCCTGAATGCAGGTTAGTGCAGCAAAAGCACAATGAAAGCATTATGATTTTTTTTTAAAAATAGGTCAAAGAGACAAGGAAAAATGCTAAATTATAGTGATGACCAAACTGAAAACTGAAATTGTTCTGGGTATTAGAGAGAAACATTTGGTAGTTTCTGTATCAGACAGAATGTGAAAGACCATGATGTTCGCTGAAGAAGCATAATTGTGTTGGCAGAGAGGAGATGCTGGAGGAACAGGGAGTAAAGGATTTTTCAGAGCCATTTTCATGAAAAGTATTTCAAACTTTTGGCAACTTGACAAAGAAAACATTGAAGCCAATCATTTCCCTCTTGAAGTTTTGCTTCTCCGACTGCATTCCCCACTACACCACCAGTCCAATCTCTCAAACTGATATGGATGACAGTGTAGATGGTGAATTCATTACCTTCCATTGCCTTTCTGGAATGTCCATTAACTTGATTTCAATGGTGCCAGATTCATTTCTCCAACAAAGTTAAACAAATGGCACTGGGTTTTGGAAAAATAATCCTTAACACTCAAATGTGACATAACATCAGAAATATATTACAATCAAAATTAAAACATTGCTTTAAACTAAATAGTTGAGAATTCTCAGATTGCAACATTATCTTGTGAAATATAAAGCTGTGGTATGAATATGCAAAAACATAATTACCACAAAGTATGGCCAAAAATAATTTGTTATGCTTGAAATGTATGAAGGGATACCCTCAAAAGTAGCCAGGAGAATAATAATTAAAGAGTAAAAACTTTGCTGCTGGAAAATTGGTAAATATTTTTAAAATGGGACTTAAAAAGAGAAGAGTAAAAATAATACAATCCAGCAAATACCACAATTTAGATTTCTAACCCTTTTTGTTGAGACTCACTAAGTTGGACACCTCCAGTAGAAAATACATTAAATCTAATAGAGAGAAATGTAAGCCACCTAATAAGAGCAGAGCGAAATCTTTGTAGCTTTCAATGTCCATTGAATGTATTGGAATTCCTTGAGAAAATGTCAATATAACCAAGTTTCTGTATGTTATGTATCCAGAAATTCGGAAAGCATTTGACAAGAAGATGTATGACTGAAGTGAAAGGTCATGTAATTGAAATGAGGTTGCAAACTGGACTCACTAATTAGCTGGATGATGAGAAACAGAGCAATTATTCATGCCAATAGTCTAATTGGACAGCTGTGACCAATGGAGTCTCCCCAGGTATTGGCACAGCATTCCCCGTAGCTCATTTATCAGTGACTTTGAAAAATATTAAAGTAGTAAACCTATACTTGTAGATTATAGGCAAGAAAGTTATTTTTAATATTTCAAAAAGATTGATGATTATTCAACATCTTGGTGCTTGAAGGTTAATTGGCATTAGGCATTATTATAACTCACGTAGTTACATTACACATACGAGTTTTATTTTAACAGGAGATAAGCTAATAATATTGTCATCTGTTTATAGGATGACACATCACTCTGACCTTAGAGGCTTCAAAGAGCCCTGGTCAGTTTTCATAGAGTCATAGAGATGTATAGAACAGAAAATGGCCCTTCAGCCCACCAGGTTAATACTTATCCACAGTGTCGTTGTTGAAATTGCTCACAGTACTCCAAGCATAGGTTAACCAACGTTTTGTAGAGTCACACGAACACATTCCAACGGTTATATTTTCCATGTTCTGATCTACATGCTACATACCTGCTTCATGACCCTTTCTATCTGTACTGCCACTTTCAGGGGTTTATCCATAGATAAAAATGAACGAGGGTCGAAGAGGAAGTACCAAATTTCTTCAGACTTCTGAAGAAATAGAGGATCTGCTGAGCTTTCTTGGCTGTGGTTTCTATGTGGTTGGGCAGAGCAGGCTATTTACTCTAAGAACCTGAAGCCCTCTGTATCCTTCCTGTACTGAATCCCAAGATCTATCTGTTCACTAATATTCCTTCATGCACAGCCATTCACAGTAGAGAGAGTTTATTAAGATGGTGGTCATGAAAACACCTCTTCTCTTAATGTCAGCATAACAAGAAAATTTGTCACTGACTTCAGGCAAGGGGACAGTGCACATGTTCACATCAATGCTACTGACATCAAAAGAGTTGAAAATTCAAGTTCCCTTAGATCTCAGCCCAAAACGTCAACTGTTTATTCATTTCCACTTATACTGCCTGACCTTCTGAGTTCCTCCAGCATCTTGAATTCAACATCATATTGTTTCCTTTCTGTGCCTTCCCGCTATGACAGTTGGCTTTTCTTTAAGCATTAGATTACTGTAAGAGCTGCTCAAAGTTTTTACATTGTTATAATTAATAAATCACTCCCCGACACAGTTGCATTTAGTTACCCATCATTCTTAACTTTCATAATAGTTAAAATATTCATTTACCAAAGAAAGATTCATAGGCATAATATTTTGAGTTAATCGCTAGTATATAATATTATAGAAATTCACTTCATATTTTAAAACATTAAAAGCATGAAAATCAGTCAGTTATTTAATGCTGGAAACTAGAAAATTACAAGCTGCAAACACTTTTCGCCAACTATTAACTTCTAATTGACCTCAGGATAACTTATTATTAGTAATCAGACTTAATGGAACAGAGTGGTTAAATATTACTACTGTATCAGTGGGATAATTTATTTTGGATTACATGGTATAATGTTCCAATTGTCCCTGTAAAACAGTATGTCATCTGGCCTATCCTGAGGAAAGCCCGAGGAGATTTGCTGCTTTTGTAAAAGAACTCTTGGGTGAGATATTGGAACTAATTGCTTTTGTCTTCATTAATTTCTGTATTTGGTTTATAAAGAGGTATACTATGGTCATATAAAATATTCTCCTCCCCCCGGAAGCTTTCAAGTTTTATTATTTTACAAAATTGAATTGCAGTGGATTTAATTTGGCTTTTTTTGACACAATCAACAGAAAAAAAGACTCTTTCATGTCAACGCGAAAACAGATCTCTACAAAGTTATCTAAATTAATTACAAAATAATTGATTGCATAAGTATTCACCCCTTTCAAGTCAGTATTTAATAGTTGCAGCTTTGGCAGCAATTACAACCTTGAATCTATGTGGATAGGTCTCTATCAGCTTTGCACATATGCACACAACAATTTTTCCCCATTCTCCTTTACAAAACTGCTCAAGCTCCGTCAGGTTGCATGGGGATCATGAAGGAACAGGTCTTTTCAAGTCCAGCCACAGATTCTTAATTGGATTGAGGTCTGGACTCTGACTTGGCCACTCTTGGGCATTAATTTTGTTGTTTTTAAGCTATTCCTCTGTAGCTTTGGCTTTATACTTGGGGTTATTGTCTTGCTGAAAAACTAGTCTTCAACCAAGTCGCAGTTCTCTTGCAGACTGCATCAGCTTTTCCTCCAGAATTTCCCTGTATTTTGCTGCATTCATTTTACCCTCTACCTTCAGAAGCCTTCCAGGGCCTGTGAAACATCCCCACAGGATGATGCAGCCACCATTGTATTTAGACTCATGACCAAAAAGCTCAATTTTGGTTTCATCAGACCATAAAACCTCCTTCCAGTTGACTTCAGAATCTCCCATGCCTTTTGGCAAACTCTAGCTGAGATTTCATGTGAGCCTTTCTCAACAGTGGCTTTCTCTTTGCAACTCTCCCATAAAGCTATGACTGGTGAAGCACCCGGGCAACAGTTGTTGTATACACAGTCACTCCTATCTCAGCCAGTAAAGCTTTTAACTCCTTCAGAACTGTCATACTGTAGGTCTTTTGAAGGCCTTCCTCATTAGTCCCCTCCTTGTACCGTCATTCAGTTTTTGAGGACATAGAAACATAGAAAACCTACAGCAAAATACAGGCCCTTTGGCCCACAATGCTGTGCCAAACATGTACTTACTTTAGAACTTACCTAGGATTACCCATAGTCCTCTATTTTTCTAAGCTCCATGTACCTATCCAGGAGTCTCTTAAAAGACCCTATCGTATCTGCCACCACCACTGTCACCGGCAGCCCATTCCACACACTCACCACTCTCTGCATAAAAAACTTACCCCTGACATCTCCCCTGTACCTCCTTCCAAGCACATTAAAACTGTGGTCTCTCATGTTAGCCATTTCAGCCCTGGGAAAAAGCTTCTGACTATCCACACGATCAATGCCTCTCATCGTCTTATACACAGCCAGCTCTAGGCAGACTTACAGCTGTGCCATATTCTTTCCAATGCTTGATGATTGACTTAACAGTACTCCGGGGATATTCAGTGACTTGAAATTTTCTTGAATCCATTTCCTGATTTGCGCTTTTAAATAACCTTTTCACAGGGCTGCTTGGAGTATTCTTTTTTCTTCATGGTGTAGTTTTTGCCAGAATACTGACTCACCTGCCATTGAACCTTGAAGATACAGGTGTATTCCTACTACAATTAATTGAAACAGCTTGACTGCACACAGGTCTCCAAGAACAGATCTCCATTTCACTAATTATGTAACTTCAAATCCAATCGGCTGTACCAGTGATGATTTGATGTGCCATATTAAAAGGGGATGATTACTTATACAGTAAATCAATTATTTTGTGTTTTATATTTGTAATTAATTTAGATCACTTTGTAGAGATCTGTTTTCGCTTTGACAGGAAAGAACCTTTTTTCTGTTGATCAGTGTCAAAAAGCCAAATTAAATCACTTTTAATCAATGTTGTAAATCAATAAAACATGGAAACTTTCAAGGGGGACTAAGTACTTTGTATAGACACTTTAAATTATTGTTGTTAATGTTAGCATGAGTGAACTGACGTTGTTTATCTCAATATGGTATTTAGTTTAAATGGATCAATATATCTCTGACCGAAGATGGATTTTACTTACATTCATTCAAACGTGTTTATTTATATGTTTCTCTCTCTCTCTCTCTCAATTGGGAGCACTCATACCTCTGAATTGGAATCTTAATTGTACTTTTGTACTTTTTGGAGCTACAATTAAGCTCCAAACTAATTGGAGCTTTTGTCTTTTGGATGTGGCGCTAAAATTTGTAAAGAAAAGAACATCCTTGTCACATCCTTCAAGCACAGCTGGTGTTGCAGTGCCATCTCATCTCCTTCTTTGTTTGCAGAAAGGTAAACAAAAATGTCATGGACTTTGTTGAGATATGGGGATACACAGATACACAGAGATTTGTATAGAGTTCCTTGTAAAAGTATTCAGCCCCCAACAATTTGTTCACATAAATGAATAGTACAGCTTGGGATTTTGATCTACATTTTGGTGGTGTGTTTTCAGATAGAATGAGCGATCAGGTGCTTTCCTATCTCTGAATATTTGGTGGGGTTTCAAGCGAAGCGTGCGGCCTCGAGGCCAAAACGCCTGGACACGGAGCACAAGCCCACGATCAACTCCGTTTCTCACTGATCTTGCCAATTAAAGCGTCGAGAAAGATTGAAATCTTTGAGGCGAGAGCAGAAGGTGAGTGGGTGCTCAGTGCCACCTACCAGCCTCTCACTCGCTGCTGTCAGAGGAAGGTGTCTGCACGTGAAGGTCCCCGCTATCAAGTTATGTCTCTCTCTCTCCCTCGATGCTAACAGAGGATGGTGTTGAAGTCCTGGGTCTTGGGCAAGGTTTAATCAATATGGTTTGTGGTTTGAACTCTATAGTTCACATTATGATGTGTTTCTCGATGCTGGTCGCTCCTATTTTTGTTGCTATTTTGTGCGATTTTGATCAGGGCAGTCTGCAGATAACGAATGACAAAGTGCTAGATTGAACTGTACTGAGCTGTACTGAATATGCCTGAAGTCTTGGTGTTTTATATTCTGTGTTTTTCACTCATTTTTTTTCTGGTGTTTGCGCGAAAAAATTATTTGTGAATCACATGCTCCTTTTTTCACAATAGAACCCAAATAACTATGAAAATTGTAAAGCATGAGAAACTAAAAATTCAAAATCTGTAATATCATCAGTTCAGAAGTATTAATCAGAAGTTGCTTGGTACTTAGATAGACTACTTGCCACAGCTATTACAGCCAGTAGTCTTTTTGGATATGCCTCTATTAGCTTTGCACAATGTGATGGAGCAAGATTTTCCATTCCTCATTGCAAAATTGCTCAAGTTGTGCCAGGCAAGTTGGAGAATGGCAGTGGCCAGCAATCTTGAGGCCCTGCCAGAAAATTCAATTAGGGTAATGTCAAGATTCTGACTGGGCCACTCAAGGACATCAATTTTCTTCATTTTGAATCCACTCGATGGTTGCTCTGGCAGTGTGCTTTGGGCCATTGTCCTGCTGAAAGTTGAACTTCCTCCCCACTTTAAGCTTTCTTACAGAGCCTAACAGGCTTTTAATCCATCTTCTCTCTGTATTTAGCAGCCTCCATCTTCCCATCAATCCTAACCAGATTTCCGGTCCCTGCTGCTGAAAAGCTTCCCCACAGCATGATGCTACCTCCACCATACTTTAGAGTAGGGATGTGCTATTAGCTATTAAAATACGCCACATGTACCACTTAGCATTGAGGTTAAGAAATTCCACTTTAGTTTTACCAGATCACAAGACCTTCTTCCATATCATTACAATACCTTCTAAGTGACACTTTGCAAAGTCTTTACAGGCAAGAATATGCATTTTTTTATCGCTTTGTGTGGCATACCACTAACAAAATACTTCTGAACTGCTGACATTTCATGCTTTACAATTTTCCCTTTTTTTGACCTCTATTGTGAAAAAAGGAGTATGTGATTCACAAATAAAAATTCCCAGTTAAATTGATCAAAATCCCTGGTAGTAACATTCACTTATGTGAACAAAAAGGCTGAGTGCTGAACACTTTTACAAGTTACTGTATATAGGACCTTGCACTCCATGAGCTGCTCCAAGTATGTATACTGGGGCAGACATGAGTTGCAGATGGAAGATTATAACTCTGTTAAAGCCAATAGTTGGTCTTTTGAAATTTGCTACTCTTCCTTTGCCAGGAGCTGCCATTCAGTGTTGGCATAATCCAAAGTCTAGGACCAATGCTTAGGGACATCCTGAAGTTTGGTGCTGCTAACATTAAGGGCCACAGTTTACATCCATCCTTCGATTTTACACTAAGGGGCTGGAACCCCTTGGTTGCTCCTGGAAATTATACAAAAGAAAATATGCTGTCACACTGATGAAAAATGATGCTCTGTATTATTCTGTGAATTGCACTGCATTATATAATGCACATTCCTCATGGTCTATTCTATGAAAATGTATTAAATTGTACATGCAGTCTGCCCAGTCAGATGAGTGTAAAATATTCCCATGGCACTTTTGAATAAGGATAGAAAAGTTGTCATAGATTTTTGGGGGGACTTTCAGGCTTTAATTAACAATTTTTTTAAAAAAGTTTTTGTTAGTATTATGATATTGCTTTTTGAGACCACTTTGCTGGGAGGCATTTAGAGGCTAAGCCTTCTTCATTACAATTGCTTTCTGAGACCATTTGCTGGCGTGGTATGGTAGTGTAGTGGTTAGCACAACGCTTTACAGTTTGGGTGACAGCCCAGAGATGTACCGGTTAGTAGATTAGTTGGTCATCATAATTTGTCCTGTGATTAAGCTAGGATTAAATCAGGGGATTGTGGATTGCTTGGGAGTATGGCTTGAAGAACCAAAAGGGTCAATTCCACGCTATATCTCAATAACAACAATAAGCAAGCAAAAACAACTTACTTAATAGCTATTGCCATTCCAAGCACACATAACTTACAGAAATGAATAAGTGAAAAACACCAGAAACATGCTGAATTAAAAGAGCAAATTGAAGGACTTTGGAAGATGAACAAGGTATACATTGTCCCGATAGTAAGCTGTACAATTGGTATCACCCCAAAGGCACTATATAACAGCTTTAAACGATTAGGGCTATACAGCAATATCTATGTAAATCTTCAGAAAGCCACAATACTAAACACCACTAGAATAGTCCGAAAGTTCCTCGCAATTGAGAAAGGTGCATGCCTGGCTATGCCTGTACCTCAGGTTTTACCAGATTTAGCTGAGGAAAAAATGTTTTTAAATGTTTATAATAATAATTAAAAGTACATGTCAAATACATGTTTTCATTTTTTTAGGACACGTTGCTTGCGAAGCATGTTGCATTCTGATCTTATTTCTCTGGCTTTTGAGCATGCTTGATATTACATCTACAAAAGACATATGGCATCAAAGTCTGCTCTGATAAGAGAGATGACATTCTTTAAAGCTTACTGAAATGGAGTGCAGTGGACAACTCCTCAGATCAGCAACATTCATCTTCTGCTTGGATAATTTGTCTGTTTAAGTATCGTATCTTCAAAAGCAATCTTTAATATTACTATCATAATTGGAATGACAGTCTGAGAGAATGTCAAAGAATGACACCTAATCATAAGGTGTCTTCCAATGCTTTTGAGGAGCAAGATATCTGAAGCATAACTTTACCATTCTGTTTTTGATATAAAAAAAGACGTGCATTTATGTAGCACATTTTATGATGTCCAAAACCTTTTTAAGCCAATTGAAGTTATTTTAAAGCATAAGCATGGCGTTGGGGAGAAACATTGATACATTGTACTTAACACAAGGGATTCTGCGGATGCTGGAGATCCGGAGTAACACACACAAAACGTTGAAGGAATTCTGCAGGTCATACGGCATCAATGGAGAAGAAATAACAGTTAATGTTTAAGGCCAAGCCTACTACATCAGGCCTACTATTCATTTATCTACATTATGCTGTTTATTTATATCCTTAATAGTTCTGTTTCATGGAGATGAATCTATCTATTTTTTTCATCCCCATTCTTGCTGTAAATTGTTCAAGTATCAAGTAAGGCAAGGTATACTGCAGTCATAGACTATAATTATCAATCATGCAAAAATATTCAGCATTAAGAAACAAAAACACACATTCAGTTAGAGAAGTGCATGGTGTACATAATCACCACAGTAAGTATCCATTCTATACAAACATCAAGTCAATTTTAGCTACAGAAGAGTAAACTACATTCTAAACCAAGAATAAACGTGGCCCTATTTTAACTACATTTTGTTAACACTATTAAAATTTACGTTTTCTGTGAACTTGAAATTTAGATATTTTATTTTCTCTGAGAACTAAATGATACACTCTTTTTTGAGAAAGGCTTTCTTTTTCCAGATTAATTCTGTAACATTCATATCAAACTCTTGAGTTTTGGCCCCATGTGTACTGTGAAATTGCTGAGAATATGTGATTACAGGATAGCTCAAAAATATTTTCTCTTTACAGTATATTTTCTCCCCTATATTTTCTTATTGAACATATTTAGAAGTAACTTTCATTTTTGTTTTGATTTGAAACTGAAGCTTAAGCTTTTAATTCTCAAGTTTCTGACGTTTAGTTGGGCTCTCTCCCAAGATAGTATTCATAAGATATTAAGGGGATATTTGTGTGGAGTTCTGCATAGGTACATTCCAATGAGACAGGGAAATGATGGTAGGGTACAGGAACCGTGGCGTACAAAGGCTGTTGTAATTCTAGTCAAGAAGAAAAGAAGAGCTTACGAAAGGTTCAAAAAACTAAGTAATGATAGAAATCTAGAAGATTATAAGGCTAGCAGGAAAGAGCTTAAGAAAGAAGTTAGAAGAGCCAGAAGGTGCCATGAGAAGGCCTTGGCAGACAGGATTAAGGAAAACCCCAAGGCATTCTACTATTATGTAAAGAGCAAGAGGATAAGATGTGATAAAATAGGACCAATCAAGTGTGACAGTCGAAAAGAATGTATGGAAATGGAGGAGATAGCAGAGGTACTTTTCACTATGGAAAAGGATCTTGGCGATTGTAGGGATGACTTACCATGAACTGAAAAGCTTGAGCATGTAGATATTAAGGAAGAGGATGCGCTGGAGCTTTTGGAAAGCATCAAGTTGGATAAGTCACCAGGACTGGATGAGATGTACCCCCAGGCTACTATGGGAGGCGAGGGAGGAGATTGCTGAGCCTCTGACAATGATCTTTGCATCATCAATGTAGACTGGAGAGGTTCGGAGGATTGGAGGGTTGTGGATGTTTTTCCATTATTCAAGAAAGGGAGCAGAGATAGCCCAGGAAATTATAGGCCAGTGGGTCTTGATTCAATGGTTGGTAAGTTGATGGAAAAGATCCTAAGAGGCAAGATTTATGAACATTTGGAGAGGCATAATATGATTAGGAATAGTTAGCATGGCTTTGTGAGAGGCAGGTCATGCCTTACAAGCCTGATTGAATTTTTTGAGGATGTGACTAAACACATTGATGAAGGGAGAGCAGTAGATGTAGTGTATATGGATTTCAGCAAGGCATTTAACAAGGTACCACGTGCAAGGCTTATTGAGAAAGTAAGAAGGCATGGGATCCAAGGGGACATTGCTTTGTGGTTCCAGAACTGGCTTGCCCACAGAAGGCAAAGGGTGGTTATAGATGGGTCATATTCTGCATGGAGGTCGGTCACAAGTGGTGTGCCTCAGGGATCTGTTCTGGAACCCCTACTCTTCGTGATTTTTATAAATGACCTGGATGAAGAAGTGGAGGGATGGATTAGCAAATTTGTTGATGACACAAAGGTTGGAGGTGTTGTGAATAGTGTGGAGGGCTGTCAGAGTTTACAGCAGGACATTGATAGGGTGCAAAACTGGACTGAGAAGTGGCAGATGGAGCTCAACCCAGATAAGTGTGAGGTGGTTCATTTTGGTAGGTCAAGTATGATGACAGAATATAGTATTAATGGTAAGACTCTTGCCAGTGTGGAGGATCAGATGGATCTTGGGGTCCGAGTTCATAGGACACTCAAAGCTGCTGCGCAGGTTGACTCTGTGGTTAAGAAGGCATATGGTGCATCGGCCTTCATCAACCATGGGATTGAGTTTAAGAGCTGAGAGGTAATGTTACAGCTATATAGGACCCTGGTCAGACCCCTCTTGGACTACAGTGCTCAGTTTTGGTCATCTCACTATAGGAAAGATGTGGAAACCATAGAAAGGGTGCAGAGGAGATTTACAAGGATGTTGCCTGGATTGGGGAGCATGCCTTATGAGAATAGGTTAAGTGAACTCTGCCTTTTCTCCTTGGAGCGACGGAGGATGAGAGGTGACCTGATAAAGGTGTATAAGATGATGGGAGGCATTGAACATGTGGATAGTCAAAGGCTTTTTCTCAGGGCTGAAACGGCTTGCACGAGAGGGCACAGTTTTAAGGTGGTTGGAAGTAGGTACAGAGGAGATGTCGGGGTAAGTTTTTTATGCAGAGAGTGGTGAGTGCATGGAATGGGCTGCTGGCAACAGTGGTGGAAGTGGATACAATAGGGTCTTTTAAGAGACTCCTGAACAGGTACATGGAGCTCAGAAAAATAAAAGGCTCTGGGTAACTCTAGGTAATTTCTAAGGTAAGAACGTGTTCGGCACAGCTTTGTGGGATGAAGGGCCTGTATTGTGCTGTCAGTTTTCTATGTTTTTATGTTTCTATATACTGAAAAGACAGCAAGTCATCCATAATCCCAAGAGGCTGCCTAAGAAGAAGATGCTTGAGACAAAAGAATGAATGCCTTTTCATTACCTGTGCCTTTCTTCAATAGTTTCACAAAGACTTTCTAAATACTCAACATATTCTGTACAGTTTTATCACTCTATAGTTTACATTATTAAAACATTTCTACTTCAGACAGGAAAAAAGTAGGAGGGCCTATACAATGAAGATATAGGTACATTGAGAGGGGAAAAGTTTGACGTATTATGCTTAGGGAGGAAAATATAGTCCGGCAACTGGTGCACCAATCATGAGCTGGAGAACTCTAAGAGAGGAGGCAGTGCACAGGTCCGGGAGTGAAGTTTAAAAGGGGAAAGCTTCGCGGGAACTCGGCTATAACCGGCGCACCGATCATGAGTTGGAGAGCTGGGAATGTTCAGTCATAAAAGGGAGACACTGCCTAGCGGAGTGGTCATCGACAGAGTGGTCTGAGGCAGAGTGGTAGGGTTTTGGCTCATTCAGGCTTCAGCGAGTTAAGTGGGTAGGTTGACTTTATTTTTTTTTCCCTTGCATTTTTTTTGGAAGAATAGAGAGCATGTCTGTCAGGTTAGTACTTCGCTGTGGGTGTCAGATGTGGGAATCCTGGGAATCTTCCAGTCTCCCAGATAGCCAGATCTGTGCCAGGTGCACTGAGATGCAGCTCCTGAGAGATCGTATCAGGGATCTGGAGCTGCGGCTTGACGACCTACAGCTTATTAGGGAAAGTGGGCAGGAGATAGATAGGAGCTACAAGGAGTTAGTCACTCCAAGGCTGCAGGAGTTAGACAAGTGGGTATCTGTCAGGGAAGGGATGGGAACAGCTCAGAGGACTCTTCTGGCCATCCCCCTCAGTAATTGTTATCTCATTTTGGATGCTGTTCAAGGGGGGGGGGGTGGGTTACCTGACAGAGGATAACCATAGTGATTGGGTCTCTGGCACTGACCCTGGTTCCATGGTGCAGAGGGAGAGAAGACAATGAGGAATGCATTAGTCATAGGGGATTCAATCATGAGGGGAATAGACAGAAGGTTCTGTCAGCCTGATAGAGATACCCACATGGTGTTTTGCCTCCCAGGTGTCAGGGTACGGGATATCTCAGACTGAGTGCAGAGTATTCTGAAGGGAGAGGATGAACAGCCAGAAGTCTTGGTACATGTTGGTACTAATGACGTAGGTAGAAAAAGGTAGGAGGTCCAGAAGAGAGAATTCATGGAGTTGGGTAGGAAGCTGAAAAGCAGGACCTCCAGAGTTGTAATCTCAGGATTGCTGCCTGTGCCACGTGATAACAAGCGCAAGAATAGCATGATCAGGTATATTAATCTGTGGCTGGGAGTCTGGTGTAGTGGGGAGGGCTTTGGGTTCCTGGATCATTGGGGCCTCTTCTGGAGGAGGTATGACCTGTACAAAAAGGACAGGTTACACCTGAACCCAAAGGGGTCCAATATCCCAGCAGACAGGTTTAATAGAGCTATCGGGAGGGTTTAAACTAATTTGGCAAGGGGATGGGAACCGGAGTAATAGGGCTGAGGAAGGGAAAAACGGACATAAATCAAAGATAGTGTACAACAGAGATGATATAGAAAGGACAGGTAGGAGCTGAGGCAGAATCACAGCCAGTGAGTTACAGGGCAATGGAGCTTGGTGCAGTTAAAACAGAGAGCAACAAATACTGGACTGAAAGTGTTATATCTGAATGCACGCAGCATGAGAAATAAAATGGACGATCTTGAAATTCAGCTACAAATTGGCAAATGTGAAGTTGTGGCCATCTCTGAAACTTGGCTAAAGGATGGCTGCCATTGGGAGCTGAACATCCAAGAATATACAGTGTATTGGAAAGATGGGTTAGTAGGCAGAGGGGGTGGTTTGGCCCTGTGTGTAAGAAATAATATTAAATCACTTGAAAGGGATGACATAGGATCGGTGTATGTAGAGTCTCTATGGGTTGAGTTATGAAATGGCAAGGGTAAAAAGACCCTAATGACAGTTGTGTATAGGCCTCCAAACAGCAACCGGGATGTGGATTACAAATTACAATAGGACATAGAAAAGGTGTGTCAGAAGGGCAATGTCATGATAATCGTTGGGGATTTTAACATGAAAGTGGATTGGATAAACCAGGCCAGTACTGGACCTCAAGAGAGAGAATTTGTAGAATGTCTAAGGGATGGATTTTTAGAACAGTTTGTTGTTGAGCCCACTAGGGGATTGGCTGTGCTGGATTGGGTGTTGTGCAATGATCCAGAGGTGATAAGAGAGCTTAAGGTTAAGGAATTCTTAGGGAACAGTGACCACAATATGACCGAGTTCATTTTGAAATTTGAGAAGGAGAAACTAAATTCCAATGTGACAGTATTTCAGTGGAATAAAGGAAATTACAATGGCATGAGAGGGGAACTGGCCGAAATTGACTGGAAAGGGACACTAGCAGGAAGGACAGCAGAGCAGCAATGGCTGGAGTTTCTGCAAAAAATGAGGGAAGTGCAAGACAGATATATTCTAAACAAGAAGAAATTTTTGAATGGAAGAAAGACAATAGCATGGCTGAAAAGTGAAGTCAGAGCCAAAGTAAAAGCAAAAGAGATGGCATACAAGGAAGCCAAAGCCAGTGGGAAGATAGAGGATTGGGAAGCTGATAAAAACTTGCAGAAGGAAATTAAGAATGTCCTAGGAAGAAAAAAGATGAATTATGAAAGGAAGCTGGCAACTGATATACTGATATCAAGGAAGATACTAAAAGCTTTTTTCAGTATATAAAGGGTGAAAGAGAGTTGAGGTTAGATAACGGACCAATAGAAAATGATGCTGGAGATATTGTAATGAGAGACGCAGAGATGGCAGAGGAACTGAATGTGTATTTTGCATCAGACTTCACAGTGGAAGACATCAGCAGCATACCGGACATATAAGAGTGTCAGGGAAATGAAGTATGTGAAGTTCAAATTACGACTGAGAAGGTGCTCAGGAAGCTTAATGGTCTGAGGGTGGATGAATCTCCTGGACCTGATGGAATGCACCCTTGGGTTCTGAAGGAAGTAGCTGGAGAGATTGCGGAGGCATTAACAATGATCTTTCAAGAATCGATAGATTCTGGCATTGTACTGCATGACTGGAAAATTGCGAATGTTACTCCGCTATTTAAGAAGGGTGGGAGGCAGCAGAAAGGAAACTATAGGCCTTTAAGCCTGACATTAGTGGTTGGGAGGTTGTTGCAATTGATTGTTAGGGATGAGATTTCAGAGTAACTGGAGGCACATGACAAGATAAGCCAAAGCCAGCACGGTTTCCTGAAAGGAAAATCCTGCCTGATTAACCTACTGCAATTTTTTGAGGAAATTACAAGCAGGGTAGACAAAGGAGATGCAGTCAATGTGGAGTACTTGGATTTTCAGAAGGCCTTTGACAAGGTGCTGTGCATGAGGCTGCTTAGCAAGATAAGATCACATGGAATTACAGGGAAGTTACTAGCATGGGTGCAGCATTGGCTGATCGGCAGAAAACAGAGAGTGGGAATAAAGGGATCCTATTCTGGCTGACTGCCGGTTACCAGTGGAGTTCCACAGGGGTCGGTGTTGGGACCACTACTTCTTATGATGTATGTCAATAATTTGAACTATGGGATTAATAGATTTGAGGCTAAATTTGCCAATGATACAAAGATATGGAACCCCATCACCCAGGACATGCCCTCTTCCCACTGTCACCATCAAGTAGGAGGTACAAGAGCCTGAAGGCATACACTCAATGTTTTAGGACACCTTCTTCCCCTCCGCCATATCAAAATGGACAATGAACCTCACTTTTTTTGATGCATTTTTTTCACTACTTATATAATTAAATTATTATATATACTTCTTAATGTAATTTTTTGTTTTTTATTATTATGTATTGCAGTGTAACACTGCCGCTAAACAACAGATTTCACGACATATGTGCCAGTGATATTAAACCTAATTCTGATTTTGTTGACAACAGTTTCAATTGCAGCTATTAAAGAGGATGCAAACACAAGGAAATCTGCAGATGCTGGAATTTCAAGCAACACACATAAAAGTTGCTGGTGAATGCAGCAGGCCAGGCAGCATCTCTAGGAAGAGGTACAGTCGACGTTTCAGGCTGAGACTCTTCGTCAGGACTAACTGAAGGAAGAACTAGTAAGAGATTTGAAAGTGGGAGGGGGAGGGGGAGATCCAAAATGATAGGAGAAGACAGGAGGGGGAGGGATGGAGCCAAGAGCTGGACAATTGATTGGCAAAAGGGATATGAGAGGACACACCTTTTCTTTCTAGCCATACCCAAACATTTTATGAGTTTGGAAAATCAACACAAGTTATGGAAATCCTGGTGTAGGTGTAGGTATCTGTATCCAATAATAAAATGGTACTGCTCGGATATGATCAAGGAAACCTACACCAGCAGCAAGGAGCTGAAGCCCTGGGATGCAATACTGGAAATAATATATATAGATAAAATTTATAAAGATCATCAAAGTCAATGAATGTGTTACATTATCCACTTTCCTCACAAGCTTCTCCATGACATACACATCCATCATTAACCTAACCAGCACATTCAATAATATTCTTCATTCTCTCTTCGAGGAGAAGATGGCAATTGGCAACAAACTGGTGATGATTACTTCTAAGCTGATAGCCAAGTGGTCTGGAGCATTAGGGGAATGAAGGAGAATGAAGATTGCAGACAACTGTAGGAGCATAGGGCTGCCAGTGCTGGATTTTGATAAGTAATCATGTGAGAATTAGAACAATTAGGGTAGAGATGAATGGCAGATGGACCCAGGCCAGATGGCGGAGGGTGAGGGGTTATAGAGAAGTAATGGGAACCTGTGTGTTAACTGTGCGTATATGAGTAGCCAGTGGATGGAACGAGGAGGGGGGAGGTTGACAAAAATTGGTGAAAGGAAAGTGGGTATAAGGGAAAGGTGACAAAAATGGAGGACTAGAGGGGAATCAGAAAGTGGGGTAAGGAGGTGGGGGGATGAATGATAAGATGAAAGGGAGGCAAAATCAACACACCAGAGGGGAGGGTTATCTAAAATTGGGAAATTCAATATTCATGTCATTGGGTTATAGACTACAATGAGGTGTTGTTCCTGCCTTTTGCATTGTGCCTTATATTGGTAGTGGAGAAGGGCATGAATAGACAGGTTAGTTTAGGAATAGGAAGTGGAATTGAATCAGGTGGTAGCTGTGTAAAGAAAAACAGAGCTAGCAATTTAGGTTGAAGATTCTTTGTCAGAACACAGCAAAGAAAGCTCATAACAACTTGCCAGGAGTGGAGTTATATTTCTGTTAATATTGGAGAGTAAACAGAAATAATGGTTATTGGAATTGGTGGTCCTTGATGAATAGGGAGTGGGACCATTGACTTTATTCAAATGCTCCTCAATAAACGGATCTCTGGAAGGTCAGGTGGATGGAGGAGGCGCACAGTCTACAGATGTTAGAAACTGGAGCAAAAGATAAACTGTTGGATGCAACATTTTGACCCAAAAAATTAATTAAGTTTCCCTTTGCCTTCACAGATGCTGGTTAGTACGTTGAGTTCCTCTACGTTTGTTTTTAGTTTAGGTAAATAGGGCCTCTTCTCTCTCTTCTAGCAAGATTGTGTGCTTACAAATTTTGTCCTTGCTTAGAGCTCCCAGTTGTTGCTTATTCAAAATCTAAAGTAAATTTATTATCAACGATGTATATGTACCATATACTGATACCAGGCAGACAATCTCTGAAGAGTTTTGATAATGGCTGGGGTCACCCATCTAGTAAAGACACTGTCCAGAAGAAGGCAATGGCAAAATACTTCTGTAAAAAAGCATTGCAAAGAACAATCACGGTCACAGGTAGAGAAAAGAATAAGAACAACTAATAGATTAAAGACAGATGGAAGACCATGATCTCCCATGTCATACAACACAGCACACAGTATTTACAGGAAAATAAAATGAAACACAATATAGTTTACTAAAATCTATATACAGTGGCATGCAAAAGTTTGGGAACCCCAGTCAAAATTTTTGTTACTGTGAATAGCTAAGTGAGTAAAAGATGAACTGATTTCCAAAAGGCATAAAGTTAAAGATGACACATTTCTTTAATAGTTTAAGCAAGATTATTTTTTTATTCCTGTATTTTACAGTTTCAAAATAACGAAAAAGGAAAAGGGCCCGAAGCAAAAGTTTGGGCACCTTGCATGGTCAGTACTTAGTAACACTCCCTTTGGCAAGTATCACAGCTTGTAGGCACTTTCTGTAGCCAGCTAAGAGTCTTTCAATTCTTGTTTGGGGGATTTTCGCCCATTCTTCCTTGCAAAAGGCTTCTAGTTCTGTGAGATTCTTGGGCCATCTTGCATGCACTGCTCTTTTGAGGTCTATCCACAGATTTTCAATGATGTTTAGGTCGGGGAACTGTGAGGGCAATGGCAAAACCTTCAGCTTGCGCCTCTTGAGGTAGTCCATTGTGGATTTTGAGGTGTGTTTAGGATCATTATCCTGTTGTAGAAGCCATCCTCTTTCATCTTCAGCTTTTTTACAGACGGTGTGATGTTTGCTTCCAGAATTTGCTAGTATTTAATTGAATTCATTCTTCCCTCTACCAGTGAAATGTTCCCCATGCCACTGGCTACAACACAAGCCCAGAGCACGATCGATCCATCCCCGTGCTTAACAGTTGGAGAGATGTTCTTTTCATGAAATTCTGCACCCTTTTTTCTCCAAACATACCTTTGCTCATTGCAGCCAAAAAGTTCTATTTTAACTTCATCAGTCCACAGATCTTGTTTCCAAAATTCATCAGGCTTGTTTAGATGTTCCTTTGCAAACTTCTGATGCTGAATTTTGTGGTGAGCACGCAGGAAAGGTTTTCTTCTGATGACTCTTCCATGCAGGTCATTTTTGTGCAGGTGTCGCTGCACAGTAGAACAGTGCACCATCACTCCAGGAAAACAGTGCACCACCACTCCATTGCTAAATCTTCCTGAAGGTGTTTTGCAGTCAAACAGGCATTTTGATTTTCCTTTCTAGCAATCCTACGAGCAGTTCTCTCTGAAAGTTTTCTTGGTCTTCCAGGCCTCAACTTGACCCTCCACCGTTCCTGTTAACTGCCATTTCTTAATTACATTACGAGCTGAGAAAATGGCTACCTGAAAACACTTTGCTATCTTCTTATACCCTTCTCCTGCTCTGTGGGCATCATTTATTTTAATTTTCAGAGTGAGCCCATAGCTGCTGATTGTTGGGACAAGGTTTGAGGAGTCAGGGTATTTAGAAAGCTTTGGAATTTGCATCACCTGGCCTTTCCTAATGATGACTGTGAACAAGCCATAGCCCTAACAAGTTAATGAAGGTCTGAGACCTTGGTAAAAGTTACCTGAGAGCTCAAATCTCTTCGAGTGCCCAAACTTTTGCATGGTGCTCCTTTCCTTTTTTTCACTCTAAAATTGTACAAAACAAAAATAATACACTAATCTTGCTTAAAATATTGAAAAGAATGTTTCATCTTTAACTTTATGACTTTTGGAGATCTGTTAATCTTCTACTAACTTTATTCACAGTAACAGAAATTTTGACCGGGGTGCCCAAACTTTTGCATACCACTCTATAAACTGTCAAAGATTGACAAACAACCAATGTGCAAAAGAAGAACAACTGCAAAAAAAAACTGGGAACATGAGTTGTAAAGAGTCCCTTCCCTGCAAGTGAGTCTGTAGGTCTTAAAACCGTATTAGCCATGCCTGACGAAGAGCAGTAAAACTTCTTTCCATATAGAAAATATCTTTGAAGGAAGAATTTTCATCCCTAACTGAAGGAGAATCTTGGATACGTGCAATTGGTTTCATGTTGGTTTTTTAAATTTTTGTGGCTAGTTGTCTATATATAACCTGTAATTTGTTTCCAAAGAAATGATTCTCAATAATTATTTTGGATCAGTCTAAATGGTACAAACAATAAAAAAACAAGTCTTAGTCATTGATAAAGTAAAGATAAGGAGGGAAGATTTTATAATAATACATATTACCAGGGACAAAAGGCATTGGTTAATCTAATGGAGGTAAAGGCCATAATGACCTGCGTCAATTGGTTGCAGAGGTATTGGATGTTTTGGCTGTAATCTTTCAAAATGTGGTGGAATTTTTGGAGGGGTCTCAGAAGATCAGGAAAACATAAATGTTAAACCACTATTCAAGAAAGGAAGGATGGGAGGGGGGGAAGAGAGAGAGAGAGAGAGAGAGAGAGAGAGAGCGAGCAGAAAATATAGCTTGATATCTGTCTTTGCTACCCAGTAGAACTTGTGTTTTGTGACAGTTCTGAGATCTTAATATTCTCAGTCTTGCTCTGCAGTCACCCAAGTATATCCAGGGGCATTGAAGGCAGTGGTAAATTTCATCATCAACTTCTATTTTTAACTAGAGACGACTCTTCATATGTGGCATGTGGTGCATGTCTTTCACATTCACATTGTGTATCTTTATTGTTTTCCAATTATTTTTATGATACAATGTGTTCACAATTCCAGAAAAAAAAATTAGTTTACCTTTTATAAGCGTGCTATCTGGTGCAGTCTGGCAATTTTACCTTTGTGTCTTCAAATCAATTAACTTTAGCTTGCCTGCTCAGCTCAATATCTGGTCCAAGTATGACAAATAATGCTGGCAGAGTATGAAAGGGATATTTTAAACCATGTAGTTTGACTTTTGTTAATTGGTGCACCTCCAAATGATTAACTAAATTGGTGTTTAAGGCCTACTTGTTTAAAATCATTAGTGTCATGTAAATCCTTATTCAGAATTTGCGAGCCATTGTTTTTAAAGCCCAAGATAGTGTTAAGACCTGGTGTCAATTCCCATATGCAGTAATGGTGTGGAAATTGTTAGCAGTTTCAGTATTCCCCTATTGCTTGAATGTCTAGTGTCAACTGGATTCATGTTATTGGATTGGGAGCTGCTTATTATCGGCAGGACAAAGACTGAAAATTCAATTAGGACTGATGGTACAGGCAATTATAGTGTTTGCTACCTGTTTGCCAAGTGGAAAATTAAACCTCATCACGCCATTAACACAGATCCTTTCAAAGGTTGATAATACTACTGTTCATACAAGATCAGGAAATAATATAGTTGTTTGAAATGGTTTTATAGCTTCTCTGTTCTTCATAATCCAAATTTATCTCATTTTCCAAATTCTATGTCACTTCTGGATGAATGTCGATACTTTCATTTGAGAATGCCTCAATTGACATGAATTTTAAGATAAGCATTCAAAGCCATGACTAGAATAATAAATAGAATAATTCTCCAGATTCTGTTCTTGACTTTGAGAACTAAACAATCGAGCAAACTTATCATATGAATGGTAAGAGTGCAGGTACCCAGTGCACAAGATCATCTCTAAAGGAAGTCTAATGGAATGGAGATCCAGCAGCACCTTGTTCGACTTCTTTCAGATTTCCAAACCCTGGAAACCTAGCCAGCAAGCAATAAAAATGAATGTAAAGTAGTTTTACTTCCACCTACCTCATCTCCACCTGTATTTGTAGGTGAAGATTATTCCTCTATTGATGTAGTAATTTTATGTGGACACTAAAAAGTTAAGTATTATTCAATAACTTAGACTTACTCATCTGAAATCTACTGAACCCCCAGTTCATTTGAATTGAATTGACTTTATTTCTTACATCCTTCACATAGGTGAGGAGTAATAATTTTTACGTTACATATCCTTCTGAATGTGCGATGTGCAAATTATAGTAATTTGTAATAAATAGTATGTACAATAGGATATGCAACAGAACTTAGAGATACAATTGTGTCAGCATGGATTAGTCAGTCTGATGCCATGGTGGAAGAAGCTGTCCCGGAGCCTGATGGTCCTGACTTTAATGCTGCGGTACTGTTTCCCAGATGGTAGCAGCTGGAATAGTTCGTGGTTGGGGTGACTTGGGTCCCCAATGACCCTTCAGGCCCTTTTTACAGATCTGTTGCTGTAAATATCCTGAACAGTAGGAAGTTCACATCCACAGATGTACTGGGTTGTTCGCACCATTCTCTGCAGAGTCCTACAATTGAGGGAAGTACAGTTCCCATAGCAGGCAGTGATGCAGCCAGTCAGGATGCTCTCAATTGTGCCCCTGTAGAAAGTCCTTAGGATCTGGGGACTCATGCCAAACTTCTTCAACCGTCTGAGGTGAAAGAGGCGCTGTTGTGCTTTTTTTCACCACACAGCCGGTATATACAGAATAAATTATGTGTACACAGAGGAACCTGAAGCTGTTCACCCTCTCAACCTTAGATCCATTAATGTCAATAGGGGTGAGCCTGTCTCCGTATCACCTGTAGTCCACAACCAGTTTCTTTGCTTTTGCGACGTTGAGGGAGAGGTTGTTTTCTTGACACCACTGTGTCAGGGTGATGACTTCTTCTCCATCGGCTGCCTCATTATTATTTAATATTAGGCCAATCAGTGTAGTATTATGTGCAAATTTAATTAGCAGATTGGAGCTGTGGGTGGTAACACAGTCATGGGTATACAGACCGTAAAGGAGGGGGCTTAGGACACAGCCCTGAGGGTCACCTGTGTTGAGGATCAGAGGGGCAGAGGTGAGGGAGCCCACTCTTACCACCTGCCAGCGATCTGACAAGAAGTCCAGGAATCAGCTACACAAGACAAGGTGAAGGTTGAGGTCTCTGAGCTTCTGGTCAAGCTTGGAGGGAATTATGGCATTGTATGCTGAACTGTAGTCTAAGAACAGCATTCCCACATAAGTATGCCTCCTTTCCAGGAGAATAAGGACACCTGTAGCTAGTACATCATCTGTCGATCGGTTGCGTCGGTAGGCAAATTGTAGGGGGTAGCATGCTGTAAATGTAGTCTTTCATCAGCATCTCAAAGCATTTGGTTATTATTGAGGTGAGTGGAACAGGACGCCAGTTGTCTAGACACGTTACCTTGGTCTTTTTAGGTACAGGGACAATGGGGGATGCTTTGAAGCAGGGGGGCACTCTACACTGGGAGAGAGAGAGATTAAAAATGTCTGTAAGCACACCTGCCAGTTGTGCTGTGCACATCCTGAGTACCTGCCCTGGGATGCCGTCCAGTCCCGCAGCCTTGGAAACACCTGCATACTTCAGCCTCAGAGATGACCAAGGTGCAGGTCACATCGGTGGCTCTCCTCAGGGGTTCAGTGTTGGTGACATCAAACCAAATGTAAAAAAGATTTAGCTCATTTGGGAGAAAGGCAGCGATGTTGGCAGCAACACTGCATGTAGCTTTGAAGTCTGCAATGGTGTGTAGACCTTGCCTTAAGCTGTGTGTGTTGCTGGTGGAGAGTTGTGTCTGGATCTTGTCCCTGTATTGTTGTTTCACTACCCCGATGACTGCATAGATCGTGGCTGCATTCCCTGAGTTCCAGGTGGTTACCGGCAGCGAAAGCTCTGTCTCATGTGGTGATTCCAGTACACATGGAACTGTTAATCCAGGCTTTCTGGTTTGGCTAGACCCTGACTAATTTTTGGGGGACAACATCCTCAATGAACTTCCAGATGAAGCTTGTGACCAACAGTGGATGGTTTTTACTATGGACGCCTTTTGTTTCAGCTTGGACATGAGCGGAAGCAGCATGGAGGAGTGGTCAGACTTCCCAAATCGCGGACGGAGGAGTGCGTTGTAAGCATTACGGAAAGGAGAGTAGCAGTGTTCAAGTATGCTTTCTCCCCATGTGCAAACCTGGATGTATTGACAAAACTTCACAGAGACTTTAGTCAGCAACGCTCGATCAAAGTCTCCTGCGATGATGAAAGCAGCCTCCAGGTGTACAGTCTCCAGGCTGCTGATGGTCTCATGCAGTTCCTTGAGAGCCAGGTCAGTATCAGCCTGTGGCAAAATATACACAGCTGTGAAAATAACATCTGTGAACTTTACAGGCAGCCAGAAAGGTCTACACAGCAGCACAAGGTACTCCAGATCCAGGGAGCAAAAGGATTTGAGGGCATACACGTTCCTGGGGTTACACCAAGCATTATTGACCATAAAGCGTGCCCACCTCCTTTACTCTTCCCAGAGAGATTTTTGACCTGTTTGCCTGGAACAGGGAGAACCCAGAGGGCTCGATGGTGTGATCCAGTATCTTCTCCATCAACCAGGTCTCCACAAAGCACAAAACGTTACATTCCTTTGTTTCCTGTTGGTAGGAGAGTCTGGTCTCAGTTTGCACAGCTTGTTGTCCAGGGACTGAACGTTAGCCCAGAGTATGCCAGGGAGCAGCGGCCAATTGGCACACCGTCTCAACCTCTCCAGGACACCGGCCCTTCTCCCTCGCCTCCAGCGCCGCTTCCGAGGTAGTGCCGGTGTAATAAATGAGCCTCCCATGGATCGTGTAAGCAGGGGTTCCCAGTATAGAAAAAGCGACATGTTGTGGGCCAATACTATCTTCTCAACATTTAGAATAGTCAGTCGATCATATCTGCTGTGACTATCAGCTTCTTGAACAAGAAATGTGAAGGAAATTGCAGAAATTATCAGTACACTGTAAAGTTGGTATGGAGCTCGCAACATGGCCGCAGTATACAGCACCTTCTTGGCCAGACATAGTTCAGGGAGGAACTTTGTGAGACAGGCAAGGTAGAATGGTATTAATCCAAAGTATGGATACAGTGTACAACCCTGAGATCTGTCTTCTCCACTGACAGCCATGAAACAAAGAAAACCAAGGAACCCATTCAAAGAAAAAACATCACCTCCCCCCAACACGCAAAAAAACAAATAGTGCAAATGGCAGCAAGAACATCAACCCCCCCCAAAAACAAATCACACAATTGGCACCAAGAAAGAATGAGTGAAAACGCAGAAAAATAAAACACAAGATCAAAAGAGTCCATATTCAGTTCAGCTCAGTGTTCATTATCTGCAGGCCGCCCTGATTCAAAGTCACCCAAAATAGCAACAGAAAAAGGAGCGACCAGGAGTTACAATCCAGTCCACAAACTGCAGACCCAGAACTTGGGTACCATCCTCTGACAGCATCGAGGGAGACAAGCCATCCTAACACAGGGCCTTCTCTCGGGAGCAGCAAGCATCGAGGGAG
Source organism: Mobula hypostoma (assembly GCF_963921235.1). Taxonomy (NCBI): domain Eukaryota; kingdom Metazoa; phylum Chordata; class Chondrichthyes; order Myliobatiformes; family Myliobatidae; genus Mobula; species Mobula hypostoma. Next base: position 195,246,532 of record NC_086098.1, read on the forward strand.
AGAGGGACCGTCACACTCAGATACCTTCCTCTGGTAGCAGCGAGCGAGAGGCTGATAGACAGTGGTGAGCACTTGCTCGCCTTCTTCATTTGCCTTAATGTTTTCAATTTTCCTCAACACTTTAATTATCAACATTGCCGAGAAATGGAGCCAATTATGTGTTCATGCCCCGTCTCCAAGCTGCTTGGCCTTGAGGCCACTCACCACCCGGAACCTTATAGGAGACAGTAAACCACCAGATCATTCAATTGGCCTGAAAACATACCATCTAACTGTATACCACAGGCTCCAACAATACCAGAACCACATTTGAAAGAAAAAGAAGAGATAGAAGTGAAAGAAACAGCTTTGTGTACCATCTGGATAATGTCACCCGTGGTAGCATTGTTTGCTGGCGCCATCTTCTTCCTGAGTCACCCGTTACAAAATATCCAGGTAGATCAGTGAATACTTTAAGCTTAAAACGAAAAGGCATATTGTCTCAGTGTGTAAGGTTATGTGCAGGATAGCAAATCTGAAAAATATCAGTCAAGGAGATTCTGAACACAAGGAAAAGACTGATAACAGAAAGCCTCAAAATAGAGGACTGAGTAATACTGAATCTGCTAAACAGACATAAGAGCAAAGTTTGTGCCACTACTAGCAATAATGGAAAATAAGAGCTTTAAAATAAAATGAAAGTTAATTAACAGTATGCCAAAATGTACAGCTACTAATAGCAGCAGCGGGCATAAGGCTCAATCCTAGTATTGGGATGAGCTGCAAAAGGCGCACAGAAAAGTAATATTTACTTTTGTTTTCTGTGATAGCTAGAATAGTTAATATGTGCATTTTTTTCTGAGAAAGGGGCAAGATTAAACTGCATAAATATTTTTTAAACATTTTGTGCCAGGTAATATTTTCAATAATCAAATATTTTTTGCTGCAATATCAGAAACATGGATTTAGTTTATTAGTGGTGGGAATTTTCGCACACAGGCCTATTTACTTCAAAAAAAACACACCCTGAACTACATAAACACTGTACAATGTAACGATGTACATCTGATATCTGATGATATTTTTAATAAAGCAAGACATTTCTGCTGTGACTATACTGCTCCAGAACAGTTTGAATCCAATCATACTTTACAGGTATTGAAGGTGAGCACTGTAATTCCAGCTTCAGAGTTCTCATTCCTGCACTATGTTCCTTTGTTCAACCTTAACCGTATCAAGAAGCTGCAGGTTCGGTGTTGATAGAATCTAAGAAGATAGACATCTCTCAATTAACTGCCACAGCAAATTGCTTTGGAAACTTCAAATAACTTCAGGTGAAGCTTATCATCTCTACAGCTTAATTATTTCTCATTCACTTTTGGGGAAAATGTATTTTAGCAACACAGGGGAAGTTAGGGTAGGAGCCAGAAGATCGTGCTCAGTTAATTTTTTCTCTTGCTTGACATCAAATACTCAAAATGCTTTCATAAATAACAACCCCAGTTGCATAAACTTTGCTCCTCATCAAACTGGTGATTTCCTGAGCATTACTTGAATTGGGGTGCGCAGGTTCGCCGTGCACTTATTCCACACTCTTGTTGTCAAATCCATTACCTTGTTGCAAGGTTGATGAATTTAAATTGCTCATCTCCAACAGTGCGTCAAGTGGCAGAAAAGTCAGTGTTTTCCTTACTTGAGTGCCTCATGAGATCTCCAGATCGATGTAGTCACCGTAGTCAGTGACATACTCAACATTGTAAAGCATTGCTTCAAGCCAAGAATTCCATCTTGTTACCACTGACTACGAGCACAGTGCCACTTTATCAGAGTGATTCTATTGTTTAAAGCTTTACTTAGATTCACTTTATTTGTCACTCGAACATTGAACCACCGAAACAAACAATGAAATGTATTGTTTGTGTCACCATCCAACACAGTGTGAAATGCTGCTGGGGTCAGTCTGCAAGCGTCACCAACATTTGGTAGCAGCAGAGATACAGAGGAGCAGATTGGGAGGCAGATTTTGGAAAGGTGCAAAAATAACAGGGTTGTTATCATGGGTGACTTTAACTTCCCTAATATTGATTGGCACCTGATTAGTTCCAAGGGTTTAGATGGGGCAGAGTTTGTTAAGTGTGTCCAGGACGGATTCCTGTCACAGTATGTGGACAGGCCGACCGGGGGAATGCCATACTAGATCTAGTACTAGGTAATGAACTGGGTCAAGTCACAGATCTCTCAGTGGGTGAGCATCTGGGGGACAGTGACCACCGCTCCCTGGCCTTTAGCATTATCAAGGAAAAGGACAGAAACAGAGAGGACGGGAAAATTTTTAATTGGGGAAGGGCAAATTATGAGGCTATAAGGCTAAAACTTGCGGGTGTGAATTGGGATGATGTCTTTTGCAGGGAAATATACTATGGAGATGTGGTCGATGTTTAGAGATCTCTTGCAGGATGTTAGGGATAAATTTGTCCCAGTGAGGAAGATAAAGAATGGTAGGGTGAAGGAACCGTGGGTGACAAGTGAGGTGGAAAATCTAGTCAGGTGGAAGAAGGCAGCATACATGAGGTTTAGGAAGCAAGGATCAGATGAGTCTATTAAGGAATATAGAGAAGCAAGAAAGGAGCTTAAGAAGGGGCTGAGAAGAGCAAGAAGGGGGCATGAGAAGGCCTTGGCAAGTCGAGTAAAGGAAAACCTCAAAGCATTCTTCAATTATGTGAAGAAAAAAAGGATGACAGGAGTGAAGGTAGGACCGATTAGAGATAAAGGTGGGAAGATGTGCCTGGAGGTTGTGGAAGTGAGCGAGGTCCTCAATGAATACTTCTCTTCGGTATTCACCAATGAGAGGGAACTTGATGATGGTGAGGACAATATGAGTGAGGTAGATGTTCTGGAGCATGTTGATATTAAGGGAGAGGAGGTGTTGGAGTTGTTAAAATACATTATGATGGATAAGTCCCTAGGGCCTGACGGAATATTCCCCAGGCTGCTCCACGGGGCGAGGAAGAGATTGCTGAGCCTCTGGCTAGGATCTTTATGTCCTCGTTGTCTACGGGAATGGTACCGGAGGATTGGAGGGAGGCGAATGTTGTCCCCTTATTCAAAAAAGGTAGTAGGGATTATCCGGGTAATTATAGACCAGTGAGCCTTACATCTGTGGTGGGAAAGCTGTTGGAAAAGATTCTTAGAGATAGAATCTATGGGCATTTAGAGAATCATGGTCTGATCAGGGACAGTCAGCATGGCTTTGTGAAGGGCAGATCATGTCTAACAAGCCTGATAGAGTTCTTTGAGGAGGTGACCAGGCATATCGATGAGGGTAGTGCAGTGGTTGTGATCTATATGGATTTTAGTAAGGCATTTGACAAGGTTCCACACGGTAGGCTTATTCAGAAAGTCAGAAGGCATGGGATCCAGGGAAGTTTGGCCGAGTGGATTCAGAATTGGCTTGCCTGCAGAAGGCAGAGTGTCGTGGTGGAGGGAGTACATTCAGATTGGAGGATTGTGACTAGTGGTGTCCCACAAGGATCTGTTCTGGGATCTCTACTTCTTGTGATTTTTATTAACGACCTGGATGTAGGGGTAGAAGGGTGGGTTGGCAAGTTTGCAGACAACACAAAGGTTGCTGGTGTTGTAGATAGTGTAGAGGATTGTCAAAGATTGCAGAGAGACATTGATAAGATGCAGAAGTGGGCTGAGAAGTGGCAGATGGAGTTCAACCCGGAGAAGTGTGAGGTGGTACACTTTGGAAGGACAAACTCCAAGGCAGAGTACAAAGTAAATGGCAGGATACTTGGTAGTGTGGAGGAGCAGAGGGATCTGGGGGTACATGTCCACAGATCCCTGAAAGTTGCCTCACGGGTGGATAGGGTAGTTAAGAAAGCTTATGGGGTGTTAGCTTTCATAAGTCGAGGGATAGAGTTTAAGAGTCGCGATGTAATGATGCAGCTCTATAAAACTCTGGTTAGACCACACTTGGAGTACTGTGTCCAGTTCTGGTCACCTCACTATAGGAAGGATGTGGAAGCATTGGAAAGGGTACAGGGGAGATTTACCAGGAAGATGCCTAGTTTAGAGAGTATGCATTATGATCAGAGATTAAGGGAGCTAGGGCTTTACTCTTTTGAGAGAAGGAGGATGAGAGGGGACATGATAGAGGTGTACAAGATAATAAGAGGAATAGATAGAGTGGATAGCCAGCGCCTCTTCCCCAGGACACCACTGCTCAATACAAGAGGACATGGCTTTAAGGTAAGGGGTGGGAAGTTCAAGAGGGATATTAGAGGAAGGTTTATTTACTCAGAGAGTGGTTGCTGTGTGGAATGCACTGCCTGAGTCAGTGGTGGAGGCAGATACACTAGTGAAGTTTAAGAGACTACTAGACAGGTATATGGAGGAATTTAATGTGTGGGTTTATATGGGAGGCAGGGTTTAAGGGTCGGCACAACATTGTGGGCCGAAGGGCCTTTACTGTGCTGTACTATTCTGTGTTCTATGTTCTATGTTCTATTTCATGCACACACCTCACTAACCCTTTCTCAGCCGTACGTCTTTGGAGTGTGGGAGGAAACCAGAGCACCTAAAGGATATCACACATGGTCATGGGGGAAGCATACAAACTCCTGAAAACCCCTTAGCTTCCTTGGATACGTAAATCGAGGAAAGACACTCTCCAGCCCTGGCAAACTCATGAAATGGAGGTACTCTCCCACATGATACAACAATAACAGTAAAAATATGAAACAGGGCATTACACTCCTTATAGAGAATGGCAGGAATGGAACCCTGAGCAGTGATCACTGTTACTGTAAGGTGTTGCACTATCTACTACACTATCAGGCCACCCCAATTTTTATAGATACATCATAGAAAGCATCCTATTGTCCCAAACTACAAGAAATTGCGGAGTTATGAACGCAGCCCGGTCTATCATGCATACTAATCTCTCTTCCACTACGCTTTGCACTCCCTCAAGACAGCCAACAAAATCAAGAGCCCTTCTCACCCTTGTCATTCTCTCTTATTTCCTCTTCTGTTGGGTAGAAGATACAAAAGCTAGAGAAGTAGGCACGCCAATCTCAAGGACAGCTTCTGTCCCTTTGGTATCAGGCTCTTGAACAGACCTCTCATACATTACATCATGAGCTCTTGATCTCTCAATCTACCTCGTTGTGGCCCTTGCACTTTATTTGTCTACCTGCACTGCACTTTCTCTTTATCTGCGGCAAAACATTCTGCAAACTGTATTCTTTTTGCTGCCTCAGTGAAATTGTTTGTTAATTTGTTTGTTTATTGAGATGCAATGCGGAGTAAGCCATTCTGGCTCTTTAAGCCATGCCACCCAGCAATCCCAGGTTTAACCCGAGCTGAATCATGGGCCAATTTACAATATCGAATTAACCTATTAACCAGTATGTCATTGAACTGTAGCTGGAAACTCGAGCACCCAAGGAAAACCACGCGGCCATGGAGAGAACGTACAAACTCCTTACAGGCTGCCACAGGAAATGGACCCAGTTTGCTGGTACTGTAAAGCATTGCACTGACCCCTAATCTACAGTATTGCATGATCTGACTGGATGCAAAACAAAAGCTTTACACTGTATCTCGGTACATTTATTCATTTATTTAGCAATACAGAGTGGAGTAAGCACTTCTAGCCTTTCAAGCTCCACCACCCCTGCATCTACAAAAGGAATAAGCAGTTGATGTTTCAGGCCGAGACCCTTCATCAGGAATGGAAAGGAAGGGGGAGGAAGACATAATAAGAAAGGAAAGGGGAAGGAGTGCAAGCTCGAAGATGATAGGTGAAGCCAGGTGAGGAGCAAGGTAGGTGGATGAGGAAGGGGGGATGAAGTGAGAAGCTGGGAAGTGACAGGTGCAAATATTAAGGGACTGAAGAAGGAACCTGGTGGGAGAGGAGAGTGAACCATGAAAGAAAGTAGCCCTTTCAGACTTGTACATTTAACTAATGTATGCTGAATTGTTCTTTACCATTTAGGAGATGTCATCTAACTCCCTTTCAGAATTTGTAAGGCATTTGATAACAGCTTACGATGCCTTTGGAGAACTCACAACTTCAAGCAAAAAAGAGTCTGGGAGAAACCAGGGAATAATTACACCATTTCTAAGCTGCACAAGGTCCAGTGATGATATAAAGTAATCTTTGTTCTGTTGATTAGTCAGACACAGAGTATACAAAATCAAATACCTTTTATGCATCCTATCAGTTATTTTTTGCTCCTTCTCACAATCTGAGTCAATAATCCTGATTAAGTGCAAATGAAAGGAAGAACACCTGCATTAATAGTATGTTTCTGAATATACCCCTTTACGCTGTGTTATCCAGTTTTTCTAGCAGCTTGCTTGCACTTCAGAGAGTTTGACAAGTTCACAGATCAAGCATGACATCTCATAGTGATGGATGCAATGGCTGTACAACATTTTTCTTTTAATGTCAACTTGGATTTATATTTGCAATGTCTAGCTTGTAAATAAGGTCTAACACCACATTGCAGGTTTTGAAAACAATCTTCTCCATCAGCACAGGCTTTCTTAGGCTAATGTTTTGCATTATTCAAAACATTGATATATTTGACATCTTTTGCTGTATCTATCAGGAGAATATTTTTTCCCCTCTACATTAGAATCAAGGGACTAGCTAGGGAAATAGTAGATCCTCTCTCCAGGAAGTCTGTTTGTGGAACCAGGAGATATGATTCCTGGCCTGAATGAATAGTTTGTGTCAGGATTCACCAGAGTCAAACTTGGTGGGGGGGAGGGATGGACAATTTGAGGAGGTGTGCGCTCATATTCTAGAACATATGTATCAGGAAAGAGGAAGTGTTAGAGATATTGACAGACAACAGGGTGGATAAACGCCCAGAGCCTAATAAAAGTTATCCCAGACTCCACATGAATGCAGCTCTCAAAGTGGTTTCAAGTTTGTGTCACTTTAGTTAAATCATTAAATTCTGTGTGTAGTAGCTCTCACTTTTCAGTACACATCCCTTGGTGCACCATAGTTCATTGCTCTGATCGAGGGATGTGATTTACTTGGTTTATGGGATATGCTGCAGAAACAGGTGAACCTGGGACCTGGCGTTGAGTGGGTAGATGACAAGCCCTGAGAGCAGCCAAGGGAGAGCCCAGGCACTCAAGGTGTGGAGCAGGTCAAATAAACTGGCCTTTTGCATGAGAACCCCTTTGCTGCAGAGTCAAGATTTCACTAGTTTTGCAGAATGGATAAGCCCTGAGATGCATACATCAAATAGATCTTCAAAATGACATTCACAAAGAGAAGGTTGAATCTGAAGTCATTTCTGGTGAACCACTAAAAGCTTTAGGTCAGATGTGATGTGCAATTTCCCATAATATTCAAAATGTGAATTAACTAAATATGGTATCCTGCACAAAGACAAACAATGATTTGGAAAATTGGCTTAGAGAATTTAAGGTGGATAAGAAGATTATATCTGGTATCAGCACTTCACAACTACATCTGGATAAATTTGTAGAGCAGCGTTCAAAGATTTGCACCTCAGCATTAAGATGCACAAAGCCAATACTGTATAATCATTGAGTCAGATGCAAAACAATATACTTTAAACCTAAATGGTTAACATTCTTATCAGGAGGGTTCAAACTATGGAAAGGTTGAACAACTTCAAACAACGTGTTGCATTACTGAAAAGTACTCAGGGTAATTGAACAAATGCCATTGTTGTACCATGTGAATTAAAAGTATAGCAGCATTAACTAAAGCTATGGACAATAAACAATATGCTTTGTGCATGTTACAAGACCTGTAATCAGGGCCAAGGTCTTCATCAAGAGGAATCTGCCTCATGCTTTTACACAATTAAACATGAACAAAGGAGATAGTGTTAATGTTTCAGAAGGAACTTCAATCTGAAGCATCACTTTTTTTCTCTTTCTGGATGTTGCCTGACCTGCTGAGTGCTTCCAGCATTTTTTGTTTGTTCCACATATCCAGTATTTGCTATTTTATTTTTGCTGTTTTCAATCCTGTTTCTCTTCCAATGTTTTCAATCCTGTATCTCTTCCCATGTTTCCAACATTTCCTCATCCAGTCACATTTCTAATTGTAAATTTAAAGTCCTTCCATTGCAGGTGTTACAGGAGCTGCATCAGATGGATGCAGAGTAGCTGGACTCAAAAAAATCCATTCAAAGCGTTTGGACGTTGTTCTCATGCAAGCAGTCAATGTCAGCTTTGCTTATTGCCCCAAAATAAGCTGAAGAGAAAAACCAGCATGTGCTTAGCTTTCTAGAACTGAAGGTCTCAGTCTTGAGGCATCAATCCAAAATGATAGTGCCTCACACAACACTTTCAATGTAACCTTGCAGATCACTAAGGTTATTTCCCAGTGTTGTTCAACAACCACTCACAATGATCTTAGCTACAACATGTCAGGTCATGGAGCACCACAGAACAGAATGTCCATCATTGCAGCTGGACAGTACATGAAACAAAATGGGATCAAACATTACTTCATATCTTCTTAATGTTTAGCCTAAAGCAGAGAGGCTGGAGATCAAAATATACAATGAAAGAAGCTTCAAAAGAAGAACAAGTCATGGAAGACCAATCAAGAATCTTAATGAAGGAGTACGTTGCAGATTTCACTCTGATTTTAGATCAAAATATCACTTCACTACAGGGCACAATACACTGAAACTTCGAAGAATAAAGATGTCTGGGTTTGGTTTAATATAATGTGAAAGAAAAGGTGAAATAAGGGAAAATGAGCAGCATGAGACGTGCTGTAAAGGAAAAAAATTCTGATATTAATAACATTCCTATGTCAACACCTTCAGTCAGGATGAAGTTGGGAAAATCGGGAATTGAAGAGATTATGGGGATAAATGTCTCCATAGACATTCTTGTAAGAGTGAATGCCAGATTTAGCAATTTTATTAAAAAAGATAAAACACTGAAAAAGCTCAGTGGATCAAGCAGCATCTATGGAGGCAAAAGGTGTATGTTGATGTTTCGAATCAAGACCCTATATCAGAGGAATGATTGAAATGTGAGGAAGATGGAGGTTGTGGGGTGATAGGTAGAACCAGATGGGGAAGAGATGGGGGGCAAATGGAAATAGGTTGTGGGGGGAGGAGGAAGAGGATGTGAGAAGTAAACAAAGTGAGAAAACTAGGGAGGTGGGAGGGGCTCCTGAGTACGTTCATCCCCCCAACCCCCAACAATCACTCCGCATCCCCTGGCACTATTCCTTGCAACGGCAGGGCTGTAATACCTGCCCTTCACCTTCGAATTCACCATCATCCAGGGAGCTAAGCAACTCTTCCAAGTGAGGCACAATTTCACCTGCACCTCTTCCAAACTAGTCTAATACATTTGGTGCTCATGATTTGACTCTTTTGCATTGGAGAAAACAAGCATAAACTGTTTTGGGGAACACATGAGCTCTATCTGCAGCAGCTATATTTAGTTTTTGATCTGCGTATTATCTCTTTATCATGTTACTTTAATTCTCCTTGCCACTCCCACACTGACATCTCTGTCCTTAGCCTTCTCTGTCACTACAGAAAGGACAAAAACTAACTGGAAGACAAACATGACATATTCCACTTGTGTAGTTTACAGCCCTATGGTACAAACATTGAATTTTCCAATTTCAGGTCCCCACACACCCCTGTTCTCATATCACCACCCATCCACATCATTTTCTTACCTGATAAGACCATAAGACAGAGGAGCAGAATTAGGCTATTCAGCCTAGTGGATCTGCTCCACCACTCCATCATGGTTAATTTATTATCCCCTTTAACTTCATCCCCATTCTTCTGCCTTCTCTCTGTAGCTTTTGGCACCCTGACCAATCAAGAACCTATCAACCTCCACTTTAAATATACTCAATGACTTGGCTTCTACAGCCACCTGTGGCAATGAATTCCACAGATTCACTACCCTCTGGTTAACAAAATTCCTGCTCACCTCTGTACTAAATGCACGTCCCTCTAGTCTGACCCTTTGCCCTCTGGCCCTAGACTCACCCACTATAGGAAACATCTTCCCTACATCCACTCTATCCAGCTCTTTCAATATTCAATATATTTCAATGAAATCATACCCGCCCCCCCCCCATTCTTCTAAACTCAGCGAGTACAGGCCCAGAGTCATCAAGCATTCCTTACACGTTAATCCTTTCATCCTCGGAATCATTCTTCAGAACCTCCTCTGGATCCTCTCTAATACAAGCACATCTTTTCTTAGATAAGGGTCCCTTTCATCGGCTACAGCTCTGCCTTTAATACCATCATTCCAAATAAACTGATTCGTAAGCTCCGGAACCTGGGCCTTAGCACTCAGATCTGCAGCTGGATCTTCAAGTTCTTCACACACAGGACCCAGGCTGTAAAAATAGGAGACAAGCTCTCCTCTACAATCACTCTGAGCACCAGTGCCCCACAAGGTTGTGTACTCAGCCCCCTGCTGTACTCACTGTACACCCATGATTGTGCAGCCAAGTTTCCATCAAACTCAATATATACATTTGCTGATGACACTGCAATTGTAGGCCTTATCTTGAGTAATGATGAATTTGAGTACAGAGAGGAAATTAAGAACCTGGTGGCATGGTGCGAAGACAATAACCTATCCCTCAATGTCAGCAAGTTGAAGGAATTGGTTGTTGACTTCAGAAGGAGTAGCGGAACGCACGACTCCATAAATAAATAACGGATGGGGTACTTCCGCTAATGCCCCACCTCCCCCTCGTACCCCATCCGTTATTTATTTATATACACCCATTCTTTCTCTCTCTCTCCTTTTACTCCCTCTGTCCCTCTGACTATACCCCTTGCCCATCCTCTGGGTCTTTTTCCCCCCTTCCCCCTTTTCCTTCTGCCTGGGCCTCCTGTCCCATGATCTTCTCATATCCCCTTTGCCAATCAACTGTCCAGCTCTTGGCTCCATCCCTCCTCCTCCTGTCTTCTCCTATCATTTCGGATCTCCCCCTCCCCCTCCAACTTTCAAATCTCTTACTAGCTCTTCCTTCAGTTAGTCCTGACAAAGGGTCTCGGCCCGAAACGTCGACTGTACCTCTTCCTAGAGATGCTGCCTGGCCTGCTGCGTTGACCAGCAACTTTGATGTGCGTGGGCATCTAGTTAATCAGTTATATTTACAAATTTTCAAATATTGTTAAACCAGTTTCCTTTATTTTAAAGAGGGAAGCAGCATAGTATATATACATGTAATATCATTACAAGACCTATTTGATCATATGTGTGTCATTGTGTATTGATATCATGTCTAAAAACTTGAGATAAACCAGACATTCCTTTTAGCGCTATTCATGTTTCTCATGCACTAATTTGCATATTCGGCATGTTATCAACTAGAACCCAAATTTTCCTTCCTGGCCCTTATCCTTGTAAACAAAACAAGTGCTACACATGCCCTCACACTTCCTCCCTCACTACCATTCAAGGCCCCAGATAGTCCTTCCAGGTGAGGCGACACTTCACCTGTGAGTTGGCTAGGGTGATATACTACATCCGGTGCTCCCAATGTGGCCTTCTATATATTGGCAAGACCCGATGCAGACTGGAAGATCGTTTCACTGGACACCTACGCTCTGTCCGCCAGAGAAAGCAGGATCTCCCAGTGGCCACACATTTTTATTCCATGTCCCATTCCCACTCTGACATGTCTATCCACGGCCTCCTCTACTGTAAAGATGAAGCCACACTCAGGATGGAGGAAAACACCTTATATTCCGTCTGGGTAGCCTCCAACCTGATGGCTTGAACATTGACTTCTCAAACTTCCGCTAATGCCCACCTCCCCCTCGTACCCCATCTGTTCCTTATTTATTTATATACACACATTCTTTTTCTCCCTCTCCTTTTTCTCCCTCTGTCCCTCTCACTATAACCCTTGCCCGTCCTCTGGGCTTCTCCCTCCCCCTTTTCTTTCTCCCTGGGCCTCATGTCCCATGATCCTCTCTTTTGCCAATCAACTGTCCAGCTCTTGGCTCCATCCCTCCCCCTCCTGTCTTCTCCTATCATTTCAGATCTCCCCCTCCCCCTCCCACTTTCAAATCTCTTACTAGCTCTTCTTTCAGTTAGTCCGGATGAAGGGTCTCAGCCTGAAACGTCAACTATACCTCTTCCTATAGATGCTGCCTGGCCTGCTGCCTTCACCAGCAAGCTTTATGTGTGTTGCTTGATTTTATTTATTACAAGTTATTCAAGATCTGAATATTATGTTGAAAGTCTGGAAATGCAAGGTGGCTAACTGCAGGTTGAATAGAATTTCTTGAACTCGGCAACTTCTTTGCTTGTTCAAAAACACGTGCTGACCTTGGTTTTTAACCCTCCCTTTTCATGAGCAACAATAAAGAGGTTAAATAGTCCATAGCTGCGACAGTTGGCAAAATTATATCTTCCTCGGGAAATGTTTTCTGGAAAGTGTTATAGAGCTATGAAAACGAACAGTTTCTTCCTCCAACGGTTAATCTGATCAGCCATTCTAGTTAGCCCCCCCACCCCCTCCTTCTTTTACCCCCGTCACTATACTGCACTGTAGACACTTTAATCATATTTATACAGTGTTATTCATATCATAAATACATGCTGGTATTTATTTACTTATGCACATTTTATTCCATATCTGTCCTTTAATCTCTAATTTTATTAGTTTCTTTAACATAGAATTCTTTATTCTTTACAATTGTTGAATTTTGTTTTTTGTTGTATGCCATGCCCTGACCAACACACCATAGCAAATTCTTAATACATGTAAATATATTCTTAACAGTGAAGACCACATTCTTATCTTCCAACCCAGATATGCAGGCGAGGTGCAGATTCAAAGCCAGATGCAGATGGAGACTGCAACAGTTCATATACTGTTATCAAAATACCTGAGACTATGCAATTTCCAGATGTACTTGCATTGGTAATGTTGCAATCCAGAGAATATTAAAGACCAAATACAAAAGGCCATTGTGTAAAAGGGTCAAAGGTTATATCATATGGCAAGTATATCAGATGTAATATATTCCTGACTGCGACACACTCCTTCAGCCTGTATAGGCCCCTGGGAATCACAGTGGTTCCAGAGAGATGGGAATATGGCAATATTTGTCCTTAATAATTTTTAATTCCTGCCCACATCATGTCATTCTTTCCACTGTTATATCCTCTTGTAATGGTATAAAAATGATTATAAGTAATTGGATATGTTCTTCTCAAGTTTTGTCAACCATCATTCCAAATTATTAAGATGTACGCCTGCATCCTCTTCGGGCTGCTGAAAAGTAGCAGCATTTGCCATTCAGCTGTTAATGTTTCCCTTCTAGGCAAATGTATGATTAACATTCTGAAGGTTTCAAGTGAGATTGTGACATTGATGTGATAGTTGTTCCCAGGATGGTTCACAGATCATTATGTTATGCCACCAACAGTGGAGTAATTAGTGTGTTTAAATGACTTATAAATCAGAAATGAAGTGACTGAAATGTGAACAAGACAGCACTTCACAGACAAGATAGTATTTTTTAATTGCTAATTTATTCAAGGGGTTTTGAACCTTGACTGAGGTGCACAAACTGACATTACTTGGCAGTGTGCCTACATACTCATGTGTGCTAAGCTCTAATAAATAGCAGAAGACATTATTGATATGAGAGAAGATGTGTAAGATTTTTATTACACGTGAGTTGCTATGAACTGGAATGTGCTGCCTGAAAGTTTAATTGAAGCAGATTCATTTGTGACTCTAAGAAGTGAATTTAATTTTAAGAAAATCTGTGAACCGAGAATGATTTCAAATAGCTGACACAGACACAAGGGACAGAATGTGTCCTGTTTTGTGAGGTTCAATTATATTATTTATGCATAATGAGGATTCATGTGCATGACTCAATGCATGTTCAGTGTATAATATGAATGATGGAACAATTACATTATTATATTAAACAAAACACACCCCTTTGTTGAGATAACAATCCACTCTTTATGTAGTGAATTTCTTGATGTTGGCATCAGCAAATTTCACTTCTATCTAGAATATACATTAAATATTCCAGATTATTTTAAGACTTTACAGTATATTGACAAATAATTCTTGGCTTAAATGCTATTCCTGTTAAACATCAAAGTGAATGTGCAGTACAAAAGTTACAATCTGATGCTTTTTATGAGCACATTTACAATGATACACACAGTTCAGAACATGTAAATATTGGCCTTGAAAGCAATCAAATGCATTAAAGAAAGATACATAGAAAGCAATTATCATTCAGAGGTTATTATACACAGGAAACGGTTATTAAACAGGGAATGATTATAATCTGCAATTCAGTGCCCGTAAAGAAAGGTGGTCTATTCAGCCTTTCAAAAGCAGATTGGTAAGCACGAAAGAGAAACTAATTTACAGCGTCCTCTCCATTGCAATTACATTTTTCCCTTTGTGTGGCAACTAGAACGACAGACAGTACTCAGGCTATGGCCTAACTAACTTTATACTGTACCATAAATTCCCTGCTATTTTCTATGCAATCACATCAAGTGTCCGGTCTACCTTTTTAATCACTTTTTCTACACATGCTTCTGTCATCAGAGATCTTTGCACGTGCACTCCAAGGTTCCACAGTTCTTCAGTACTTCCATTCTGTATATCCCAGACTTTTTAGTGCATCCCATGATGCTTCACCTCTCATTTTTAAGGTTAAATTCCATCTGCTGTTTCTCTGGCCATTTTAGCAGCTTAATACAGTAGTGTGTAAGTATCCACTGCCAATTTCTAAGGGAATGCAGCTCCTTGTACTAACACTCTGCAATCAATCATGAAGCGACTGGAGCCCTCAATGGATATGTCATTTGAGCCTTCCTGTCTCCAATCAACAACTTACAAATTATATAAGCACAGGAGATTCTGCAGATGCTGGAAATCCAGAGCAACATAACTGAAACGTCAACTGATTATTCATTTGCATAGATGCTGCCTGACTTTCTAATTATATATCAACTTCTTATCATATCAAAAATGTTTCAAGGTACTTCACAGGGATGTTTTTAAACAAAAATAACACAATTTAAAGGCAAAAACAGTAAATTTATGGATGGAATTCCAGGATTTGATGGTTTATCACCTTGTGGTGTATTGTTACAAATGGAGATGCTGAAGAGGCCTGCATCAGAGGCATACAGACACGGTGGAGTGCCAATGGGCTGCAAGATATTAAAAAGATTGGAGGAAAAAGCTGATAAAGGAATTTTTTACATATGAAGAAATGCTTAATCCATTACCAGAGTAGGTCAGGGTAATCTTATGTCCATGTAACATAGACAATTATACTATTAAGGCTAAAATGCTTATCATGGTTACTAGATAGTGTTGGGTACTTGAGTTGTCATGAAGAAGTTGCTGTGTAGCTTCAATTATCTTTTTCTGCAGTGATGTGACCATCCGAAGGAGGGCTGGAATACTTTGTCTGCTAATTCCTCGCTCTTTGGCCTGCCTCAACTTTGGATACCTTAGCCAGAGACTACAGGTCAGGGCCTCGGAAACCCTTCTGGCTGCTGATCCTGCTAATGCTAATCACCATGTAGCCAAGGTGATAAATGAATGGGACTTGATACAGATCGGGACACAGGTGCCTATTCATTTTATTTGGTGATATGACTTTATTTGACCCTGCTAGTACTGCAGTGCTACATTTATTTTATCCTGACTTATGGAAGTGAATGCTGGACCATTTCTCCAGCAATGGAAAAGAGACTAGAAGCAGCTGAATCATGGTTCTACAGGAGAATGTTAAAAATATCATGGACCACACACACATCAAATGAAGAAGTTCTCAGAAGAGCCCAAGCAGTTTGATCACTCATACCAACAATAAGAGAAAGACAACTCAGATTCCTAGGACACATCATGCAGAAAGATGAACTAGAAAAACTCATACTCTCTGGAAAGATTGAGGGGAGTAAACCTAGAGGAAGACCTCAGCTTATGTACATCAAAAGTATAGCCAGGTGGCTACAATCGAGGAAATGGAAGTCATCCAAAAAACGAAGAATAGATCTATAAGGAAAACCATGGTCACCAAAGTCCGCATCTGATATGGTACCTAGACACGCAAACAACAGGAATTCTGCAGATGCTGGAAATTCAAGCAACACACATAAAAGTTGCTGGTGAATGCAGCAGGCCAGGCAGCATCTCTAGGAAGAGGTGCAGTCGACGTTTCAGGCCGAGACCATTCGTCAGGACTAACTGGAGGAAGAGTGACTCACCCTTCCTTCAGTTAGTCCTGACGAATGGTCTCGGCCTGAAACATCGACTGCACCTCTTCCTAGAGATGCTGCCTGGCCTGCTGCGTTCACCAGCAACTTTTATGTGTGTTGCTGGTACCTAGACAGACAGATAGTCCTGACAGGAACGTTAGCTGCTTAAATAGTGATCCTCTCAAAACAGAAACAAAAGATCACCTGATGTAAATAATCATTTTCACATTTTTGTTCATCCACTGCTACAAATGGACAAGGTATTGATTTGCACCAGTCACACTCACAAAGCTAAACAGATTGTGCTACGAAAAGTAGTTTTGAAGCTGTAATGTACTGTAAGGTTTCACTGCTAATGTAATGGTTTATTGTAATGTTCACTGCTGAATTAACGGTTTCTCTGTAGCAGCAATGTTTGGGTTATGGCTGGAGATAACAGGATTGTGGATGCATGTTAGCCAATCAGGATTTTGTTGCCCTGTCTTGTGATCCTGGAAGCAGTTGATTTCGCGGGCTTTTGCCGGAGGGAGAGAGAGAGAGATGAAGAGAGAAGACGCGAATGGAGAGATTTTGTAGACCGCTGGACGGGGTGGACTTGGAGCGAGGGTCCAAAGGGCAGTGAAGATTGGAGGAGGTCAATGGAGACCGATCGGCCTATGAGTGAGCTCCAACTTTGTGCACAGACTATTTAATAAGATTTGGGCCCTTTTTCTTTTATATTTTGTTTCTCTACTAACCATATAGTCAAAGTAAGAGTTATAAAGCTTAATCATTTAATTGGATATTGTGTACTGTTTGTTATTTCGGGGTACTGATTTGTAACAGGGGACACATCACGCAGCATCCACCCAAACAAGATTTCTTAAGTTTGGCTGGGCAGGGGGTTATCACCCCCTATATTAAGCTGCTAGGCAAAGCAAGTGTTACACTTGTGGGGGCTCGTCCGGGATCGATTCCGTTGGATGCTGTGTGATTACCCTGAGCAGAGGAACCAGTAGGGCAGGTATTTGTATGCCAGATGAATTGTTAATTCCACTGTAAAGTACTGTTAAAGTTGCGATTGTGAGCGGAGATTTGATAAAATGGCGGGCACAGCTCTTGTTTTAATGCAGACCAGAGCTGAGGTAGCCAGGGTGGAAAAGATCTATGGATTGCTCAGAGACCAGTTTTACTGGCCCCAAATCAAGTCAGTAGTTGAAGAATACTGCAGGTCGTGCATTCGCTGTATATGGCGGAAGACATTGCCTACGCGGACAGCTCCGTTATCCCACTTGCACAGTGCAGGGCCCCTGGACCTGGTGTGTATGGATTTCCTGTCCATAGAACCCGATGCCAGCAACACAGCGAATGTCTTAGTCATCACAGACTACTACACTAGATATGCTCAGGCTTTTCTTACCAAGGACCTGAGGGCGACTATGGTGGCAAAAGTGTTATGTGAGGAGTATTTTGTTTATTATGGCCTTCCCAGGCGGATACATAGTGACCAGGGATGGAACTTCAAGAGCAGACTCATCTATGAGTTACTGGGCATGCTGGGAGTTGAGAAATCGAGGACCACACCCTATCACCTGCAGGGCAATCCCCAGACTGAGAGGTTTAATCGGACCTTGCTAGACATGCTTGGGACTCTGGAGATCAGCAAGAAGAGCAGGTGGAGTCAACATATTGGGCATCTGGTTCACTGTTACAACTGTACACGAAATGAAGCTACTGGATACTCACCATATTATCTGTTGTTTGGGCACGAGGCGAGTTTGCCCATTAACCTTTGTTTTGGGACTGACGAGGGTGACTTATGACCAAAGCCTTATCTGAAGAATGTGTCTGATATGAGGAAACAGTTGAAAAAGGCTTATGAACAGGCTGGGGTCACAGCTGCCAAGCAGAATCAAGGGAATAAAAGGAGGTATGATCAAAAGGTGAGGTTCTCCCAACTCCTGCTGGGAGACCGAGTCCTCATAAGGAATTTGGGGCTACCTGGAAAGTACAAGTTGGCTGACCGCTGGGTAGCCACACCCTATGTGGTGGAGAGTCAGATGCCAACCTACCAGTTTTCTGGGTGAAACCAGAGGGGGGGAATGGGCCTGTCAAGATTCTCCATTGGAACCACCTGCTGTCCCTGGGACATGAGGTGCAGGTACACCCAGAGCCCAACTTGGAGCCTACACCTAGTAAGAGGATTCTGCAAAAACGCGGGGCGACTGCAGGGCCCACAGCGGGAGAGGCTGGGCTGGGCCCCACCCATGAGAGGGATACTGATTTGGAGGATGATTATCTAGATGTGTGGTACATGCTGCCGTTCGCTAACTCCCCACTGATTGAGGAAGAGACTCCTGGCCCTTCTCCCACTGAGTCAGGTGAAGTCGGGGGGTGGGTCTATCTGTGGGCAGCCTGGGTTACAGCAGGACCCTGAAGGAAAGGAAGCGGGGCCTGGACACGGGACAGAGGGCTCCAAGTTGCAGGGGGACATGAGTGATAGATCGGCGGAGGACTTGCCAAGTAGGCCCGAAGTATCCCCAGTAGCATCTGAGCCTGAAGAGTTAGGTGAGGAGGTACGGAGGTCTCAGAGAATTAGGAGAACACCGGATAGGTTGGCCTACGTAGCACATGGGGAACAGGGCGTGATCTCTACCGTTTTGCGGAGCTATGTCACTGCCTTTTACACTTGGATTGGGCTTTGTGTTTTGCAGGAAGGGTTGGCGAACTATCTCAATATCATGAGGACATGACTAAATTTGATGGGGGGAGAGTGTAACACACTGTAAGGTTTCACCGCTAATGTAATAGTTTATTGTAATGTTCACCGCTGAAGTAACAGTTTCTCTGTAGCAGCAACGTTTGGGTTATGGCTGGAGATAACAGGATTGTGGATGCATGTTGCCCTAGTCTTGTGATTCTGGAAGCAGTGGATTTCGCAGGCTTTTGCCGGAGGGAGAGAGAGAGAGAGAGATGAAGAGAGAAGACGCGAATGGAGAGATTTTGTAGACCACTGGACGGGGTGGACTCGGAGCGAGGGTCCAAAGGGCAGCAAAGATTGGAGGAGGTTAATGGGGACCGATCGGCCTATGAGTGAGCTCCAACTTTATGCACAGACTGTTTAATAAGAATTGGGCCCTTTTTCTTTTATATTTTGTTTCTCTACTAACCATATAGTCAAAGTAAGAGTTATAAAGCTTAATCGTTTAATCGCATACTATGTACTGTTTGTTATTTCAGGGTATTGATTTGTAGCAGGAGACACATCACACAGCATCCACCCAAACAAGATTTCTTAAGTTTGGCTGGGCAGGGGGTTATCACCCCCTATATTAAGCCGCTAGGTGAAGCGAGTATTACAAAGCTATACCTTCTCCAAGAGTTATTAATTTAAAATATGTGAGAGGAGACCTGGGAAAGGAGAATGGAGTTAACATCTTTTTGACACTTATCTGCAAGCTTTTACACCTCCTACTTTTGTGCTCGATACCAGCCTTGCACTCTTTCTCTCAAAGGTTATTAACTTTGTAAATCCTTTCTAAATTACAGTCCATATTTATGAATACAATACACAGAAAAGCTTCTGAAGACTTGAATCCATTTTGCTGAGAGTTTTTAATGTATTCTATGATAGCTCTAGATGATAATTTTGTTCCTTGTTTCATGAAATCTACAAGCATTATGCTGTATGTTATAACTTTGCCTCTCTATAATTGTGTACAGTTCTGGTCACCAAATTATAGGAAAGATGTCAATAAAATTGAGAGAGTACAGAGGAAATTTACTAAAATGTTGCCTGGGTTTCATCTCCTAAGTTACAGAGAAAGGTTGAACAAGTTAGGTCTTTATTCTTTGGAGTGTAGAAGGTTAAGGGGGGACTTGATAGAGGTATTTAAAATTATGAGGGGGATAGATAGAATTGACATGGATAGGATTTTTCCATTGAGAGTGGGGGAGATTCAAACAAGAGGACATGAGTTGAGAGTTAAAGGGCAAAAGTTTAGGGGTAACATGAGGGGGAACTTCTTTAGTCAGAGAGTGGCAGTTGTGCAGAACGAGCTTGCAGCAGAAGTGGTTGAGGCAGATTCAATGTTGGCGTTTAAAGTTAAATTGGATAGATATATGGACAGGAAAGGAATGGAGGGTTATGGGCTGACTGCAAGTCGGTGGGACTAGGTGAGAGTAAGAGTTTGGCATGGACTAGAAGGGCTGAGATGGCCTGTTTCCATGCTGTAATTGTTATATGGTTATATAAGTTCCTATCAGGAATGAAACAATGAGTATATCCAGATTGTTCAGGTCCCAAAGGATAGCAAACATGCTCTTTTATATGAAGTTCCACAAGAATTGAATGCATTTGAGAAGCAGCATAATATCAAGGCCACCTACTGGCCAGGGAGTCTCAGCATTAGAAAGAAAGGATGCAACCATCCTTGGTACTACCATTCACACCATGTAGTGATGCACTTCATATGTTGCTCAGGTATATGAAATTATTCCTTCATGAAAAATGGCATCTACCTCTTACATTAAAATTTATCTTCTGATAGATCCAGATGCTAAAATAATATTAATCTAATTGAGGTGTTTAAATGGAGTTTCATGAACCTTCTTTTTAGTGAGTTTTAATACTTAAAATATTATAATTACATCTGAAGGTGATATCTTTAAAAGGACCCTTCCCTTTACATTTTGTTGTAAAATAGCAAAGGACATCCTTAAACTAATAAATGTTGTCAGACAATGTTCATTATTTGAAGAAAATCACACACTGGTTCATATGCTTATGAAGTAGATGTAAAGGGAGAAGAATTTTCTCACAGAGTTTCTCTGTATAGAAGTGTTGCCCAGCAGCAGTACATGTTAGAATAACAGCTAATTGTTGCACATGTTTTACTTTCTTTTCTTACTAGATAAGAAAGACACACTAATGACTCAACCGCAGATACCTGTATAATGTATTTAAACGCAAACAACAGGAATTCTGCAGATGCTGGAAATTCAAGCAACATACATCAAAGTTGCTGGTGAACGCAGCAGGCCAAGCAGCATCTATAGGAAGAGGCGCAGTCGACGTTTCAGGCCGAGACCCTTCGTCAGTCCTGACGAAGGGTCTCGGCCTGAAACGTCGACTGCGCCTCTTCCTATAGATGCTGCTTGGCCTGCTGCGTTCACCAGCAACTTTGATGTATGTTGGTTGTATAATGTATTTCCCACCATGGAGTAAGGCAGCACAGTTAGAACAGAGACCGATAGCTTATACTATTAAACTCATAAATACAATCAACTTGCAAAGATGCTGCACTGCAGTCAGTATCTCATGCACAAGGATGAAGCATTTTAAAGGCTTTGTTTTCACGTGCTACCCCTGGCACTTCTATTAATATTGTACCTGAGGTGAGTTCATTCACTGGTCATTGACAGCACAAACTCCGCACAGCTATTTCAGCATGCAGAAATAATTACTAGAAGACGGTATGTGGAGTGACAAGGTAAATAACCTCTCAGTTTATTTGTTCATAAGTTATAGTATTTTTTAAAATGCCATTATCAACCTCCCTGAAAATGAAATGCGTCTTCTTCTTGGCAGTCTATTGGCATCAAGGATGGCCTACTTCTACTCTGATTTTGTGGGAGTTACAGTCACTGATGAAGCCAATGTTGGACCTGCAGACCCTTCCACAGATAGAAATACATTTTTTTTTTGAATCAGCAGCTGCTGGAAATCTAAATAAAGGCAATCAGTGGTGGAAACCAGCAATTCAGGCAGTGTGGAGCAGATATTACCTGCTCCTGAAGACTCATTTTTTTGATTTGGAATATGCCCGTTGTATTTTCTTATTAGTCAGGAGTGGCAGCAGGGGTGGACATAATCGAGTGCAATCAAGGAGCTCACATCAAGCAGAGGCACAGTCAGGGAGTAAAAGAAAACTCCACATAGTCAGCAACTGAGGTTCGGGTCAAATCCAGGTTGCTGAAATCATAAGACTGTTGTACTAGTGCAGTACTATCATGCCACCTTGAAGTTGCCCAGCACCAGCTGCTGGAGCAAAAAAAAAGGCAGCTGGGGGACCTCAGTAGGTCAGGCAGCAACTGTGGAGGGAAATGGACAGTCAGTCATATTTCAGATTGAAACTCTTCACCTGGACTTTCTCTTTCTTCCAGATTCCAGCATCTGCAGTCTCTCAGACCACAAGACCATAGGACATAGGAGCAGAATTAGGCCATTCAGCCCATTAAGTCTGCACCGCCATTCTGTCATGGCTGATCCTGGATCCCACTCAATCCCAAATACCTGCCTTCTCACCGTATCTTTTGATGCCCTGACTGATCGGGAATCTATCAACTTTCCCCTTAAATATACCATAAATATGGAGACTTGGCCTCCACCGCAATCTGTGGCAGAGCATTCCATAGATTCACTACTCTCTGGCTAAAAAAAAATTCTTCCTTACCTTGGCTCTAAAAGATCACCCCTCAATTTTGAGGTTGTGCCCTCTAACTCTACGTACCCCCACCAAAGGAAACATGCTCTCCACATCCACCCTATCTAGTCCTTTCTTCATTCGATAGGATTCAATGAAATCCCCACACATTCTTCTAAATTCCAGACAGTACAGGCCCAAAGCTTTCAAACACTCCTCATGTGTTAACCCCTTCATTCCCTGAATCATCCTCGTAAACCTCCTTTCGACTATCCCCAATGACAACACATCCTTTCTGAGATATGAGGTCCAAACCTGTTGACAATACTCCAAGTATGACCTCGCTAGTATCTTATAAAGGTTCAGTGTTATCTCCTTGATTTTATATTCTATTCCCCTGCCCCTGATGAATTCCCAATTATCCAGAAATCCCCCTGCCCCCTGCTCCAATCCTTCTGCCACACATTTACCTGCCACCTCATTCTATTCCTATCCTTACTGTCACATGGTGCAGGCAACAATCCAGATATTATTACCCTTGAGTTCCTACTTCTCTGCTTCCTTCTTAACTTCCTGTATTGTTTTTTCAGGACTTCCTCCTTTTCAGGATATTGTGGACGCATTCAGAAACATTGTGGACCTTGGCACCTGGGAGGGCATCTGTCCCCTGACTACAGAGTCCCTATTACTGCTGTAATGTTCTTCAATTCCCTACCCTTCAGAGCTGGAGGGCCAGACAGTGCCAGAGGCATGGCTGCTATTGCTTCCCTCAGGTAGGTACCTCCACCAACAGTACTCAAAATGGAGAGGGGGGGAGAGGGAGGGGGAAAAAGATGGGCGGGGGGGAGAGATGGGGAGAGATGGGGAGGGGGAGGGGGAGAGGGGGAGAGGGGGGAGGATAATGGGGAGGGGTGGGGAGAGGGAGGGGAGAGGAGGGAATGGGGAGAAGGGGCAGGCGAGGGGGAGAGAGAAGCTTTCCAATTTCAAAAAAGTGATCATGAT
Source organism: Mobula hypostoma (assembly GCF_963921235.1). Lineage (NCBI taxonomy): Eukaryota > Metazoa > Chordata > Chondrichthyes > Myliobatiformes > Myliobatidae > Mobula > Mobula hypostoma. The sequence continues at coordinate 195,270,198 of NC_086098.1, forward strand.
TTGAATAACACATATAAATTGGCGTGACAATCATGATAATATATTGAGCAATTTGTCGGGGCTTGGTAATGTACCCACAGATGATTCAAGAGCCCTAATGTTTCATATCTTTGTGAATTAGGTATAGTGCTTTGCAGGAGCTGGCTTGAAGAGTAGAATATTGTTTTTGCATCTACTCAAGGTTAATACACAACAGTGGATGTGAAACTGAGATGTGGAAGAGCATAAATGTTTAAAAGTTCATTGTTGTATTTACATTGGGAGTCACTGGCAGTACAGTTCTGAGGTTGCAGTTGTGGTATAGCAACCAGCAGATTTTAGTGACAATATCCTTACTGAAGGGCACTCCTTACATCAATTGTCTCCTGCTGAGATATGGGTAGGAATAATCTATGGACCTTGGGTGGGTTTGGAGCCGATTCTGCTGAAGACTCCTCTCCTCAACACACTCATACCTACTCCTCTCCTCACGATCTCTTGCTTCTCCTTCCTTCGCAGTGACGTGTCTTTACCTTCTCCAGAGACGCTGCATTGCAAAGGGACACCTACTATTCTGTGACTGGGAAGAATTCATTTGAGAACACTAGTGCAACAAACTGTCTTTCTACTCCCAACATGCCTTTCCTCACTGACTTTTGCAATGATAGGAACATAGTGAAGCAGCATATAATTGTAGCAAAAGTCAGAAGAAATCATCCAATAACTTGTACTGAAGTAGCTTATGACCCCTTTATTAGTGGCACAGGGTGTCGCTTCTGTTATTTAATCATAGTTCAACAGTGTAAAGTTAAGAGAGACAGTACTAGCATCACATTGTCAGAAAAACCTTGTGTGTATTCGACTCCCATTTTTAATCATCATAGTGGTTGTACAATGTCAACAATGATTGTAATTTATTTCAGAATCCTGTCAGTTACTAAGAGGCAATGTTTGAAGAGTTACTAGGAAAAATGCAATGTAAGAAATAAAGTAATATTATGAATATTATACCTTCAAGATTATTTACTTTCCTCAGGAAAATACTACAGGTTCATGAAGTTCATCTTCTCTTCTCTAGGTACACAATAATACAGTTGTCTAATATGTCATCTGTCGTCATCAAAAGCATAAGCTCTCAATAGAAAGTGCTCTGTAAATCCTAAGGTGTTTCCTGATAGTCATGGTCCCATAAGTCCACATGATTTAATTAATGCAACTTTAGGAAATTAATTTGTTGATGCATTCAACATGTTAACCTTTGCTTTTTGGTGCGTGGCCTCCGTCGGTCATGGTCGACCATGGGTACTGTGCCTCTGGTAGTCTCTGGTTTGTTGAGCAGCGTCGACTGTGGCTATTGAGGCTGATCCTGGAATGGCAGGCTCTGCCACAGTTGCTGCATGTGTAGGGCATCGTGAAATTGTTGTCCGTTGTCCGCTGTGCTCTCCGTTTAGCTCTCCGCTCCTCAAACTGACTCAGGATCCCTGTTTTGCTTTTTGATGAGAAGCATTCAATATATCCAACAGTGCTCAATATTGAACATGGACAAATTGCTCGAGGAACTCAGCAGGTCATGCAGCATTGATGGAAAAGAGATAACAGCCTGGCCTGCTGATTCCTCCAGCACTTTCTGTGTGTGTTGCTTGGATTTCCAGCATCTGCAGATTTTCTATTATCAATATAGAAACATAGAAACATAGAAAATAGGTGCAGGAGTAGGCCATTCAGCCCTTCGAGCCTACACCGCCATTTATTATGATCATGGCTGATCATCCAACTCAGAACCCTGCACCAGCCTTCCCTCCATACCCCCAGATCCCCCTAGCCACAAGGGCCATATCTAACTCCCTCTTAAATATAGCCAATGAACTGGCCTCAACTGTTTCCTGTGGCAGAGAATTCCACAGATTCACCACTCTCTGTGTGAAGAAGTTTTTCCTAATCTCAGTCCTAAAAGGCTTCGCCTTTATCCTCAAACCATGACCGTTGAATGTTTTCTTCATCTATAACAAAATAGGACTGAACAGTGATGACAGATAGAGTATAATAAACAAACTTATCCTACATAAGATTCTTTATGTCCTGTTAGATCTTTGCTGGCATTGCTGATGATCAGACAGATGATACTATATTGAAGTGCTGTATTGTGTAAAAGCAAAATACAGTTGCTAATTTAGAATGCATCCAATTAATGTCTAGAAATCTACATGATGAGTAAATAAAGAGAGTTTAGTTAAAACTTAAATGTTGCTCAGGCTCAAGATGGGAACCATGTCAGGGTTAATTCATAAACAAGGGATAGTAAAGCAGCTGATGTAATTTTCCTATGATTTATTTCTTGAAATTTTGGATTTAGAGTGTGATTGTCATAAGAGGGGCTCTGGTGGGGGACCCAAATGCATGACACAGACACTGAAGTACTAGGAACAGGACAAGGTGTGTCAAGCAAGCAGGGAAGTGGGGAAGAGATGACGCTGGACAAGACACAGTCCCTGGACGAGGCTAGGATACAGGGCCTGGGCTAGGACTAGACTAGGAAAATGGGACCTGGACGAGGAACTAGGAACTTGGAACCTGGACAAGGACTCCAAGCCAGAGACTGGACAGGGACCCGGAACCTAGGTCTTGACTCTGGCTCGGACCCCAGATCCAGGCGAGGACAAGACGTAGCTACAGGATGAAGAGTGGCAATGGGACTGGACGTGAGACTCCTGGACAGGACAAGGGAACCCCAGCACCGGGCTGGGCAAGGTACTCCTGGGCTGGGCAGGGCATATGGACAGGATAAGAACACAAAGCCTTGACTTGGTCGAGGGAGACAGGAACGCAGAGCCTTGGTCGCGGGAGAACAGGAAAGCAGAACACAGAGCCTTGGTAATCTTGGGAGACAGGAACGCAGAACACAGAGCCTTGGTCTTGAGAGACAGGAACATGGAACACAGAGCCAGGACCCCTCCTTGGGAACAGGACATAGGGCCAGGACTCATACACAAAATGCTGAAATACACGACGAGACAGTTCCAACACAAAGTAGCAGCAAATGGCCAGACCTACCTAGCGAAGGCGTGGACACAGAGACGGTTCCCAACACAAGGTCGCAGCAAACAGCCGGACCTACCTAGCAAAGGCATGGACACAGAGATGGTTCCCAAAACAAGGTAGCGCCAAACAGCTGGACCTACCAAGTGAAGGTGTGGACACAGAGACAGTTCCAAACAACGATAGACAGTTCCTTATCTAGACACAGCAAGGCTCTGGGCTTGCTCCGGTGGTAGAACTTGACAGCGATACAGGCGAGGACATAGGAGAGATTGCAGGCAAAGGCTTCAGGCAAAGGTTGCAGGCAAGGCTTCCGAAGGAAGGGAAGAGAAGGGAAGGGAACAGTCCAGCAACTGAAGCTGAACCCAGCAGCTGTTTATGTAGCCAGCCCAAAATGAGAATTATGTGCCTCAATTAAGGCACCAAAGGAACAAGGGAAAACTGGAAAACCTGGAATAAGGATCGATGGACCAGTTTGTGAACCGGAATGTGGACATCACAGACCGGACCATGACAGTGATACTTAAAAGTTTAAAAGAGGAGTGGTGTAGTCAAAAGAATAGTACACATTTCTCAATATTGTTACAATGTTTGTGGCAGAAACATTGTGTCTAGATTATTCGCAGATCACCCACTGCATTTCTTATAGCAAGCTTGAGGTTACAATGTTTTAAAGAAAAAAACCATGTAGAATAGTCAGCATTGTTTTACCACATGGGTAAAGCCTGAAAGTATTAAAACTGTCAATTTGTTCCTTCATAAATGCTTAACATAGTTCGAATGTGACTGCTGTCAAGACAAAAGCAGACCACTGTTGATATAATTTTAACCGGTGTGATTTGTAAAGGTTTGAAAAGAGTATGATCATTATGGAACAAAATAACAATTTCTGCACCTGGATTTGTCAGAACATTCAACATCCAACTAGCTGGAAGAATTGGGCACCCATAATGAAATCTGCTGAAGTGTATGACTATTGATTTAAATGCATGGAAAGAGACAACTTTGCTCATAACATGCTGTCCCTGCCTTCCGATTTTTCTCAAAGCACTGTTTATTTCTTTCTGCTTTTCAGAATTATACAATTAAACTTAAGCAAAGGACAAGGCAACATATGTCAACATTATATTATAGATATATAATTAATGGAAGAAGCTGCTGTCTTAGCAATATTTTAAATAAAATTATTGGCTGTTGTGCTCATTCATTGCAGATGTACGGAGAAAATCTTACTCTTAGTTGTACTTGACAAGCAAGACAATTGTCAGTACTGCTTTATTCATTGCATAGACCCTAGAGCGAAAATTAAATAATACTAAAAGCTATTGAGGAAATTAATTTCCATCATAATTTCCTAGTATGCATACTACTAAATATTGGTAAGTGAGCTGGTTTTGATTTTCTAAAAAAAAGCACGATTTGTGCAATGGAAGTACAGAAAGTCCTATCTTTGTTAACACCCTCTTTTAAACGATGCCATCTTTTGGGTGAGGTACTCTGACAGCAACTCAACCATGCAAGGAGCAAAGTAAAAAAAAATCTTCCCTCATGATCAATTCAAAGAGTGAGATCTTCAATTACAGAAAATGATGACAAGCTACAGTAAATTATTTTATATTTGCAGTTGTTTTTAAATTAAGATTTTTTAAGGCTGTAATTCCTTCATGGGCTGTCACAAGGGGAAGATAGAAATTGGAGACTAGGCTAGTAACAATTCTGCAACCCATTACCACAAATTGAAAATATTCCCTCATTGGGAACAGAATATTAGAAAACTATATTTCAAAATAAAGCATATATTTTTTGTGATTTGAAGTCTGGATAATTTTGCAGAACCTCTTTTGTTTGCACTTACTACTTCATTAAAAGAGAAAAGAAAACAAGGAAATTTTGAAGTTGTGCACAAAGATCCTAAAACATCACAAGATTATTTTTCACTTATTAGAAAAATAACTAATTATTAGAAATAATAATTAGAAAAAATATTTATTCTTCCATGAAATTGATGTCCCTTATGTGATAACTGTATTCATAATGTGAATTCTGATAATTTATTACCATGTCTTTTTGACGGAGATGAGTTGCATGTCGGAATGAAAATGGCTGATAGACCTGCGGATTCTAACCCTAGTCCACCCTAATTGGGTATTGGGCAATTTGCTTATGATATTATTAATAGATCTGGGAAGTCTAACAAGTATTCCATTGCACATCTTTCATATTTCTGAAATATGCAAAGCAAATATCACTCTAATTCAACTGTCTTATCTACTGACAATGAATTTTAATTGTTCTCATTAGCAAAAAAAGCAACATTAATTTTATTTTTGTAAATATTGGTTTGTTTTAACTATAAAATTTAATCACAGTAAGTTGACAATAAGTTTTAATTAAAAGCAATTTAGTTTTAATATGGAGTCTAAAACATTTTAGTATATTCATTAAGCATAAATATACTTAATTGCAATTTGCAGAGACTGTAAATCAACATTTTATTGAGTATTTAATAAAATTGATGTCAAATTATTAAATGAGACTCAAGTATGAATTCAGCACAATAATTTTGTTTTATGATACATTGATATTCATGTTTATTTAGAATCACAGAGTATTTATGCACAGAAAGAGGGCAAAGTTGATTGGAAGTGGAGGACAACAGCAGGGATAACGGGTGAGCAGCAATGGCTGGAATTTCTGCAAGCAATTCAGAAGGAACAGGATAGATACATCCCAAAGAAGAATTAATATACTAAAAGGTAGGAAGGCAGGATAATGCATCCGCGGCTGACAAGTGAAGTCAAAGCCAACGTAACAGCCAAACAGAGTGCATATGATGGAGCAAAAATTAGTGGGAAGTTAAAGAAGGCAACTAAAAAAAGTTATAAAGAGAGAAAAGATAGAATAGGAAGATGAGCTAGCCAATAATATTAAAGAAGATACCAAAAGTTGCTTCAGATATATAAAGAGTAAATGAGAGGTGAGATTAGATATTGTGTAGTCGCACGCAAACACGCTACTAAAGAAACACACGGAGGCAGAGAGAGCTGAACTCAGAATGCCTTTACTAATTCTAAATCGCGTGCTTAAATCTCCCCTCCCATGGCCCCTTGCGACCCCCGAGGCGGACGTGACATCAGACTGTCCCCGGATGGTCTGCCCCAAGCAGGTAGTTCCAAATGCGCTACCGCATGTCTGCCCGCGGCTCCCGATGGCGGTTTGAGTCCCGCGTGTGCAGGCCGCCACACCACCCCCTCCAGAAACGTCCATTGGGAGAGTGAAGCCCCCAGTCTGTGTGGCTGGCCTCACCGGTGCAGTGCAGGTACCCTCACTGGTTGCTCAATGTCCAAGTGCGCCGGTTTGAGGCGGTCCCACTGTAAAAGTCTCTTCCCAGCCACCCACCTCCACGACACACGTGGTTCCGTTGTGCCGGATCACCTTGAAGGGTCCCTCGTACGGCCGCTGTAGAGCTGACCTGTGCATGCCCCTGCGAAGAAAAACATACTCACAGTCTCGGAGGTCTTTAGGGGTGAAGGATGGTGTGGGACCATGCCTGGAGGCCGGGACAGGTGCCAGGGTCCCTACCTTGTCCCGCAGCCTCGTTAGCTGGAGTTTCTTCCGAACCTTGGGCCTCTGGTACGAACTCGCCTGGGACCGTCGGGGGGGGGCGTCATAGACCAATTCGGCAGAGGAAGTGTCCAGGTCCTCCTTGGGGGCTGTGCGGATGCCCAGTAGGACCTAGGGAAGCTTATCTGTCCAGCTGGGGCCCCGGAGGCGTGCCATCAGGGCCGACTTGAGATGCCGGTGGAATCGCTCTACCAAACCATTGGACTGGGGATGGTACGCTGTGGTGTGATGCAGCTGGGTGCCCAGGAGCTACGCCAGTGCTGTCCACAAACCAGACATGAACTGCGCCCCTCTGTCGGAGGTGATGTCCATTGAGAGGCCGAACCTGGCGATCCAGTTTGCAATGAGCATCCTGGCGCAGGACTCAGTGGACATGTCTGCGAGCGGTACAGCTTCTGGCCATCTGGTGAACCTGTCTACCATGGTGAAGATATATCTGGTGCCCCGGGAGACGGCAGGGGGCCGATGATGTCCATGTGGATGTGTTGGAACCTTTGTGCATCGGCTGGAACTGCTGGAGAGGAGCCTTCACGTGCCACTACTCCGCGTCCCGTGCCACTTCTTTGGCCTTGTTGGCCTTCAGGCTGAACAAGGGTCTCATGATGCGTCCCACCGCCAGCACAAACCGATGATAAAAGTTGACCATCCCTATGAACTCCTGCAGGCCCTTGACCGTGCTGGGCTTGGGGAACTGGCGGATGGGATGGCCTGGACCTTGTCCGGTAGGGGAACTGCGCCATGTTGTTTGACTCTGTGGCCCAGGAGTTGATCTCCGTCAGCCCAGACTGGAACTTCATCAGATTGATTGCCAGTCCGTAGTCGCTCAGGCGTTGGCAGAGCTGGTGCAAATGTGCCACGTGCTCTGGTACCACCAGGATATCGTCCAAGTAAATGAAAACGAAATCCAGGCCGTGTCCCACCGAGTCCATGAGCCTTTGGAAAGTTTGGGCTGCCTTCTTGAGACCGAAAGGCATCCTCAGGAATTCGAACAAGCCGAACGGGGTGACGAGGGCTGTCTTGGGCATGTCATCGGGGTGCACTGGGATCTGATGGTATCCCCTGACCAGGTCGATTTTCGAGAAGATGGTCACTCCGTGCAGGTTCGCCGTGAAGTCCTGGATGTGGTGTACCGGGTATCTGTCGGCGGTTGTGGCGTCGTTGAGCCTTCTACAGTCTCTGCAGGGCATCCATCCTCCTGCGGACTTGGGTACCACATGCAGCGGGGATGCCCACAGGCTGTCTGAGCGGCATACGATTTCCATCTCTTCCATCTTACGGAACTCCTCCTTGGCAAGGTGGAGCTTGTCGGGTGGGAGCCTGCGAGCTCGGGCGTGCAGCGGCGGTCCTTGCGTGGGGATGTGGTGCTGCACCCCGTGCTTGGGGTCGGCTGTGGAGAACTGCGGGGTGACTATGGAGGGGAATTCCGCCAACACTCTGCCGTATTTGTTACCCGAGAGGGTCACGGAATCCAGGTGGAGGGCCGGTAGCTTGGCTTCTCCAAGCTGGAAAGTCTGGAACGTCTCATCGTGGACCAAACACCGGCCTTTTAGGTCGACCAGGAGGTAGATGACTCGTAGGAAATCTGCCCCTAGTAGTGGCTGTGACACCGCTGCGAACGTGAAAGTCCAAGTGAAACGGCTGGACCCGAATTGCAGTGAGATAGTTCATCTGAATACGTCTGAATACTGGTGCCATTTGCAGCGGTGAGTTCGGGGCCTGGGACCGTGTTACGAGTGTCCATGTTCGAGGGAGGGAGTACACTGACTTCGGCCCCGGTGTCTACCAGGAAGCGCCACCCGGAGTGTCGGTCCCAGAGGTACAGGAGGCTGTCTCGGTGGCCAGCTGTCATAGCCATTAGTGACAGCTGGCCCCGGCGTTTCCCGGAAAAGCACATGGTGGACAGCAGCGGCGCGCGCCTGAGCCCCGTCTTTGGTGATAGAAACACCATTGTTCCGAACTTTCGTCTTTTCTCCCCCGTAGGTCTCGACGGCTTCAGTTGCGGGTCCTGGGCTTTGGGGCGCGCATTCATGGCTAGGCCAATGGAGGCTGCTCCATGTTGCTTGCTCTGCCAAAGGACGTCTGCTTTAGCCGCGACCCTCTCTCTAAATATCTTATATGCTCATGTAAAATTATCACAGTTCGGGAGCTTCAAAGAGACTGCGCTGTGTGGGTTGCTTGAACTCATGGCTGGTCGCTGAGTCGCCGGCTCCAGATGCCGTCTAGAACGTCAGGGTCACCAATGTAGTCGCGTGTAAATGAGTTACTAAGGAAACACACAGAGGCAGAGAGAGCTGATCTCAGAATGCCTTTACTGATACAAAATCGCGAGTTTAAACTTCCCTTCCCATGGCCCCCTGCGACCCGTGGGGCGGACGTGACGTCAGACTGTTCCCAGAAGATCCGCCCCAAGCGGATAGCGCCAAACTTGTTACCGTGTGTCTGCCCATGGCTCCCGATGGCGGTTCGAGTCCCGCATGTGCGGGCCGCCACAATCGGATCACTGGAAAGTGATACTAGAGAGGTAGCAATGGGGGACAAGGAAATGGCAAACGAACTGAATAAGTATCTTGCATCAGTCTTCACTGTGGAAGACACTTAGCATTATGCTAGAATTTCAAGAGTGTTGGGGCAGGAGTGAGTGAAGTTGCCTTTACTAGGGAGTAGGTGCTTGGGAAACTGAAAGGTCTGAAGTTAGATAAAACACATGGATCCAGGTGGAACACACCCCAGGGTTCTGAAAGAGGTGGCTGAAGAGATTGAGGATGCATTTGTAATGATCTTTCAAGAATCAATAGATTCTGGCATGGTTCTGGAGGACAGGAAACTTGCAAATATCATTCTATTCTTCAAAAAGGGAGAGGTGCGGAAGAAAGAAAATTGTAAGCCAGTTGGTCTGACCTCAGCGGTTGGGAAGATTGTTAAGGATGTGGTTTTCTGGTACTTGGAGGCACATGAAAAAGTAGGGTGAAGTCAGCATGGTTTCCTTAAGGGAAAATCTTGCCTGACAACCCTGTTAGAGTTCTGTAAGGAAATAACAAGCAGAATAGACAAAAGAGAATCAGTGGATGTTGTCTACTTGGTTTTCAGAAGGCCTTTGACAAGGTGCTGCACATCAAGTCAAGTCAAGTGAAAGTTATTGTCATTTAACTACATATTGTCACTTAACTGCAGGAAACATAAAGTTGTGGTGGTAGGGGATTTTAATTTTCCATACATTGATTGGGACTCCCATACTGTTAGGGGTCTAGATGGTTTAGAGTTTGTAAAATGTGTTCAGGAAAGTATTCTAAATCAGTATATAGACGGACCAACTAGAGGGGATGCAATATTGGATCTCCTGTTAGGAAACGAATTAGGGCAAGTGACAGAAGTCTGTGTAAGGGAGCACTTTGGTTCCAATGATCATAACACCATTAGTTTCAATTTGATCATGGACAAGGATAGATCTGGTCCTAGGGTTGAGGTTCTGAACTGGAAGAAGGCCAAATTTGAAGAAATGTGAAAGGATCTAAAAAGCATGGATTGGGACAGGTTGTTCTCTGGCAAAGATATGATTGGTAGGTGGGAAGCCTTCAAAGGGGAAATTTTGAGAGTGCAGAGTTTGTATGTTCCTGTCAGGATTAAAGGCAAATTGAATAGGAATAAGGAACCTTGGTTCTCAAGGGATATTGCAACTCTGATAAAGAAGAAGAGGGAGTCGTATGAAATGTATAGGAAACAGGGGGTAAATCAGGTGCTTGAGGAGTATAAGAAGTGCAAGAAAATACTTAAGAAAGAAATCAGGAGGGCAAAAAGAAGACATGAGGTTGCCTTGTCAGTCAAAGTGAAGGATAATCCAAAGAGCTTTTACAAGTATATTAAGAGCAAAAGGATTGTAAGGGATAAAATTGGTCCTCTTGAAGATCAGAGTGGTCGGCTTTGTGCGGAACCAAAGGAAATGAGGGAGATCTTAAATAGTTTTTTTGCGTCTGTATTTACTAAGGAAGCTGGCATGAAATCTATGGAATTGAGGGAATCAAGTAGTGAGACCATGGAATCTTTGCAGATTGAAAAGGAGGAGGTGCTTGCTGTCTTGAGGAAAATTAAAGTGGATAAATCCTCGGGACCTGACAGAATGTTCCCTCGGACCTTCAAGGAGACTAGTGTTGAAATTGCGGGGGCCCTGGCAGAAATATTTAAAATGTCGCTGTCTATGGGTGAAGTGCCGGAGGATTGGAGAGTGGCTCATGTTGTTCCGCTGTTTAAAAAAGGATCGAAAAGTAATCCGGGAAATTATAGGTCGGTGAGTTTAACGTCAGTAGTAGGTAAGTTATTGGAGGGAGTACTAAGAGACAGAATCTACAAGCATTTGGATAGACAGGGGCTTATTAGGGAGAGTCAACATGGCTTTGTGCGTGGTAGGTCATGTTTGACCAATCAGTTGGAATTTTTCAAGGAGGTTACCAGGAAAGTGGATGAAGGGAAGGCAGTGGATACTGTCTACATGGACTTCAGTAAGGCCTTTGACAAGGTCCCGCATGGGAGGTTAGTTAGGAAAATTCAGTCGCTAGGTATACATGGAGAGGTGGTAAATTGGATTAGACATTGGCTCGATGGAAGAAGCTAGAGAGTGGTGGTGAGAATTGCTTCTCTGAGTGGAGGCCTGTGACTAGTGGTGTGCCATAGGGTTCACTGCTGGGTCCATTGTTATTTGTCATCTATATCAATGATCTGGATGATAATGTGGTAAATTGGATCAGCAAGTTTGCTGATGATACAAAGATTGGAGGTGTAGTAGACAGTGAGGAAGGTTTTCAGAGCCTGCAGAGGGACTTGCACCAGCTGGAAAAATAGGCTGAAAAATGGCAGATGGAGTTTAATACTGACAAGTGTGAGGTATTGCACGTTGGAAGGACAAACCAACGTAGAACATACAGGGTTAATGGTAAGGCACTGAGGAGTGCAGTGGAACAGAGGGATCTGGGAATACAGATACAAAATTCCCTAAAAGTGTCGTCACAGGTAGATAGGGTCGTAAAGAGAGCTTTTGGTACATTGGCCTTTATTTATCGAAGTATTGAGTATAAGAGCTAGAATGTTATGATGAGGTTTATAAGGCATTGGTGAGGCCGAATCTGGAGTATTGTGTTCAGTTTTGGTCACCAAATTACAGGAAGGATATAAATAAGGTTGAAAGAGTGCGGAGAAGGTTTACAAGGATGTTGCCGGGACTTGAGAAACTCAGTTACGGAGAAAGGTTGAATAGGTTAGGACTTTATTCCCTGGAGCGTAGAAGAATGAGGGGAGATTTGATAGAGGTATATAAAATTATGATGGGTATAGATAGAGTGAATGCAAGCAGGCTTTTTCCACTGAGGCAAGGGGAGAAGAAAACCAGAGGACATGGGTTAAGGGTGAGGGGGGGAAAGTTTAAAGGGAACATTAGGGGGGAGCTTCTTCACTCAGAGAGTGGTGGGAGTATGGAATGAGCTGCCAGACG